>NC_048264.2:33035694-33338724 GCF_005286985.2 Setaria viridis | reverse complement strand
CTACTCTTCCAAAAATGAGACAGATTTGATAAGTCTCGATCAGTATGTAGAAAACATGCCTGAAACCCAGAAGGCAATCTATTATATTGCTACCGATAGTCTCCAGAGTGCAAAGACTGCTCCTTTCTTGGAAAAGCTGGTTCAGAAAGATATTGAGGTATGAGGACAACTTTGTTATTGAACAGATAATCGTTTTCCTCTTGTTGTGCTACAGTTTTGCTCATAGTGATCTTCTTTTGTAGGTTCTTTACCTCATTGAGCCGATTGATGAGGTTGCGATTCAGAATTTACAGACATACAAAGAGAAGAAATTTGTCGATATTAGCAAAGAGGACTTGGAATTAGGTAAGTAAAACCTTAGTTGCTATATGACTTGATATGAATTCTTTGGGTTTGGCAGTGCTCAAACTGATACATATTGGCTGGTACAGGTGATGACGATGAGGACAAGGAAAAAGAAAGCAAGCAGGAGTATACTCTTCTATGCGACTGGATAAAGCAGCAGCTTGGTGATAAAGTTGCTAAGGTCCAGATCTCAAAGCGACTCAGCTCTTCTCCATGTGTTCTCGTATCTGGCAAATTTGGTTGGTCAGCCAATATGGAAAGGTAATTTATTGGTGAGATCCCCATACAACCTGAATATTACCCTAAAACTTTGTTTTCCTAACATGCGATTCTTAAATCTGATAGGCTCATGAAAGCACAGACACTTGGCGACACGTCAAGCTTAGAGTTCATGAGAGGTAGACGAATTTTCGAAATCAATCCTGACCATCCTATCATCAGGGATCTGAGAGTAAGATTTTCCTTCAGTCTTCTCTGTTAAAATTTTACTACCTAGTTTGTTCTTTTGTGATGCTTCATACTTCAATGTGTAAAATTCATTTGTATATCACAAACTTTCACAGGCTGCTTGCAAAAATGAGCCCGAAAGTACTGAAGCCAAGAGGGCTGTTGAGTTGTTATATGAGGCTGCCCTGATCTCCAGCGGGTATACTGTAAGTGCAACAAACCTATGTACTTGTTAGGATGATAAATATGACCGTAGACGTGATCTTTTACTTCTTTTATCCAGCCTGAAAGTCCAGCGGAGTTGGGAGGCAAGATCTACGAGATGATGACCATGGCCCTTGGTGGGAGATGGGGAAGGTCAGATACGGAGGACGCTGAAGCTACCTCTAGCGAAGCCAGCGTTGAGGTTGATTCTTCTGAAGGTGCCGTGACAGAGGTGGTTGAACCCTCTGAAGTGAGGACCGAGAGCGATCCGTGGAAGGATTAGGGAGTTCTGCAGCTGCAGGCAAGGATTATGCCTTGAAGGTGTATGAGCACAGCATAGAAGTATGAACCAGAGCCAGGTTTACGAATGGTTCGGGTTGTGCTGCGAAGATAAAATTTTGTAGGCTATAGTCGTCCAACGAAATGTGTTGCACATCGTGCGTTCAAGAGCCCTTTTTTTCGTGTCATCTCGAGCGGTCACATACATTCACGCACACAAGGGTGGACCCAGCTGATGAACATGGATGTACTTCCAATAATTTTGATCAAAAATTATACTCCCTCCATCCTAAAACATAAGTCTAACCTAAGACTAAGAATTTTAGGATATGATCTCGATTGCCCTTAAAGAATTTAGGACATGTAAAATGATCTTAATTGCCCCTATTTATTTATTAGCTATATTTGGAATCGTATATTATTGGAATCGTATAATGATTTGTTATTTAGGATGGACGGAGTAGTAGTAACATGCATCTGTATATGTATTTTCGTATTTGGGCCATATTGCGTACATTTGAGCTTAAAACAAAAGAAATAGCCTGCTCAAAAAGTGCTCACCCTCTGTGTTGGGCTGGACTACCTGGTGCTGGCTCGATAACGCATGCATGTGCGAAAGTGGACCCTCTAAAGTACTGTTTTAGTATTATTCTGCAATTGAGTTCTTAACGCGTGGATCTGGGATCACATGTCAGTAAGCCGAACTGCAGAGCCGCAACTGCATAGGAGCCCCATCTGCATGCGCATAGAACCACAAAAGGGCACAGAGCCATCATCGCATCATTAGTCTTCCTACCGTAGCTGCGAGAGAACCACCCATGCTGAATTTCAATTCTTGTTGTCCTCTAGTTTAAAGATCATTTATGGTTATGAATTCTGTGAAGAAGCTAAGAAATAGCACGAGATCAATTGAATGACTGATTGACTACATTTATCGAGAGGGGTTTCTTGCATATTGTTGATGGAATGTATAATCTCTAGTTTTCAAACAACTCCTCGTTGAATCAATTGTAGTTTTGCTTTAGCTACTTGAGAGTTGCTAAATGTGTATGGATCAAGGAAGTATTCAAACTCTACCGTTTGCTTTTATGGATTTTTTTCACATACGGCATTATTCGGTTATCTATATATACACCTAATTTTGAAGCCGTGACGCTCGCTCACCTCTATGCATACATGTACATAATAATATTATCCTTATCACCTTCGAGAGGGAGCCGGTAAGATTAACGAAGTCGACGGTCACATCGCTAACCATGCTAACCATTAAAAGAATAACGCTGGTTAAATTATATAATAAATCTAAAAAAATACAAACACTCGTAATGAGCAGAGGACTCAAACTCGTGTGGGTAGGTTCTACCACAAGGAACCACAAGGAATCTTACCAGCTAAGCTCAATTAGTACTTTCTTTTCGTCTCAATAGCGTGAGAGAATTCTTGCAATTAGGATCTAAAGACTAAATGACTTGCATCCAAAAACACAAATTCGATTTTGAGTACAGAGTTGTGAAGCATAATTTTGGATTGAAGTTTTTTGATTGATTAAATATGAGTAAATGATCCATAGATGAAGATACAAAAAGTTTATTTCCAATTGTAACTAATTCTCTTTTAAAATTTAAAAATGAATGATATGAAAAACCATTAGCACAGTTGCTATGCAAGTTCCTCCCCTTTCCCAAAGACTTGGAAAAGAAAGGTATAGTCGAGGGAGACTTACTTAAACAAATGTTGATGTTAGGCTGCCGAGCAAGACATGCTCAAAGAGGTTGACGTGGGTGGAGAAGTAGCTTCGAACTCCCAACAACATGAAGCAAAATCAAATAAAAAAGCCTATTACAATATTATTTGAAATAATATTGTTTATCCTCATAGCCCGTTGCACTTCGTAGATTTGCTTTATCCTTGATCTCCTTGATCATTATATATATATATATATATATATATATATATATATATATATATGCAAGTTGTAAACCGAATGCTGACGATAGTACACATATGACTATCACAATCTTGTAATTTTGAATTGAAGTACAATCATACAATCGAATCAATGTAGGATTCTGATGCAATGGAAGAATCAGTGCTGATCATTTAAGAAACATTCTAGTTTTTAAGTATACGATACCAGAACTTATGGCCAGCAAAGACTACCGGCATCAGCTGCCTCGATGGGTGTCTTTACAGCTGTCGTGACCATGGACATGGTCAATAGATTTGACATGATCATGCTCATATAGGACAACATCATTGACACTATCAAATTTTAGTTTGTGGTCACCATGGAGCTTTGTTTCAATCTTGATTAGTAGCAGAGCGGGATCACGGCTCTTAAACGTTTGGCTTGACTAATGCAAGGCAAATACATTATGGTATCAGAACAAAGACGTCTTCTTCTCATATAATCCACGAATAGACATGCGTGAGTTCAATAAATGACACAAAGTACCACGTATCCTTGCGATAGATCACACATACATGATAAACACGATGCAAAGTTTAGGTCAGCATATAACCCTATCCATTTTATTAAATAGAATAAAATTATCATGATCCATTAGTACCAAAATTTTATATATAAATTTTCATGAACAAACTATCTACATTGACAATTTAGCTATATTATGTGACAATGTCAACATTTACTTCAAAAACTAATTGATCTCCTAAGATAACAATGTTAGTTTATCCAAGGTAAATTGTCTGTTATTTATATGCACACACTATCACCTGTTTTGTGAATTCTAGAAGCAATATACATTAGTCGCATATCCATAACTTTACATATGGGTGTATAAATATTCTATTCTTTATGTTTTGTTGCTAAATATATGTCATTTTAATATTTTACATTTAAAATAAAATATTAATATATGAAAGACATTTGTTGTTCTCTACTTTGTCATTCATTCAAAAGATAAAAATAATTTTTGAATGGCCAGGGGTTCCGTCAATGAACACGTTAGCACAAAGTATTACTTTTTGTATATGGAGGAAGTATGATGACGTTCAACCTTAACCCTCGGCATTTGCTTTTCTAAAAAAAATGGTGAAGACTAAGCTGTCATGAAGTCTTTTCATGATTATTTGTTATGTGGAGAAAGGTGACTTAACATGTCGAGGATAGTACATGAGAGAAATAGAGAGGTCTTACAACTTCAGATATAGAATATATATACAAGCAATGCAATGGACTTAGTTTATCATATTGAAATGACTACCCTTTTATAAAGTCTCACACTTATAGCTTGTATTGGCTATTACATGATGCTATATAATAGCTTTCAACTATGTTCAGGATAATATCTTTTGTCTAGAAGCATATTTAAAGGTATTAAGCTTTATATGGTTTTCTTATAATATCCACCTCTTAGTGAGTGTATATGTATAGTTACGAATCCTTTCACATGGATTCAAAATTTCAAATCATGTTGTCTACTATTTATGCACATACAAAAAATTATTTATAGGTTGTGATAGAAATAAGAGGTACACTCACAGGTATGTGGATTGTTTATGTGTGAGTTCAGATGTATGCTCAGAGAGGAAGCGCATCGTACTTGGGGACTACCTTCACAGGTTCCTGTAAGTGCGGGGGCAAAGTTGGTTAGACTGATCGTGTGCCAAAAGGATAAAGCGGACCGCGGGCTCTCGGTTGGATAGACCGATGGCACACAAGGTTATAGAAAGCATGGGTTAGGCCTACCAAAACTGTCGATCGGAGCACAGAGCAGCACAACATGAGGGAGCCGCACCACACAAGGAGGATTTGCCGGTGAGGAAGCAATTTGGTAGGAACTCCGATCGGTAGCGGGAGACGATGGGCCAGTGTAGATCAACATGCGAACAAAATAGCATCGAGGCAGTGTAGGAGGGCATCCTCTAAAGCGTCGTGGGGCGCACCATGCTGCATAATTAGAGATGAGGAAGAGACTGTTGGAGTATGCCTATTCGAGGTAGGGGTTCGTAAATCTGAGCAAAAGTTGGACTAGGCTAAAAAAAGACTAGATTTAGGCTTAAAATTCATGCTCACAACCGTCCTACGGGCAGAGGCAGCCCTGTTTTCAAGACTAGATCCAGGTCAGACACAACCTTCCAATTATTTTTTAGTGAGAAAACAAATAATTCAAGACGCACTTAGATTGCCCAAAAATATTTAGGGCATGTGATTGTGTGCACAAGCCTAGCCGTAAGTGTCACGAGCTAGTCCAAGTTCATTGAGCTAAGTGGCTTATGGCGGGTCGAAAATGCTTTCTAGGGACGTGCGAGGATGGCGGGTCAATCATGGAACGATTAGGGAGAAACCCCAGTCAACATATTGAAAAAAAAACACAATAGGATGGCCAACCAACATGACCGGCAGCATGAGCCATAGGTACAGGCCACACTGCCCTTTGTTGAGAGGGGCACACCAAGCAATGAAAGATTAGAGTTTGAGGTCTAGAATCATGTGAGAAAATAGAAGCCTTATGAACAGACTATATAGAAATATATTGCTTAGGGGGCTAGTGGCCTCCGCTAAGGCAAGTAAAATGATCCTAATTTACTATATCTGGAGAAATTCTAATATATTCTAATAGAAATAGATGTGCTTATATTTGGTACGCTCTACAGTTCCAGTTGCATGAATTGTACGGAAGTTTTTTAAACAGAATGGGATGATGATATATATACCTTTTACAATCTTTTAAGGTCTTGTTTGTATTGGTGGAAGAATGCAGGAAATGTACAGGAATCCCATTCCATAGGAATTATCTTCTCTCTCACGGATTGGAACAAAGGAATTGGCACAAAACTTTCCAAAGGAACGACAATTGTGCATGTACTTATGGAGAAACATGAAAATTAGCTCTAAGCTTTGTAGAAAACTTTCCACAATAGCTCATTAGCATTTAGAACAGGTAAAAAAGCTCAAGGGTCATAAGCCGGCTGGGCTCATTCATAGGTTCAGTTAAATTCAGCCCGGCTCGATCTATCAAACAAACTGAGCTAAGCCATGGCGTTGTAATCGGCTAATCGCATGTACGGTGATGGGGCCAAGATGTAAGTCACAAAAGAATAAATACTATAAGCATAATTGTAAATATCTATTAATTTGTTCATCATTAATGTACTAATATTAATTTATTATTCAAATATTCTATTATTCATGTGTTGTTTATTACTTTTTCTTGCAACCTCGTTCCTACCCATTCATGTATTTCTACTCATTCTTTTGTTTCTTATATACCTAGGTTTCAAATATGTCCTAAACTCTAGTTGATGTTTGCGTATTCTTGGTCATGACATTGAATTGATGTGTCGCAATAATTTATGCTTAAATGGGATAATTCATTCGATGAAATGGAAGAGGGTTGTGACCATTTGATCAACACTTAGTTTTTGAGCGAGCTTCCGGAACTTGTAGGCAAATTATGCACAACTGGCCACCAGGGTAGTTGTCGGCATCACCTGCCTTGATGGCCGCCATGGTCTTCGAGGAGAATTTTATTGACGCGCCACGCACCAACATCCGTGGAGTCAACCCGATTATGCTCGTGCAGGACGACCTCATTGACGCTCAGGTTCTGGTTCGTGGTCACTTCTGCCGATGAGGCAATCAACATTTTAGGTTTTTGATCAATAAGCCTTATCAACAGTTTGGCCAAGATAATCACAAAAATCCTTGCGGCCAGGCTTGCACCAAGATTAAAAGAGCTAGTCTCCGGATGTCAAAATGGTTTTATCAAAAAAAGTTGTATTCATGACAATTTCACCTATGTCCAAAGTGTGATCAAGGCATTGCATAAATCAAAAAGGACAACTCTGTTCATCAAGTTAGACATCTCAAAGGCTTTTGACTCATAGATTTTTCTCCTTGAAACCTTAGAAGCTCTAGGTTTTGGGAAAAAAAAATGGAATACTAGGGAAACAAATTAAATATGCCAAAGGTCTTCGTCAAGGGGATCGCCAATGCTCTTCGTACTAGCCATGGATCCCCTTCAAAAATTAATTGAGCTAGCTGCTAGAAAAGAATTTTTAAAGCAAATTCTTCCGAGGGTGGCAAAATTGCGTTGCTCACTTTATGCGGATGACGCGACATTATTCGCAAATCCAGATCGAGGGGAATTACAACATGTAAACCAGCTGCTAGATTTATTTGGAAATTGTTCAGGACTCCAAATCAACATGAGCAAAACAGAAGCTTTGGTGGATTTCCCTGGAAAGATTTGCATGTTCCCAGGGAAATATCTAAGCTTTCCCTTATATACCCGACGTCTTAGGAGGGTTGACATTCAGCCACTTCTCGACAAAATCGGCGGTAGGCTGCCGGGTTGGAAAGGGGAATCTCTCTCTTCAGCAGGGAGAGACCTTGGTGAAATCTGTATTAACCGCTCAACCAATCTACCACGTGATAGTGTTCCCGGCATAAAAGTGGCTCATAAAGCAAATCGACTGAATGAGAAGGAATTTCTTATGGAAGGGAGATGAACTAGAAAGTCAATGCATTGCTTAGTCAAGTGGCCAATGGTGTGCATATCAAAAGACATAGGAGGACTCGGAATTCTTGATTTATAAAGGTTAGCGAGACACTTAGACTTCGTTGGTGTTGGTTCCAATGGAAACATGACTCAAGACCATGCATGGAATGGATTGGACATCCCGTGTGACAAGGATGATAAAGATCTTTTGAACGCCTCGACGGTGGTTAAAGTGGGGTGCCGAGGCAGCTAAACAATTTTTTAGCACTCAAGTTGGATCCATGGGAGAGCACCAAAATAGATAGTGCATTGCCTATTCAACAAATCAAAAAGAAAAACGTTATTGTGCAGAAGGCTTTACAAGACAATTATTGGATCTAACAAGTGTGCCCACTAACGACGATAGAGGAGGTGAGCGAGTACACAACCCTATGGGAGGAGATACACCCGCTAAATCGCAACCCTAAAGCTGAAGATGAAATATTCTGGTGATAGACACCTGATGGTGAATTATTACAAAGAGCGCATAACGTATACAATTCTCTGGGCAAACAAAGAAACTGTTAATTACCCCAATTTGGAAAGCGAACCAAAATGTAGAATTTTTGCATGATTCTTCTTCATAGAAAAATTTTAACGTCAGACAACCTAGAGAAAAGATGATGGCCCTACGATCCCATATGCAAACTTTGCAATACAAAACCCAAGACGCCTAAACACTTGTGCAAAAATTGTACATGCACCGTTGCAGTGTGGTTGAGACTAGTCAATTGGTTCTAGCTACAACATTTGCCAAGGGAAAATTCCACGAACTCCATACATAGATAGTGGAAAGATGCCGAGTCGTTATCAACAAAGAAAATAGATTCCATTTTGATAGCTTCGTTATTTACTTTTGGTGGAATATTTGGAGAAGGAACGCAACAGAAAACTTTCAAACCAGTGGATGATGTGGCTTTCCTTATTCGAGAAGAGTTTTACCAATATCAGTTGGCAACCCGAGCATCAGGATCGCTGGAACCGCCACCCTCTTCTTAGTTTTCTTCCTTCTTGCTAGTTTGTTCGTGTTTTAGTCGTGTCGGTCCGTAGTCGTGTGGGGTGTTCGTACCAATTTTTTAGTCATGTGGGGTGTTTTTTCTTTTTGCCACTAGTTGTCTCTCTCTTATTTTGTTCTCTTCTTCTAATAAAATTTAGGGCAATTCTCTTGCCGTCCGTTCGGAAAAAAAACTTCTGCCCATGAGCCGTGAGCGGGATGCCGGGATCGCCTCCGAAACGGCCCAACGCGCGCTCCTCTCCGCGCCTTCCCAGCTTCTCTCCATCCGGCGGCCTAACCGCTCAGTTATCGGTCGCCGCACACGCTCGGGCGGGACGGGCATACAGAGGAGAGGAAACGTGCCGAATCCCACCGGCAGCACGATCGGAGTGCGCGACGAGCGCACGCTCAGACGCTTGTCCGATCCGTCGTCGCGGTCGCCGGAGCCCGCACCCACGAACCCACGAGCGAGCTGGCCGCATGGCGCACGCGGCCGGAATCGCGCCAGCGTACGGCGTCGCGCCCAGGGGTCCGGCACGTCTCGGGCGGATACAAAGGGGCCGCCCGAGCAGCAGCGCGTTGCCTTGTCTTGGAACCGTGGCGACACCGGCAGAATATACCAAACCGCTTGTTTTATTGCCTGCGTCGCGTCGGTTGTCCACATCGGCGGCGGCTGTAGAGTGAACAGAAGTTTCACTGTGCGTGACCAGTCGCAAGTTGGGGTGAGAACGATTCTTCATGCTAATTATGTGTCTCGAGGGAACGAGCTCATCTCTCTCTCTCTCCAGACTGAGATGAAAGATCTTAACTTGTCCTAGTCGTGACCCGGCACATATTCTTCTCCCTACAGTTCATTTCATCTGTCATGCATCCACCGTTTCCCCTAAGCTGTGATGAAAGATGATCTCGCCACAAGAGGGAAGATCCTGTAACCAACCAAACAAGCCAACGATTCGCATATGACTTTGGGACGAACAAATGCACGAGAATGCAGTACGATATAGCGTACGTCCTTCATTGCACTACAAACACAATTTACCGAAATATTTTGATCTTTTAACTAATAAACGTCGCCCCCCATTTAGGAGTGTTTAGCATCCATGAAGCATCCAAAACAAAAGCAACCGAATGAACATAACCAAAAGCTCCCCACATTACATCCTGCCACACACACACAGAAGCAGCACCAGCTCATCTGCTCGCTACAAACGCAGCCACTGTTACTGCACTGTGCGCCATGATTAATGGGCGCTACCACCCCCAGCAGAGGCAGAATTTCCAGCCATCCAGCCCGGCAACGTCACAGATTCCCTCCCAAGCGCAGCGCTGGCTGCTTCCGCCCGTGGGGGCTCCCTCCCTCCTCGATCTCTTCTCAGTTCTGAACACAATAAAAACCCGGCCGTGGACGACGACGCAGTTAAAGGCTGCTGCTGTGCTCCGGCAGTAGCAGCGCCAGTTTATATGTGTGCCCCCCTGCGCTCCTGCATGTTCGTCGATCAGATGGAAAAAAAAAGCCTTGCTCTTAGTATGTGCAATGCAGCTGGGCCAGACTGCGCGTCACATTTGGAACCCGTCCTGCGACGGCCTGATGCTCAAGTCCTGTGCCGACGACCCCAGGGACGGGTACCCCATCTGCGCGACGTCACTGAACGGCCCATTCAATGCGTGGGGCATCTGCTCCAGGAAATCGGAAACGAAAAGTTAGCCAGCCTGTGTGTGCTTGGATGAACTTGGGAGGAGTGTTTACTGCTAGTTCAGATTGTTCATATTTCCCAAAAATTTGCTGCCAAACTCACAAGCTTGCTCAAGAATAGAGAAGCATTTGAGTAGGAGAGCCTCTTTGTGTTTGAGGAATCTATGGATTGTCTATTACTACAAAGAGCGTACTGTATGTAGGTGTTGAGCTAGTTTATTGGATATGTAAAGGGCTGTTGACTGTCAAGTGCAATCTTTGGGAAAAATTATGTTGCTACATGATAGCTTAAGGAGCTATGTCAACTGCTAGCTGAATACTAAAGTGAATACTGTTGGCTGCGCTGATATTTTTAAGAAAGAATAGAGTATTGTGTGCACTACAATCATTTTGGAAAGATGCTAACCTGAGATCCGTCTTTAGCACTTAGCTGTGCCTGTATGATTCTCCTGAACACGTCTGGATTGGCCATGCCAGCAGCGCCCCCCTGAATCAGGCCTGGTTGCGATAGCTGTAGTTGTGGGTGGATCATCTCTGGGGAGAATCCGAGGGAAGATGAAGAGACACCAGGGAAGCGAAGAAGCTGATGGTAGGAGAAGAAAAATCTGGCTTTGTTAGATTCTTGTATGTATAATTAACAAAGGAGAATGAGATTGCAAGAAGCATCATACATCTTTCGACAGAAGCCCTTCTATGTTGAGGTCAAGCCTTGGGTTTACTGTCGCAAGCTTCATCGATAGGAACTGCGAGATAAATATGAGCTCAATATTTTGCTTTTTGCCATCAGTAAGCAATCGCGGTTACAGGAAATATTATTCATATTCAGGTATCAATATCTAGCGATTACTTTTAGTTAAAGAAAATCTAGTGATTACTACCTTTTTAGTGACCGCTGCCCATAGCTAAACCCTTAATTAGTTCAGACAAAGTTGTGAAGATTTTGACATAACAAGGGGGATGTTAATGATTACCTCAACTTGTCTTTGCAGGGACTGAACATAATTGATGATCTCGTCAAGCATCACCGCCTTCCCAGTGACCTGAATTCAGTTCATGAAACATAAACTTGTTAGAATTGTTATGTAAACACATAGTAATACACAACTTCGTTTCCCTAGAACGACTTACTTTGCTGCAGCCGGGAACAAGGTCCTGCAGAAGCTTCATCCTCTCGCTAATCTTCTCCCTTCTCAACTGCAGGAAAAGATGAGTTTTCAGAACCAGCCATGTCAATTTCAGGGCGCATCAAAAGCTGCACACCAAACGGTGAACACTGGGGTGCCAACCGGTGATCGAGTCCGTACCCTTTCTGCAAGGCTGTGGCTGTTGGTCGCCTGTCCGCGCCGAGCCCGGACATGGATGTAGTCTTCCTTCTGGGACTCGGAGGTCTCTTTCGCCCCCTTCCCTTTCGACTTGCCGGTGGTTGTTGCCGGGCTGCTCTCCTCGCCTTTGTCCTTGCTGTGCACGCTCTCGTTTGCCGAATCCGCGGGCAGGTTGGAGGATTGAACCTGATCGCCTCCCATCACCTTTCATCAGACAGAACACAGAGAGATGCATCCATCAGTTTAACATCTAGTTCGTTCACCAGTTAATTAACTTGGCTACTCGAGTCGATAGACTTTTCAAATAATGACGGTAGAAAGGTTTCAGACACGGGAAGCAAGAACAGTGCTCACCTCGTTTGGCCTTCTCCTCTTCTTGGAGTCCGACGTCCCTTTGGACGAGCAGTCCCCTCCGGCGGCCTCCGAGCTCGGCACCCCGTCGTGGCCGTTCCGGCCGAGCTCCGGCTCGCCCTTCTCGTTGCCGTCCTTCCTCTGGTGATCCAGGAGCGCCTCGGAGGAGCCACTGAACGCGCCGTTCATGTGCTGATCAGCCGCGCCGAAGCCGGCGCCGCCCATCACCCCGCCGCCGCCGCCGCCGCCGAAGCAGGACGCCCGCGCGGCGCGCTCGATGAAGCCGGAGTCGACGGGGAAATGGCCGAGGCCCTGCGGGAGGAACCCGGGCACCGGCGCCAAGAAGCCGCCGCCGCCCCGCGTGGCGGACATGGCGCCGCCGACGTCGGAGAGCACCATGGCCTGGGAGGTGGACGCCCACATGCCGGCGGTCGCGAACGCGGAGTCCATCATGGGGCCCTGATGCTGCTGTGCCTGAGGGCACGCAAAGGCGGCGGCGCTGAATTGGGTCTGCCACTCCACCGGGATGCCGGCGCCGGCGGAGGACGCGTTGCCCTCCATCCCTTTCTCGCCGCTCTCGTTCATGTCCATCGGTTGATCTTGCTCACAACTTGAGTAGAGTACCCGAGCGAGCAGCTAGCACAGAGATAGAGCTCACCCACGGTCAATGGACGAATGGGAGACGAGAAAGGCTAGAGAAGAAGAGCTAGCTCCTCCATTGGCCAGAGGGCTGCGTAGGCAGGCAATATGATAGCCGGGGCAAGCACGCAAGCAAGAAGCTCTCGTCACGGCCTATGGCAGGAAAAGGAAAGATGGCCGGGCACTGGAGATTCTGATGCTATCTGTTCCGGCGAGGAGGCATAGGAAGAAGAGCTACGAAAGAGGGGAGAGCCTAGACTATATAAGAAGAGAGAGAGAGAGAGAGAGAGAGAGAGAGAGAGAGAGAGAGAGGTTGTAGGCAAAGGCTTGTCAGACTTATAGGGCTACTAGCAATTGTTCACTAGCTCTTGTAGTTTCACCAGTAGTGGGCACTGGGTAGTACACGGCGAGCCACAGGCACAGGGATTGATTACAGCGGGCAGGCAAGGCGATGTTGCAGCTGCAGGCAGCCGCTTTACACTCCTCCTAATCACCACCACCATGGCCGGTGTTGTTTAACCCTTGATGGAGCTTATTTTTAAGTGCCCCTGGCGGCCTCGCCTTTATCTTTGTTAACAGCCCTTTAATCATGCTGTTTACCTTTGCTTTTGTTTACTTACTCCATACACATCAGAGAGAGAGAGAGCAAGCGTAAAGAGGAAGGGGAGCTGAGCTGAGCCGATCGAGAGTTCTTCACAGCAGCGTAGAGCAACGAGGAGCATTGCCATCCCGGCATCCCTGACAGTGCCAACCCTCACGGGCATTTGTTTATGGGCGCCAACCGCTCGCTTTCCTCAAGGCGCCTGGCTGTAAATTATGCCACCCGAATCATTATTTGACTGTTGCAGTTTTTTTATGCCCGGCACGGAGAATTATTTACACGCCCTTCGTGATCGGCATGATTAGTTTTGTTGAAGAAAATGGTGGTCAACAGTAGCAGGGGGTGCCGATCGAGGCATTAGCTACTTACCCCAACAGCAAAGCAAACCTACTTTCATTTCACCCACACGAAACTCCCCACCCCCTTTTCTTTCACATTTTCCCCACTAATCTTATCTTCAGGTCAGGCCACTCTCTTAACAGTTGGATGTGAAATTCAGTCGCAAACAAGCAGGATTTCGAGTTTTGTAAGCAGGGGCAGACCAACCGGAAACTGTAAGCCTTAGCTTAGTGCCGAGCTTCAGGCACAGCTGAAAGAGATGGGGTTCAGATTCTCCTAATCTCAATCTTTCTTTGGCGGCAAATAAACAAGTTAAAACTATTCGTTAGCCTCGGGGCGCGCGCGAGCTCGAATCTAGCTTTAGATTAGTTAAAGCCACCCCCGCCCATGCAATACTTTTATTCACTCCAAACACGCTTTTGCCCCCCTCCATTAAGCTTTTAAATCCAGGGTTTCTGAAGAAAAGCACCAGGACCCCTCACAAATCTACCCTCCATGCTCACTAAAACACCGCGAGAAGTGGCCTGCAAGTTACTCGTTATTCCCCTGCCCGCTTTACCTTTCTTTCAGCACCATCACAGCTGCTGCTGCAGCTGCAGCCTCGTCGTCCTCCCACCATCTCGTCTCCCAGCAGCTGCCTTTTCTCCTGCCTAAACATTAGTGGCGCCCTCGCCAAGCTGCTCGCTCTTAAAGCGGTAGCAGGGAAAGCAAACGAAACCGAATCTTGGGAGAAATGTAAACTAAGGACTGCAAAGGATAGGACTTCAAACTCACCAGGAAATGGACCATGGAATGGACCACAGGCCGGCTACGTGGATAACAAGTCTTGGTAGATTACTAGCCACGGCCATCCAGCTTTCTTGACCTCACCGGGAAGAAGACGGCATACGCGTCGCCTTCGCGAGCCATGACCAGTTGCCGGCTTGCCGCGCTCCTTTTGCACGGCTCCGTGCACAGCAGCGGCGGCCGGCCTCGGCGCGGCGCATTCACCGTTGCCGCTCCGGGGCGGGCTCGGCTCGTGCAGTCATTGAGGGATGGGGGAAGGGGCCCCGACCACCCGCCAGATTATCTTCTCGCGCATCATTATGCTCGCCAGAAAGGTTGCCACAGATCTGTGTCTTCTTTCCCAATCATTGCCGTGCATATTCGTGTGTACCATATGCTTGGGCGCTCGCATCACATCGCCTGCAGCAGCGGAAACCGGATAATGCGAGGGCAGGATGATATCAGCTCAGTGCTCAGAGCTTGCTGGATGCTGGCAACGTACAGGAGCTGAGGCCGAGCTGAAAAATAAGAGAGCGACCGTCATATTCATATTTTTTTTCCTTCACTCACTCTTCAGGAGGAGGGAAGAAGAAAATCATAGTTACAGGATACACAATGTTGATATTGATGAGACTTCTTGTGCCGCTAGGGCCCTACCTGTCGGCACTGGGACATCAGGGGCTAGCGAAGTCAGAGGATTCCTGCAAACAAAACAGCTCCAAGAAATAGCAGCCAAAGAACTCAAAGTAAACAAATGGAGCAGTGCCTGCATTGGATTAGCTGGCAATCGTCTCTTTTGGGGTAGTAAGTCTAAAGGTAAAAAAACACAACCCATGCTATATGAAGATAAGATTTTCGACATCGGATTCGTTCATCCCGCAGACCCTGCTCCCTGTGTAGACTGTCCTCCTGCTTAACAGCTTCAGAGATGTTCCTTTTCTTCGCTGCAATAAACTGCACTGGCACCCTTCAAAACTTGGGAATCATCAGAAGAGCATACCAACAAATGATTTGGGGTTTTGAATCAGAATATAAACGCTAATAATCTAAGATCCAGAGGAGAACAGAAAGGGTTCTGATAGGACAGGCTAAGCTTCTCTAAAGTAAAACAGAATGATCAGACCAAATCCACCACGCCTACCATAATTTGTACATGCTTCAAAAGTTTGTGCATACAGTTACTAGAGAGATGCATCGATAAGCAAAGAACACAAAAGCAGTCTTAATGGGATCATTACCAAGAGTGAATGATGAGAGTTGAACATGGATGATTCGATTGTAGTACAAGCTAGACCATAATATCTGAACGACGCGAGTACACACACTGTGTGCTAATTCAGTGTTCGATTCCCATGTGCATAGGGTACAGGATCTCTAATTATGCTTAGGAAAGCGTATGCCACACCTTTCTGAAAACCATAAACAAAGCACAGTCCGTGGCAAAGCCAGCTGCACGCGAGATGCAAGTGAGTATATTTTTGGTAAAGGTCTATGTTAGGTGTAACCTTGGGGGAGTTATGATCATCCGAACCAAGACTTGGAAATTACCCATTATTCTAAACCCTAATTATGCATTATGTCGTACGCTAATGGTCTTATTATACTCCTAGAGTAGTGATTAGAGCTGTAAGCTAGAGATTAAACTGCAAAATACATATCTGGGGAACACTAAAGAACTATCCCCGAGAGGGGAAATAAAGTAATAGAGTTGATAAGGGCAGCAGCCTGCTTATTTTGTCAAGGCCAACCTGTTAATGATTGGCATGGAGCTAGGGCAATTCGACTGTATATCATATAACATTATGTGCGTGCGCATCTGTGTATGCATGCGTGTGTTTGTTGCCTTGTGTGCGAAGAAAAAAAAGTTCACAGACATATTGTACTAGATCTGGACACTCACTATAGTAGTCTTTGCTTTTTTGGTGCCTATTTCAATGTATCAAATAACTAGAGTGCAAATTATCCAACTGAACAAGTGCTGTTGTCCATGATACTTCACGTAGAACTACCAAGTTTGCTTGGTCTTCTCTAATAAGTCTACAGATATTTTGTTTAAAAAGGAACAGGGTTACTTATTAGATTTAAATCTTATGGCCCTCTGGGTTCAGTGCTACCTCTAAAGCAGTAGCAAACATAAAATGTGATGATTCCTCCTTATCTTGACGATTCAACACAGAAAAGAATAGCACATATGTTCAAATTTGACAGCATCTGTGCTTGAAAATGGCTGATAAGCATGCATTTGTATAAAAGGTGTCTCTTCGTCTTTATGTTCAAACAAAGGCCCCCCTACATCCAACAGGCAGTAATAACAACAGCACGGTGGAAGTGATTACTCTGCACAACATTGTTGATCTGTCCTTATCACAAATAACAGTCTTTACTTTTGCTCAGTTTAATAACTGCTATAATTTCTTGTGCAGAACGCTTTGTCTCTTTCGAAATCAACAGCAGGGCAGCAAGTGAAATAGTTTTTTTTTTTTTGGAAAGATGCAAGTGAAATATTGAACAGCAGTACTGGAGGTAATTGCCATATCAGAAATATAACATTTCTAGCACATATTCAATAAAAAACATTAATAGCACATGAATTTCACAGTTAAGGAAGAAGAAAACAGCAAGTCCATTGTATCTATCGTGCCTTTACCAAAGCATGTGAAGGGTGTAGCCCATGGGACAGCTAAATCCCACTTTGCTCCTGCCCTTTATTGTGATCTATAATTCCATTTCAAAAAATTTGACCAAGCCTAACATGCATACAAACCAAGGAGGCACTATGAAATATTTAAAGGCACTGGACCATACATACCTATTAAATGATATAATAATGCTATGCAACCCTTCTACAGAGTCAATGTAGTGGTAGTGAGTGGCAATAATGTGCAAATAAAGATTTAAACACTTAATGAATCATATGTGCAAAAATAGAAATGTACAACCAGGTAGATGAATCTTATGTGTGATTAAAAAAATGATAAAAGCTAACTGGTTGAATTAAAGTATAGTTGCCCTCCTTGCCAGACAGAAACTAAAATGAACCATACTGCCTCAAAAGGAAAGCTACAGGCCTAGTTGGCCCTAACGCCTCTCCTATGTGTTTCTCTTTCAAATGCAAGTTCATGTGAAGTGGCCACCCACAAACTGAACTGTGTAATGACAGTAGTACAGTAGGAAAAACAGCATTAAGTATGTATCAGGCAATTGATGGTTCTGAGTCCCTACCATATGAAAGAAGCTAAATTTATCTGAATTTAATGACACTTTTGCGTAGGACATACATCTCAGGTTCATGTTCAGTTTTGAATCATGCTGACTGAAAAGGACAATAATTAGGTTTCAAGTTGCTGAGACATAAGAGATGTCAATCATGTTGTTGGGTCAAGGGTACCATAGTATTCAATAGACATGCAATAAAGTCATGAGCTTCATGGCACATTAACAATTCTTCTCAAATGGTCAATAATAACCATTGGCAACAGTTGTCTCATATACTATACATTTCAGTGTAATAAGTAAAAATAAAGGAACATCATTGCAATCAAAATATTACCAGTAATCCCCGCAAGAACAAGACCCTTCTCTGAAATGATGAAATCGATTTGCATCTCTAACAATTATGCTCCTCCCGTAAATCTCGCTTAGAAGTTTTATGGCATTATGACAATCTCCGCAGATCCGGAGGTTATTTACTACTCTAATAGGCGTGCCAGGAGCAGTGCTGGTCAGCCCAAAGGCTATCGCAAGCTTCTTACTATGAAGAGCTAGCGAGCTCTCTTTCACATCTTCATCATCAATATCTAGCAGCACTTGTGAAGTGTCAGGAGTAAATCCTGTATTTTTAAGCTGTTGACAAATCTCATTTATCTCCGGAAATGAACTCATGAATTACGCCATTAAGTTCCACCGAACTGCT
Organism: Setaria viridis; assembly: GCF_005286985.2. NCBI lineage: Eukaryota > Viridiplantae > Streptophyta > Magnoliopsida > Poales > Poaceae > Setaria > Setaria viridis. The sequence goes on along the minus strand of NC_048264.2, from coordinate 33,320,326 downwards.
CCCAGGGATCTTCAGCACACCGCGATCCAACATAAGCTTCCTCACTTTATGCACTCCTCCCCAGTTGCCATCCAGTGCATATATGTTGGATAGCAACACATACCCTGCGTGATCATTTGGGGCAGCCTCAATAAGCCTATGGCCAGCCTTTTTTCCCAACTCTAAGTTCTTATGAGTTCTACAAGCAGCCAATAGGGCCTTCAACATAGAAGCATCTGGCTCCATTGGCATTATCTGGATGATCTCCTCAGCTTTCTCAAACATCCCTGCACGGGAGAACAGATCCACCATGCAACCATAATGTGCAATGTCAGGCTCAATACCATAAACTTTGAACATTCTCTTGAAATGCCGTATACCTTCCTGCACAAACCCCCCGTGGCTACAAGCATTCAGTACACTGTTAAATGTAATCTTGTTAGGCACCAGTCCTTTTGACTCCATCCTGGTGAAGAGCTCCAGAGCCCTTGCACTGCAACCATTCGCTGTGAAACCAGCTAACATTGCATTCCAAGTATCCAAGCTCATCTTTTCTCCAGCGTTCTCAAACACATAAACTGCACCCTCAATGAACCCGCATTTTGAGTACATGTTTATCAATGCCGAGCTCAATTTCTCCTCGACTTCAACCCCTTTCCTGATGACATATGCATGCGCCCACAGCCCCAAAGCGAGTGCCCCCAAGTACGCGATTGCCGAGACAACGCTCACTAATGTCACCCTGTCAGGCTGGCACTCCTGGCTCGCCAGCATCTCCCGGAACACCGCGATTGCCTCATCGTACTCACCATTGGCGACGCACCACGAAAGGACTGTGTTCCACGAGATGCTGTCCCGGAACGGCATCCTGGCAAAGAAATCGCGGAGCGCGTCCGCGTCCCCACCCTCCTGAGCGTACCCGCGCAGCAGGCAGTTCCAGGCGAACATGTCGTTGTCGGTCCCGCCGTCGAACACCCTGCGCGCGTGGGGGAGCATCCCGCAGACGGCGTAGGCGTGGACGAGCCTGCCGCGCACGCGGCGGTGGGAGGCGACGATCCCGCGCTTGGCGGCGTGCGCGTGGAGCTGCGCGGCCGCGGCGCGGTCCCTCCCGCGCGCGCAGCACGCGAGCGCGAGCGCGTACGCGGCGGGGTCCGGGTCGGCGCCTGAGCGGAGGAGGTGGTCGAACAGGGGGAGCGCGAGGTGCGGGTTGAGCCGCATGCGCGCGGCGTACGACGCGGACGCCGCCGAGGCGTGGGAGGTGGAGGCGGAGGCCTGGGCTTCCGCGTCGCATGGCGGCGGCGGCGGTTGCGCTTGCGGCTGCGGTTTTTTCGTAGTGGTGGCGAGCGTGGTGGAGGTTAGGAAGAAGGGGACAGTTGGGGGAGGCATTGCTTTGGACAGCGGAGTGTGTGCGGGGGAGGAGCTCGCGGCGGGCGGCGATTGGGTCGCGCCCGGCCGGCGAGGGGGCGCACGGCACCGGCACGAGGAGGCCGACGTGCGTCGTGCAGCGGATGAGGTGGAAGTGGCCAAGTGGGATTCTGTTGTTCCGGCCCAGATCACCTTGTTGAGGCCCAACTGTAGTACTAGGACCGACCGAATGTTGCTTAAGTTCAGCCGCATTGGGCTCTCAGGTCCAGAAAAAATAGGTCCCAGTGAGCGAAACAGAGTGGACCGGACCTTAGAGCTGTTCTTCCATTCGCATGAACTTGAGAGTTTGAGACAAGGACCAAACTTCAATACTGTCAGATAAAGAAAAACGTGCTTACCACTCATGGAGAATTCATATTAACTTTTTAAGGCCCTGTGGAGAACATTTTCTTACAGTTCCATCTGAAGAACCTTTTCTATAGCCAAAGGATGAAACATGGAGCAGGTCCTTAGTTAACGGTATGCAAAAATTGTAGTAATGCTATAAATGTGACGGTGGACATGGTTGGAACGAAGAAGTTTGACATGAGAAGTCGAGAACCATTTACTTATGCATGCTGGAATCAAGAAAACAAGTCCGTTCCAGAAACGGAGACGAGAGTGCAAGCTTCACAGGCCACAGGTTAGGTGCACTGGCTTCCACTCCACGTAGGTACATATACAATGTCTAGCATGATCGACAAACGAGCCATCGATGGGGAGATGAGCCATATGTCCATATCATATATGATGTCTTTCTTCGTGTAGTAGACACGTGCTTCTAGCTACGAGATTAGGACGACAAATTAAGAGACACGCCCATAGCTGGCACTAAGACGAACGAAGCACCACGCTTCAATATTAGTATGCGCTAATGGCGAACCGCAACAATTATCCAATCCATGCCATGAACTGCGCCCTTTGGAGTTCGGACGACCATTCAGGCGCCTTTTCTCGCCCAGTTTTCTCACAGCTTTCCGACGATCACCACCTGTGTTCCCGCACTATTCTCCACGTCAAGCAAAATCAAGCGAGCTAATTTAAACACAAACAAATCCGGCTACCATAAACAACAGGGCGTAGCCCGCAAAGCCGCACGCTGGCCAGAATTCGGGAGAAAAACTAGTCGAAACCCACGCGAAAAGGCGCCCCCCTGCGTAAGAGGCGCCTCGTTGCGTGCGCGACACCTGAAAGCGTCGCGCGCCGGCGTCAGAGTGCCCCCGCAAAGGCGACGGCGACTGCCCCGGCGTCAGCAGCTTGACAGCGAGTGGCGACGGGGGCGATGGCGACACGGCCCCTCTTCTAGTCGCCATGAGACCAACGTAAGTTGCCTTTGTTGGGTCCTCGCCATTTGATTAGTGCTGCATCTGGGCCGATTTACTTGGACTCAGAATGGACACCCATGAACATTATGGCTATTACATTTTGCAAACCAGTAAGATGAGAAAAATATGGTTACGGCGAATCTGTCGATGCAATTCTCGTAACTAGCACTTACATATAGTAGTAAGTAGTAGATAATATTGACTGAAGTTTCAAAAGTTTGGTCGCACACATTTTTGGTTTAGGACGGCATGGCATCTATTAATTTGGTCTCTGGATGTTGTGGCGATAGAAGAAGTTTTCCCCTGCCCTGCCCTAATGGCCTTCGTTATCCTCGTCACCCCCGCGCATTGCTGCTAGTGCGTCACGACCTTAGTTGTTGTAAGCTTAATTAATTGAAAGTAGATGCGTAAGCAGACTTTAACATGCGTGCCAAAGTTTGTTTGCATCACCTCGAGGGTGCGACCCAACTTTTGCGTGCCGTTGTTTTGGCCTAATCTTAGGCGTCAAGGTTTTGTTGACACTAGAGACTCCTTTTTCGTGGCAGCAACCAATCTACCAACCTTGTCATTTTTCTCGGCAGCAGCCACTATGTTTGTAATTGTCCTAATCATATCTGTTCTATTCCCTAGGTTACTTTCTTTGTAAAATAACCGCAAAAGTTTGTTTTATATGGGTCATACTTTTTCCCCAAACACAGCACGAACCCAAATGTTTGCATACGTGCGCATGCTCACTCATATGACCACCTCCAAAGACTGGTGCAGTTGATCTTGAGATTGACAAGATCACCATATGCATTTCATTATCAATGGGTATGTTGTCTACTACAAGAAAAAAAATAAGAATAGCGTTCGCTACGTACATAAGAAACCAACAAAGTAGACACTCAATTCAGTGATATATGGTTTTAATTTTTGAAATAAATATAGAAAGATCCAAACACTCACAATGAATCTAGGACTCAAATCCAAATGTGTAGGTTCCTTGTGAAATCGATCTCCTTAAAACATTTTATAAGAAGATTCGATTAGGCATGTCTTTGTAATGCTTGTTGCTTAATTAATTAGGTCCTACGAATTGAGATGCGCTTGTGTGCACGAGAGAAAAGAGAGATATGATTATGGCTTATCCACATTAGTCCAATGAGAGGGGAGTTCACTAGGATGAATAACTAAATATAATACTCAACACAATTAAAAGGCATCTAAACTGGGGAATGATCTGAGCAGATGTGAGTAGAGTTGTGCTTTATGCCAAGAAAGAGATGTTCATGCGCAAGTGCGCAACTTCTAGAGAAAAGGCTAATGATGAACAAACACAACTTGCACATGAGTATATGCGCATGGTGAAACATTTTCTTTTTCTCTGCAGTTGCATTGGAGGCAGAGAGTGTTCTATGAAACTCGGCAGCTACAAGATCACGGGTTCACGGACAAATTCTTGTAAATCTCTATTCTAACACTGGTTAGCTACAAAGAGATGTAGGAGCATTCCATTTATCATTATGATAGACATGGTCGGAAAAACAGACCGCAGAGAAAAACGCATCAGCATGTTTACACCACACATGCATGCGAGATTTTAGTCAGAGAAGCCATGGTTTACCAAAGCACATATCCCTCTTCGTCATCATCCTTCCTAGAATCCTAGTAAACGACTTGGAGACCCAAAATTTTTCGTGCCCGTACGCCACATCTTTCTTCCGTGGTGGGGTGACACCCTGACATGGAGAACCTCACTCACATCAGTGGATCATCTCAACCCCGCCGCACGCGTGCGCCATCAGTAGCGAATGGGAGCAAAGGAGACGTTGCTACGAGACCACTGCTCTCCGGTTGGGTCGCCGAAAAGGCGCGCGGGGCGAGGCGTCCAGGCGAGGCGCAGGACGCGACGGCCCGCGTCGCCATCGGCCGGGTGGGCGCGGCGACGTTTCGCGCCGCGGTTGGCGGGCGGCGCCGGCGCGCGCGCAGGTGGCCGGTGCTCCTCCCGTGTGGCCGGCACCGATGTGGCCGCGGGGGCGTGGCGCTGCCGGCCCCGGTTACGCGACCCCAGCGGTGGCAAATCCGGCCGGCCAGCGTCGTCGTACGATCGAGCTGGCCGGGGCGTGCGTGCTTCGCCCGTCAAGTCCCAGGCGCACCGCCGTCCGTGGTCGGACGGGACGCGCAGGATTGGACTTGCGTGCCATTTAGACGTCCCGGCCGCTTGCCTTTCTGCTTCTGGTTGGGTCTTTGGTGTACCACTCTGACTAATCAACGCTACGGTACCATGTGTTGGCACTTGGCAGTGTCAGCCCCGTTTTTCAATGCAGGCATGAATTTTGGATGATTTTTCAGGGGATCCTATATTTATGTAAAGTTTTTCTATGCGTGAAAAATCTTGTACTAGTGCGATTTGGATTCTCGCTAGATATCTTCAGATTTTTGTGAGAAAAAAATATGTTTACAAATCCCTACTCAGAGAGGAATAGGAAGTGTTGAAATTGTCATCACACCACAAAGCCGTTTGTTGCAACTTGTGGCCAATGCCGGTGACGACTAGTCCCGTCTGGTGATGAATTTCGTCTCCTCTCTGAACTCAGCGTACCACTTTGTCGCCGATGCCTGTGATTTGACTGCCCCCATTGCTGCTCTCACTTTCTCCGATCTGTATTGCAGGTTTTAGGTCACGGATCATGTGCCTTTTCGTCTGGATCTTCTGCTTAATCCCTGCTAATCCCCAATGCATGTATTCCCTCGCCGAAAAAGCAAGTGATTTTTCTTGCTGAATCCTGGTCACAAACAGTTCAGCCGCCAACACCCGCATGTATTCTCAACTGTTGCTTGGTCTTGCAATCGTCCATGAAAACTGTATCGGCACATGTGGATTGTGCACAGGATTTAGCAAAAAGGGGAGCTTGTGTTCATCCAATCCAAAACCCCAATCGCAGATGCTGTGTACTATAATACATTACAGCACCAGCACGAGCAGATTTGAGGCCTAGTAGCAGTGGGTTGGAGGCAGCCGCCGTGAAACTTTTTCTTGTGAGCAGCATGTTGCATGTGCTCCCAGCTCGGGTCACTAACGGTTATGGAGATCATTGTTTAAGAACAGGGGATTTGGCCATTTGGCATAGCAGCCTCCGGCACTACGCCGTTCGAAAGAAACTAAGTATCACACTGCCGGAATGGTGTCGCTGCAATTTTTTTTTATCTTCTTATCCACCGCATTTCTGACTTAATTTTTTTTCCTGAAAGACCATTCCTGACTTATGCTTAGCATTAGTAAAGGAACTATTGTTCTCCAACAAATATACCAGATGCAATTCTTCTATATGATATATATCTTATTCACATTGAGCTTGCCTAGATTTGCTGAATTAAGTGTAACTAACTACAGTATTAAGGACGTGTCCTCGATCCATGATTGAACTTTATCTTGTCATTTGAACAGCAAACCTCATTTTCATGAACAGAAATCTTTCCCTTTTTCCCGAAACAGAATAATTTTCTTTTCAAAGAGAGGGAAACGAAAGCAAGAGCTTTCTTTAGAGAAATCAAAAGCGGAACTTATCATACAAGATTTTCAATAATTTGGCCCTAACATGGCAGGCAAGACATTAGCTAAATGAACCATACAAGAACACATGATGCAGCACAATGGAATCTCGATCCCCAACATATCATTTCGAGCTGATGAGGAGAGTTCACTTTTTCTTTCTTTCCCTCACGGTCAGCTTTGCTCCGAAGGAGATGGTATGCAATTGCGCCTCCTCAAATCAAGCTGTATGTATATACTACCAATCTTTGTGGATGCCATTAATCCCATTGTTCAAAAATGATGGATGAAGAAACGAATTAGAACAATAAATCCTCATATGCCGTTGAAAGAATCGCTTCATTATTCTCTCCGCAAGACAATCAGGCATCCAATGGGCTGGCACATTGTGTCGGAAAGTACCATGTCAAGAAACACCTCCAGCAAGGTCAACTCCCTTTTCTTTTCTCCGTAAGGTATACAACCAGGAGTAAAACTTCACAAAACCACAACTAATGTGATAAGAACTAGAAGTCGTTCCATAATTAGAAAGTGCTACCTTTCTTGATTATTGTATCTACCGGGCGGTCACCACCTTCTTTTCGCTACGTTTATAAAATTGAAAACACATTCTAATTATCTCCATTTCACGGTCCGACTTCTTCCCAAGTCCAATCACGATCTTTTTATCTGCAAATATGCATCTAATTCTTCGACTACACAATTAGAATCCCATTCACCTGAGGCTTCTTTCCTGAAATGCCTAGTCAATAGGCGGCCCCATAAAGCACAATCCCTTGCTGATTCGTTAAAATAAAGAACAAAAGATCCCCGCTCGGCGATGGAACTTGTGTTGACCTACTGATAGCACTTGACACTGCCAATGAAATGACTTCGATGAGCAATGAATTGAGTTGGAAATGTTCGGGAAACATACATACACTGGTGCTTGCCTTGAGTTCTTGGCTATCATCTCCTTCACCTTTAGTTTGATGCACCCACACACACACAAAAAAAAAAAACGGCCACTGTTTGGGTTCACAAAAAGTCAGATCTCCCAGCCACATGATCGTATATACACAGGATGCAAAAAACGAGAACGACGCACTCGACAGGGGCATCACAAAGAGGCAATTAAAGTTGGCTAGCAAGTGCTTTATATATGATTTAATTTGTTCTTGGTGGTTGTGAGTAAGTGGCTGATTAGTGCTGTGCCACTCTACTGATAGAATGGACGCGCAAGTAATCCATCTCAATCGCTAGGCAGGGGCCCTGCTTTTGCAAAGCACGCGGCTCCGATGGCGTCAGCCATTGATCCGATTGGCAGCTGTTGCTGCCGCGAATAATGCAACAGTATTCCAGCTTTTTGGACAACGGGAAATGGAGATGCCGGTGCATGCATATCAACAATGGTGTGAATGCTTATTGCTTTGGGCACAAAGAATTTGGTATTTCAAATACCAGTTTAGTAACTAAATGTTTCAAGTAAATTCAAAAGCGAAATAGACATTTGCTGGATTTCGTGTTTTATGTGTTGCCAACATGTGATTTCGTTTATTTCTCTTTATCCTCTACCTTCCTGTCTATGACTCATCTTTATCGTTAAAGAAAGGTTTCACAGGGCTTCCCCTAGTTGATCAGATAAAGATTTGTAGGGGGGCCTTCCTCCTATTTTCTTTTGCAAACGAAAGGGAAAACTTAAAGAGGACGAGGATCAGAGCTGAAAGGCATGTTTGCGGCACCCTCATTCTAATTTGGCTACATGGTTCATCTATTTATTTATGGTTTGAAATTGTCGATTTGCAATTGTTTTTGCAAATTGTACCACTCACAGAGGATGAGCATTGTCTTTAGTCAGAAAGCCCAAGGTGGTTGGGATGTACGCGATGCCACCAAAAAACTGACCTAATAAGGGCTAAGGCTCAGATCCTCAATTTATAACATGTGCATTTAGCTATGTTCCATATTTTGTAAAGCCACAAAACGATATCTTAGACTAATTACAACAATACCAGCATCCAAATTGCTAAAGAAAAAGGAATTACAAAACACATTAAAGTGCTACAGTGAAAAAGGTAACGAGGGCACCGATCCATCCTCTTAGCTGTCGAACCCCCATGGTGGTGATGTAAAGTTGTTACTAATCAAAGGCTCAAAAGCACTTGCGAGTTGTGATCAAACTCATGGGTGTCGGACTTGCAAGGTGCATACTAGCAGATGTAAAAATTATAAACGATATGCACAGCCGATCTGCTTCGTAATCTAGCTAGTGGCCTAACAATGTCAACCTGTTTATTCCCACAGTGCCTCTCAGTAGGTAAAGCTACATATCTATCCATACATCCAGCAGGTTCATGCCACTCTAACCAGGTGAAAGAATTTTTATCTATAGAGCAATTTGTTTGAGGACAGAGGCCAAAGGCCGAGCATCTTGGGGAAGAATACATTACATGCATGTGTAACAAAAAGCAAGGTTTGGCACGGATGAACTGGAATAAATTTTTACCATTAGACAAGACTACTCATGCAAGTCAAGTCATGGATGCACGCAAGAGGGTAAATAAAATTGCAATGTAATGTCCTCTTGAAAAGCAGGGCTAGCTAGAGGGGTACAAAGGTTAAGTGGCTTGTTGTTTGGATATTGCTGCGCACAAAAGGCGAAAGCTCGGTCCTCATGGCCATGTACCAAATCAATAAACTAAAGCCACCAAATTCTACAAAAAGGAAGGGGGCGAGAGAAGGTGGCTTCTCTCTCTAGTCTTAGGCAAGCAAAACTACCATTGCTACCCTATAAAAGGCCCACACCAACCAAGTGCCTCCTCCGCTCACCCAGAGCAAAATAAGCCAAGCCAAACCAGAGGCCGTTAGCCGCATCGATCCCACTCCTACCTCGCTCTTGAAGATCTTCACTGACTGAGCAAACAAGTGAAGCAACCATGCTGCAGCAGCACCATTACCATGGAGCAGTGGCCATGGCCAACCTTCACTGCCTCTCATCTCCAAACCCAGCATTCCACGCTCACTGCCACAGCAACATGATCGCGATGCCGCCCACTCCCTTCCACTTCTCGCCTTCTACCTTTGAACCTATCCACGAAGCACCGGCTGTCGTCAGCAACAGTCCAGCCGGCTCTGGCAGTGCCGAGGATGCATACGGCGGCCGCATGGTGATGGCAGAGGATGAGCGGAGGCGGCGGAGGATGGTCTCCAACCGGGAGTCCGCCAGGCGGTCGCGCATGCGCAAGCAGCGGCAGCTCACTGAGCTGTGGGCGCAGGTCGTTCACCTCCGTGGCGCCAACCGCCGCCTCCTTGACGACCTGAACCAAGCAATGAGGGGCTGCAGTGACATGTGCTGCGAGAACGCCCAGCTCGAGAAAGAGAAGGCCGAGCTCAGTACCAAACTCGAGCGCCTCATGCAAGCACAGAGCACCACAACGCCAAGCTCCTCATCAGAGCCGCAAGATGACACGTCTACTGAATAAATTCATTCGTATCTTCACATTTTAGCTACAATGATTGTTATTAGTATACCAAATAAAATATGTTTTGAGGTGGTTTATTCTTCAGGGTTTTTTCCTCTTTAATATCTACGGGTATATTCTAACTACCTATTAACTATTATTGACATCTTTTTGTCAAGGTGGCTAAGATAAATTTGGATCAGGCATACTAACAAGTTGCTATCAAAAGTACAGCAACAACAGCACCCATAGATGAAAAAATAAGAAACTGCCCAAAACTATCAAGGAATAAGAAGCCTTACGATTGGTTTCTTCCAAACAAATGAAGCTTTCCACCGAAAATGATGTGGTGAGTGGGGTTGCAGCTGCTGTAAACTTGCTCGCTTCAGTGCTTCTTTGGTAGTATTTCAGAAGCTGTATTTTCATCAAAAGGAAAAAAAAGAGAAAATATTGCTTTGATTCAATCACAAACCAAGTAATAAAATCAATTCATTCAGATGCCTATTGAACTTAATTATATTGAATTAGAAACAAATAAATATGTGAACTTGTGTCCTTGATTTAACTTCCAATAGAAATTTGATACATAAACATGAAGATGCTGTCTGAAAGGAAGCAAAATTATCAAACATTTAAAATATATTTTGTTTAGTTGTTCCAATAGAACAGCTTTTCTTGAAAGGACAGTAAGGAAACAGACTTAATCATGAAAGGAATTGCCAGTAAAAACTTGACCGGAGGGATAGACATACCTTCGATTTCGTCTTAAAGAAGAGTACCTCAGCTTCGAAGCCGGACTGGTTACAGGGGTTTGATTGGTCCCCAGAGTTCATCGCTCTGCCGTTGTGCCACGAGAAACCTTGGTAAAGGAATATCTAGTAAATAACATAGTGGATTATCAAGAAAAATGCACCAGCTAGCATATCAAATTCACCGAACCCACAGGTAACACAAATATCTCAAATGTGGATCTAGATCATTCTAGATGCTTACAATGCTAAATTTGGACATATGAACCACTTAGGATACATGTGCACTTAGTTCAATTATAATTTCAGATAGAGTCTTTCAGATATGTTGAATCTACTTCACTCGGAAATAACCTAATGCAGTAACATGGCAATAATATACCAGGTTCGTTACCTTTCCAGTAACATGAGTGTCAAATTAATGTCGATAAAAAACAGCACAAAGAAACTGATATAAGGATGCATATGAAATTTGCATCTGGCAAGTGTGCCATCAAATCATGCTGACTAAGCTTGCGTGAGCATGTGAATATAAAATGCAAAGGCATAGACCACTGTGAGTTGCTCACATCACAAGGGCCAATCAGAGTGTTTAGAAAGCAAGAATCTTGATACATACTTACACAGGCTGGCAGGCAGGGCAGACAACAATAGAAAACCTCTGTAGACTGTAGGATTGGTGATGCAGCTTTCCATATAACAGGACAAGAACTGGAAAGTACTACAGCACTTCAACTAGCTGTCAGAAGAGACAGCATTCAGATACGGTCCGTTTATTTCCAGCTGCACATATAGAGAAACACTTTACAGATCAGTAATATGATTCTGTAGATAAGAACATTGTACCCTCCAATAAATTATGGCAGAAGCATTTCCAAACATTCAGTTCCTGATGCCACTGTAAATGGGTGTGCTTCAAAGAGTAGTGGAACCAGATGACACTGCCTAAAGTTGTAAGCCCTGGGCAATAAGAAAATTGGGGAGAAAATGATACAAACATTGAAGATATGGACAGTAACGGATGAATACTAATAACAGAAAGAATTACCATGAAGTGTCGATAGCAGATCATCAGCATGCTTTCCAGAGTTATAAATCGATGTGAAAAAGGTAGCTTCGCATTTTCATCCACTTGTGTATCATCGCGCAAAAGAAAATAAATTGCATAATGACAAGAAAATTTGAGACTCAGATTTCAGAAACCAATTAATGGTTCACCAGGGAAAGTCTATAATACATCAATTTGAATATCAATAATACAACAGTATTCCTTCCTACGGATGCTTCTGGGACAGGTTCAACAAACTGAATTTAGAGCAGGTTACAAAAATTTTTTGGAGTCAATTTTCCTTTCATGATAGCTTACATACTTCAGATTGCATACCCTCGGACTACAGAGGAACAGCAGACAACCTGATTAGCCTACCGTTAATGCATCAGGTCAAGTCTTCTTGGATTGCTGTCTCTTTCCAGGCGTTAGATTGTTTTCTGTGGCCAAAGCACTAGCATTATTTTTTGGTGAGACATCACCTGCTAAAGATGGAGAGCTGTTCTTGGCAGAGGAATCTGCTGCTGAAGTTGGAGAATTTCCCTTCTCATGGCTGTTCTTGTCCCGGGAAAAAAACTCTGGTTTTGCAAATGATCTTGTACATGGCCACCTAAGGAAAACAGATTTAGAAGCTTGCTATATTGAAACCTGAAATGGGCACTGAAAGCACACAGGAAACATACCTGCTTGACTGAATTGTTTCACCTTCAACAATGGTTTCTGCTTCAAAGATGTTCCCTATTAACAGGATAAAGAACATAACATTTATGCAAGGCCTAAGAAAGAGAACTAGGACTGGTTCAAACTTATAATCAATCAAAATGAAATTTGCATTAAGCCACAGGGAACGGGTCTGACTAGAAAACACATGGGAAACAAGGAGAATAACTATCAATTAAGGAAGCAGTAATTAAAAAAGTCCTTACAAACAGAGACATTTAACAACACACTGCAATTGAAATACACACAGATTTCAGTTATTGGCAGGGGCTTCTAGAATATTTGCACCAGCATTGACATGTAAAGGCCCATTGCAAATTGAGCAGAAAGATCATTCTAGCAATGTCCATTCAGTAAAGTTGTCTTTTCCCATCTTTCCCTTTTCTCAGAGAATCCCATTTCTCTAGGAGTTCGCTAGTGGAAGACAGTAAAGTAAATTGAAATTCAGAAAAGAAAATGGCAGCTCATTAGATAACTGTAAACATGAAGAACATTCTTATTGTTAATAGTTTCAATACTGTGCTCCCATAAACATGGATTTGTAGTGCTCCAAGATGTTGATAAAATGAATTACTAATACAAAAGGTTCATAGAGAAGATAGCCATATATCATGTCTACTCAGTGCTGACTAACAAATAATTTGCATGGCCCCATTTGATGTAAAAATGGATTATTTTCCATAAGGAGTGACAAGCTAAGCAAAAACACATCAAAGCATACTTCAGGAGCAGCATATACGTTAAGGATATCATTGATAAAATGGTATCTGTGGCTACGGATCGGCAGTAAGTTCAATATTTAGGATCCGTAGAGGCTGATTTTTCATGTTGTTGATACCTTCTGACGAACATGGGAAGATGCACTAGCAAGCTAGTTCTTTATTATCAGGCAGCTAAACAACAAATCTAAGACTAGCTTGACCTGATGGTGAAAAGAGGAAAACTAGTTTTCTAGTTTAGCATCTGAAAGGAGTTGTGATGATCCTAAATTGATTCACATTCAAATTAGGCTTTACTCAAATAGAACGTAGACTTGAGTACATACAGGATTACAGCTATCGCATTTGACTGACAATAATTAGGTTTAAGGAGTTCCCAATTTGTAAGCGAGTCATGTCCTTAACAACATATTGCAACTAATATGTAAGAGAACTGAGTCACAGACTCCATTAAAAACAACATGAAGAGTAACACCGTAATTTTTGCTCGTTTCGCTCATGTACCCAAAATATTTTTGAGAGAAGTATGACGTATTTTCATTTAATGGCAGAGCTGCTACAATCAGACAAAACGGCCTGCTTATCTGTGGTAAAACAAATCAAATAAAATGGAATGCAATACATATTAGGTGATTCTGGATACTGCAAGACACTGAAGGGCGCATGAGTACCTCCATCGAAAGCCTTTTTAGAGAAGAACTTGGCCTTCAAACGGGCTGCAAGTATTGCTTGATACCTGTTGATCTTCTGTTCATGCTCTTGGATTACTGCTTCTCTGCACATGTCAAACATGATGCTTGAATTTTACTGAATCCTTGAAAGCTTTTCACAGTGACAACATGCAGAATCTAAAGTTCAAACACGGGAGTAACTTTGCTTTGTCAATCATGGGCCTACAGGATTAAGATGTTCTTATTTCTACTCCCTCCAATCGCAGATGTCGTAAGTTATATACTTGTAAGGACCGATTAGGTCCTTCAAAATATAAGTGTATTTAATTGTAAAGAAAAACAATATAAGGTTTGAGGTACTTAACCAAAAAGTAATTAGTCAAACAATTCAGTGTGTACCTTACAAAGTCAAAATTGTCCAAATCAGCTCGTCAAATCATGGGATTCTGATACATAAGTTGATAAGAGACACCTAAACTCTACAAGGCAGGAGGCATGACTGTAGACATGAAAAAGAATCCATGTATATGGACGAAACCTAACTTAATTTTGTATCATCAACTAGAGGACAGATGTTATCTTTCTTCTTCCGAAGAACTAGATACGCTGAGGGGAACCACAAAATTTGGAGAAATATATATTGTGTGAATGGTAGCCTTAAGACCTTGACACCTTTCTGAAAAAAAATTCCTAGCTTGATTCTTTTTGCCCCCTAGTTTTACATGCTTGTTGAAGACATACCCCCACAGGTTTTTGCAAAGTAGTATATCTTTTGGTGAAATTTGCTTACAAACAAATATATTGAGACCCAAAAATGTTAGTATTGTTGTGCCTAGAAGGCTTTGGTTCTGGCTCCACCACTCCTTGTTCACAGGGCAAAACCACAAAAAGGGTGCCAGGGTGGCTGATGTGGTACTCCTGGTACTGCTTACTAGTACATATAGCACTAATATACTATGCATTGCTGCGGGACTACCAGACCAGTAACAGGGTAAGAACCCCATCTCGTCCATGCACTCATATACACAACATCTACCTCTATCGACTATATAACCGCACGTTCACAGATTCTAATTCTACTCCATGACCAGGTACTCCTACGGGTGCACGCATAAAACAATGTAATCGTAAGTGAAGCAGCGTCTCCATCGAGAATTACGCAAAGACAGAGCATGCATTGCGGGAACAGAGGCAAAGGGGGTCGCAATTACGAGTCATCATCCCGCGGCAAGTGGGGCTCGGCCTCCTCCTCCTGCGGGAGCGGGACAGCCGCGGCGGCAGCGTTTCCTCCCTCCTGCACGCACCAGTCAGGAGCTCAGCTTGGATGGGGTCAGGGAGCAGAGCTGAACCTGAAGAGACAGAGGCAACGAGCCAGCGAGCGAGCGAGGGAGGGAAAAAAAATGGGATTGTGGGGGAACCTTGACCAGGTGCTGCTCCGACGTCGGGGCGGGGGTGGCGGCGGCGGTAGCAGCAGCAGCAGCAGCTTCTGGCGGCGGGGCGGGGGCGGTACCAGCGGTGCGCGGCCACGGGGAGGAAGCCATCGGTTACGCAGTGATGCGGACGCCGGTCCGCCGGGAGGCCGGCGCTGAGAAATTTGCTGGCGAATCGATGGAGAGTGCGAGGAGCGCCTGCGGCCTGCCGGTAGCCTGGTTTTATTTTGGGCGCACATGCTGCGCGCAGGGGTGCCCTGCCATCTGGAATTAAATTTTGAAGCCAGATTTAAATTTACGACGAGTCCAAATTTACTAGGAAGAGGTATACCAGTTACAAATGTGAATCTTCTTATAGAGGCTAGAGCGCGTATGATAGGAAACTTAATAGTTTGTTAGCAACACAAATATCAAGAAACTCGTAGATCATACGAGCATGCTCAAATTATATATGTAGAAATTCTCATGTAAAAACAAAGATGCATGATCAAATAGCATTTTATTTACAATTCAATAAAGTTTATTTTATAAATACGTGCGATATTTTTTCTTCTAAATAATTTTAATAGATATTGGCATGGCGTGATAGTCACGAGGGTCTCGTTTCTCTAAACGTAACGCTTGTCTGGCTCGATGCTTGCAAGAGCCACACCGAAATTTGGCATAATAAAGATTCGACCATAGTTCTACTAATGCCAAACTTTTAGTAACTGTTATCTGGCTCCTGTTTTAGTAAGGATGGTTTAGCCTCCACCTGGAAGTTGGAACCATCATTTGCCAAGTACATGAAAAATCAATTTAACTTAGTGTATGATTAGTTCTAATCTTAGGTAAAAAACTATAAAAGTGGTAGAATTTTGCTCTTGATGATTTACTAGAATCTGCAAAGCCAGGTGCGGTGGCAATATTGAAGGTAGATTTAGGAGGTTGCCACATATTGACATATATTTATTAGATTCAAATAGATGATTTCACCGGATTTAAGGCAAACGTACAAGCTAAATTAGCGCTTCAAGATTTTTCTGGATACGAGACTTAGCATATACTCTCTTCATTTCTAATTGTAGATCATTTTAGCTATATCTAGATTTATAATAATATTTATTAACCTACAATAGCTAAAACGACCGAACGGATGGAGTTTATCTTTATTTCACAATATTATTTTGTCCTTACAACTAGAAATTTTGGATGAAATCATGGTGTTCCTATTCCATTGGATATACAAGCTACATCTATCAATTCTCAATGGACTATAAATCCGACATGGCATGTTTTCAGTTAAGTTAATCAAATACTAGTAATATGTCACTTTGATATGCGGACCGGACAAACATAGTAAAGCGGTGGGAGTTTTGATATTTTTCTTCAAGTCTTACGGGTAAATGAGAGTTTTGATTACACGTGATTTTAAGCTGCCGTTTGCTGAAACCTGTGCCATTTTTTTCCAAAGACGTATTACGCTGCCTTATCGTAGTTTTTCTGGAAAGATGCCAATCGTAGTTTTAGGACCAAATTATACTATTTTTTTAATAATAACATCTCTGCTCTATATCTCCGTACTACGTCTGTATTTGGACATTGGACAAGCACCACCAAAGTTCTCCACGCACGGCCCAGATTCGAGCAAAGCCGCGATCTCCGATCTCGCATCTCACGGCAACCGGCTACCCTCCCGCAAGGCCGCAGCCCGCAACAGCCTCCCTCTCTGCCCAACACCAAAACCCTTCCGCCTTCCGCTCATCCGCCGTGCCCCTCGCCGCCGGCCGCATCTCCACGCCCCCTCGCCGCCGGCCTCGCTCTCGTCCGCCTCCACTTCCTAGGCGTCGCGGTGTATACCAGCCCCACCTCCCACGCTTCCTCCGCGCCACCTCGATATCTGCGGCGGTCAGCCCAGAGGTCACCTCCCCGCCCGGCGAGCGCCCTCCTCCTTCTCGCTGAAAGGCGCGCGCTCCAGCTCTTCGCCGCCTGCGATGCAGAGGATTCTGTAAGCGAGCTATCCATGGAATGAATGATTCGGGCGGGTCATGTGGTGCCATTCTGTTCTCACAGTCCTCTTCATTTCTGTGTCATTCAGATCGAGGGCTGCTCGCCGTTGCACCAGCTCCTCAGCGGCATTCAAATCCCCTCACGTAATACGCAGAATTTCTCTCTGTAAGATCCTTGTTGTTTCGTGTATACGCGTGTGCTTTAGGTGTTAATGCTACAGAGTTCCTGCAGGCGCAGGTGAATGTGGCAAGTGGAGTTCACTCTGAAGACGCCCCAACTTGTTCTAATGGTAAGCACGAATTCAGTCATTTTGTTTCTGCTATTGTTTTGCACGGAATGTTCTAACTATTGTTTCTGCGCACCATGGTTAGCATTTTTGGCCATGTTTTTATGATGTAAACCTGGAAATGGCGCGATCAAATCAACTTTGTGCTACGGCGAAATGCATTGCAGTTGCCTGCCTAGTGTATGAACTTTCAGTTCTGAGGCCTGGCTTACTTCCCGGTGTTACCATGATTGCCCTTCCCCTGCAGCAAGTTTCACTTGTATATTCCATGCTTCCTGACTTGGGTCATCACCTTGTCAAGGCTGATTAGCAGAATTGCTATACATGAATTTTATGCACATGAATATTAAGCAGTGCTATGATGCTTGCAGAATATGATGATTTTACATGGAAGACCACTTTGGTCAGATCTATGCAAGCAGACATTGTCAATGCTCTCCGTAGAGGTGATCGGCAGCGAGCATCGATAATTCTTTCGAACTTTCAAAACACTAATTGGGCATTGAATAAGGAAGATTTTTCTTATATATTGGAGTATTGTGCAGAAGCACCTGATCCTTTGGTAAATCTATTGTTAGATGTTTTTTTTATTTTACTGCAGTTTAAGGTTTAAATGTTTAATACATTTGTTTTGACTAGAACTCCATCGGGATTTTTTTTCCAACATTTCTAGTTTGTTATGGAAACTTTGGAACTCATGGAGGAGAAGGCCATTGGCATGAGTAAGGGTATCTACCGATATGTCATTCGAGCCCTGAGCAGAGGAGGGTATGTGAAGGAGGTATGAGATACCTCTCACTTCTAAGCAATGGAAGTAGCATAGTATATTCTTTATTAAGGATAAAAGAGACCGCAGTATCTCTCTATAAAGTTTCCATTTCCTTGTGATACTGGCTTAGCCCAAATGTCATTATCAATGCACCGTATATGACAGACCCAGGTTCTTGGTACTGATTGGAGTGAGTTCATTGTATCCGTGCCTTATCCACACTAGCACACTGGCATACCCCAACTTTCTTGGGACTAAAAGGCTTTGTTGTTGCTGTTGCTGTTATTTTGACCCTTTTGTATTAGGGTATGTCTACAAATATTTGCATGTTCACTTATAGCGCAGGCATTGCTTTATGTATTATATAATTTATATTTGTAGGAGTGTGGTGAATTGGAAAATGAGTTGTATGTTCTGTTTCGCAAGTGTTTCATAAAATTTGCAAACAAGTATGAGGCAGGTTTATGGGAAAAATAAGTATACTACAACTGTACTACTATTCGAAATACAAGCTAGATGTGTATGCTTGTTTGCACATTTAATGAACTGTTGACTTTTTTACTGTGTTATTTTGATGATAATTAGATTGGATTTGGTTAAGTTTATTACTGATTCTTTTTTATTCTTTACACGTGCCAGGTGATTGAGTGGAATTTAATTTTTCTTTCATATGTACTATAGGTTTATCAGCTTATTGAATAGTTCAGCTACATGCAGTCTGCAAGTTTAGAATCTTCTTTCCTATGTAGGCACTCCACTGGTTGACGCTTCTAGGGGAGAAAGAAAGCACCCATGCCACTTTGCCGTTTTTTAATATCTTTCTAAATGCCTGTGGAAGTAGTGCAAATCTGAAGGATGTTGAATGCTGTCTGGAGACAATGGAAAATTATCTTCTTGGGAAGTCTGAAATAACATACTGTGAGCTTTTGAAGGTTTGTAGAAGAAATGTTCAATATTGCTGTTTTAAAAGTTCTTCTTGTATGCGCAATTACTAGTCATGCCTTGTTCGTTATAAAGCTTCCTGTTTGGTTCTCTCTCTAAAAAAATTAACATGTCGCTGCCTAGGTAGTTCCCTTTTGGCACATTGTTTATCTGTGTGAATTGAACCTCGTCCTGAATAAATCACCATACATGACTGCAAATCCATATTTCCTTTGTCACTTTGTTTTCTTAGTAATGTTGCTTATCAAATCCATATTTCAGAAAATATCAAATCCATATTCTCTTAGTAATAAATCACCATACAAAAGTTTTCTTTTGAAAAAGTCACATGCCATTTTATTCTGTGTAACTTATGTTTTGTTCTTCTCATGTCATGTTAGGATATTCTTTTCATCTCATGCGATATTATATTTCATATATATAGTAGCCCCTTACCAAATATTTATGTGATGTGGTGATTGCAAGACATACTAATTCTCACATGATTTCTAACTAAGTTACATTGTTGGCTCATATCATTTATTCATTTTTGAGTCTCGGATCTAACATTTTGACAGCTTTGCTTATTAGTTATTTTTTATGTGTTTTAGATTGCAGTGTTACAACAAAATCTGCCTGCAGTTTATGATATCTGGAAGGACTGCACTAGGTATTATAGCCCAAGCATTATTACACAAAGGAGAATTTTGAGGGCTTTAACTGCGTTTGGTGACCTCCAATCTGCATATCACATCTTGCAGCATATGGTAACCAGTGCTGCACAAAGATCTGAACATCTGAGGTTGTCTTCTAAAAGAAGATACCAATCATCAAGATTAGACATTCCTGTACTTGCTTTGAGTGAATCTGAAGATCTCAAATTGTTACCAGACTTTAGCCTGCAACCATCTCAAGGGAAGCTGGCTACTGGCAAAAATTCAGCTGATGTTCAGCCTGAGTTATTATTTGCAGGTCTTGTCTGCATTCCATTTGCAAGTACCATCCACCGTATTAGTTTACTCATCCCAATGAAATATATAAAACTTATTTTGTTTCGGCTTTGTTCCAGGCAACAATCTTGCTGATAAGGTTGAACTAGATAATGGGACTGTTCGAAAGACATTGAGACTTGCACAAAGTGCAGTAAGGAGAATTTTGATATGGTCGTTCAACGATCTTATGCATGCATGCGTACAGTTTAACAACTGTCAGTTAGCTGAGCAGTTATTTCTAGAGGTAATGAATCTATATCATTTCCATGCAAACTATGTGTTGAGCTTTACCTTAAATGCTTCTCTGAAACTTTAAGAATTTCTTTTTTCTGTTTGGTAAAAGTGCAGTGTGGCAACATTCCGTTCTCTAACTTGATTGGTTTCATCTGCTGCACTGTATTTGAACTTAGATTAGGAGGGGTGCTGTTTCTTTAACAGAAGATCACATTCATGCTTACTGGACTTTGTTTTTATAATTTGTTGCTTGATTTCACCTGCAAAGATTGTTACCAACATAGATCGTGGAATCTATTTTATCTGAACCATTACTCCACAATCAATTTTGGTCCTGCAGAGAGATTTGATTTAAAATTGTAGTCAGTAACAAGTGATCCTGCATTTTAGGTATTTTGATAAGTTTGTTTAATGTTATTAGTGTAAAAGATAATGACTGCAATTTTCTGTTATTTTAATGGTGAAAGCGTTTTAATTGAAAAATTCCCATATGCTTACAGACTGTGTTGGTTCTAATTTAATTTTTCTGTCCAGATGCAAAAACTTGGATTGCGGTGGTCAAAATTTACATACGATGGTTTTGTCAAGACTCTGATAGCTGGCAAAGGAATTGCATATGCCATGAAAGTGGTATGCTACCAGTAGCTTCCTGTTTATGTTCCAGTTACCTGAAAGGGCATCTCACTAAAATGACGATAACATACACCATTTTTATTTTTTTAAAGCAATATGGTGCATTGCTCTGATTTTTGTGAAAAGTAGAAATTAGACTATCTGATTATTGTTAAGAGTACTGCAATGCTAAGAACAAAAGCTACTATGCAAAATTGAACTGTACCTGTACTATTATTACCTCTAGTTCTGGTCTATTTTACTTGTTTAAGATATCGGTATGATCTCCATGCACATGTCTAACTGTTACTGAATTTGTGTTATATGAAACAACAAAACTATAATGTAGTAGCACTTTTCACGAAAAAATCTCAATATCTTTTTCATGGGACAAACTAAAGTACTTTTATGTAATGAAGTTTTTGACTCTGCACATCCTATGACAATATCAATTTTGATTCGGAGATATCATTGTTTTCTTGCACATATCTTATATTCATATGTTTTCAGATTGAAACGATGGAGAGAAGGGGCATTAAACCTTACAATGATACACTTTCTGCTCTCTCAGAGGGTTATAGCAAAAATTTACAGTTGGATTTGGCTGAGGATTTATTGGAAAGAATTTCAGAGATACGACCAAAGCACATACATGCCATTAATGCTTTGCTTTCCGGATGTGACATTATGGTAATGCGTTTACTCTGGAATTAGATTTAGGATATTGGGTTTCCGTACCTCCTGCTGAGTCTTCAAATGCTTGATGCTCTACATCATGTCCACAAAATATAGTTTTATATAGCTGTCACTGCACCAGTCTGTCAAATTAAAGGTCCTGTTTCATTAATACGAAGCATGAAATAATCTTCTCTAATAATTTTTTGCAGAATGAACCAGAAAGAGCTGTGCGCATACTAGCTAAAATGAAACGTGTGAACATGAAGGCAACTCTCAGGACATATGAGCTTTTGTTTTCTCTGTTTGGCAATGTCAATGTTCCTTATGAAGAAGGAAATGTTCTCTCTCATGTTGATGTTTCCAAAAGGATAAGCATCATTGAGATGGACATGCTAAATAACGAAATCCAACACAGTTTTGTGTCTATGAAGAACTTAGTAAGCCTTCTTTCCATTTACTGTATAGATCTTTGTCTTCTGTCTGGGTACGGTTTAGAGGGAACAAAAAATGTCATTTTTACTATTGTTGCAAGTTTGAGAAACATTCACATGACTATATTGGATTTGGCATACTTAATTTTCTGCACCGATGACAAATTTAAGACTCAATGTGGCTTTTTGTGCTAAATTGGGGAACACTTAGAAACCAATGCCATTCTTTGGCTTATTCACTTTGTCCACATCATGTTTTGAGAATTCTATATGCTTGTCTTTAAACTTATCTGTTCTCTATCAAGAATTCCCTGTGACATCTTTATTATTTCAAGGCACCAAATCCACTAGTATTTTCAGTGGTTATTGTAATTTATGGTAATTGGAAGCACTATTTTAATTAATCTGAACATTATAACCCGAGACCTCTGTCATGACCCAAAACCTTGTCAGCTACTTTGTTTGATATTACAAGGTTTATTTTGTCTTGTTAGGATGAGGCTTTGACTGACAATTACTCTAATGTCATTTTGTGATATAAAATCTAAATCTTAAGTATTAATGTGAAACTATTGACATCAGTTTTGTGACAGAAATTATGTATTAATGAAGTACATTGTTGGCCGAAGGCTTCCCTAATGAAAAGGAATACATATTGTAAAGATGAGCAAAGAGAGTAGTTCTTCCTATTCCTAACAGTTTACTCATTGAATTACCAATTATCATCATTCCATCTGTAAAAGTTTGTGGTTTTGGTTGTGATTTAACTTGTCAGTCTCATCTTCATTGCTTCTAACATGACAAATCTTTTGAACTCTTGATGTTCTATTGATTGTATTTCAGATACGAGCTTTTGGAGATGAGGGGATGATAGAGGAAATGCTGAGGTACCTGAATGTAGCTGAAAAGGTCTTATGGAACATAAATCCTTATCAGAAGAGTGATCTCTACAGTGTTGCGTTGCATGCTCTTGTTAAAGCCAAGGAAGTATGTATCAACAACCTATTAAATTTATTCTGATGCGACATAATGATGAATTCTTTTCTCTCTTTTCTTTGTAAAGGATGCAGGTCATAACAGATATTTTGGTTCTTCTGTTAATGGCTCAAATGCAATGACCCTTTAAACTAGTTATGGTGTTATGCAATTACTTTGGAATTGGCATGAAATTAACATTAGAAAATTCTAAATATTTCTATTTCGCTCGCTTTCCTCTTATTTACAAAATTTCAGGTTCAAATTAATTCTGTTTTACGAATTCTATAGATATTTTTCTTTTCTTCTCTTAAGTTCTAACACACTTTGGGTCCATAGTTGAAAAGTTAAAGTATGCTACAACACTTCATAGACTACATCATCAGTTCTTTTGTATAGGAAATGGTTCATGTTAGTTTGGTGCCAAACTGAAAGTTCATTGCATGATCACACTTAGCAGATATTGAACTTAGCATATCATCAAACTTGATCTATGTTTTTCTTGTTTGTAGAGTCACAAAGCAATAAGGATCTTCAAAATCATGAGATCATGCGGTCTTCCAACCGATGTTTCAATTTATACTACCATGATAGAGTGCTGCAAATGGTTGCCATGTTTCAAATCAGCTAGTGCTTTGCTGTCTTTGATGCTCCAAGATGGCTTCCATCCGACTGTCGTGACTTATACATCTCTCCTGAAGGTAAGTCTGGCTACCATTAACATCCCTTTTAGATCTATCATACTACTGATTACTTGTTATTGAGTTGACTTTTGCAGGTCCATTTACTTGATCTCATCTCTATTTTTCTTGATATGATAGGTTGTATTAGCAAAAGACGATTTTGAGGGTGCTCTGGATCTGCTTGATATATGCAAGACTGAAAGAATTGAGCCTGACATACAGATTTTCAATACAGTACTCTCACGTGCATATGCTAGAGTATGTTTATTATAAGAGTGATCTGTTTCTCTTCCCCTGCTAAAATGATTTTGAAGTTTAGCTTATCTTTTAACATTCTTCACAGGGTCAAATTCACGTCATTGAATATATTGTGGAGCGTATACATCGAGCAAAAATTCAACCTAATCCATCAACACTCGTGTACACATTTTGCGCGTATGAGGAGCATGAACTTTACAATACTGCAATTGAGGCATTGCAAGTACTCAGCACGAGAATGATATCTGAGGATGCCAACATTCTTAGCGAGAAAATAACTGTTTTTGAAGATCTAATCCTCAGTGAAGAGCCTGATGCTGAATTGAGAATCATAAGGGCATTCGAAGCAGCTGAAGAATTTCTTACGACGGCTTTACTGAACCTGAGATGGTGTGCAATAATGGGTGCCACCATATCGTGGTCACCAGAGGAGAGTCTTTGGGCAAGGAGGCTGGCATCCTCGTACAATGCTAACAAGAGACCACATATAATCCCATTGGATGTCCCCCAATCTTCGTGAAGGAAACCCTATTTCCGAGTGTCCGGGTAAGGAATCCACTTAAGCACCCATTCAGGAAGCTAATGGACGCAGAACAGAGTCATTGTCCCTACCTAGTGGTAGGCAGAACCAAGGTGAATCTCTCTGCTAGGCATGATGACTACTTCATGTTTTCTTTTGCCGGAAAGCATCCAGTTGTTGGAATTCCTTTTACCTAACCATGATTGCAGTAGAGAGAACAATTGAACCTGCCTGCTTGTTCATCACCACCCGTTGTGAAGCTTGGTCATGAAAGATGCAGCGGTTATCAATTTCTTCCGCAAGGGGCTGGTCTGTTGGCCTGTTGCACCGTTTTGAGGCTTCTAGGCCAACAGATTACTTCATAAGTTGCTTACTTGACATCCACCAAGCTTTAACCGTTGCTGATTGTACTGGCTGTCAGGAGCACTTTGCAAAATCTTTTGGAACATATTTGATGGTGACGAAGATCGAGTCACATGGCAGTGACAGAAGACTAAGAGGCGTTACAACTTGCACAGTAGCTGGAAGCCAGCTAGCTGGTCTGTTGTACCTCAAAACAACTTGTTCTGTTTATTTTGGAGCTTGGACGATGATGTTATAAGGTAGTGTTAGGTTCAGGGGCGAGACTGCTGGGACAACCTATTAGTCTGACAACGGTAGATTAGAGAAGTATGGAGAAGCATCGGGTATACTAATTGACCTATTATCGCTTACTGGTTGGCTTTTGTTGTACATTACGTACTGGTGCTTAAAGAGTTGTTGTCTTCTGACAGCCTTTTTGTTCACTTTCTAGGCTTCTCGAATAATAAACCAACATGGCATCACTGCATGTACCTTCTTTCCATGAATAACACATATCATGTCGAGTAGTATGATTCCCCTGGGTTTTCCCCCAATTTGCCGTCTGGTTTTGCACCTAATGTACCATTGTTGACTGAAACTGTTGTTGCGAAGCATATCATTTCTAGACGCCTTTTATTTTACCCTTTTGTAATGAATGAACTTATGTCCATAAGAATTTTAGAGAATTTACGTGCTCCAAACGGTCAAAATCTCCGGCCACCAAAATAAAGAAGTTTTTTTTGGGATAAACGTGGGATGAGTAATTGGAGACTCCAGCAGCTTCAGAATTTCGGCGAAAATGGCTGGTTCCCCAAGCCGCTGAACGGCAGAGGTTTCATCGAAACAAGAATGTAGCAGCTGATCTCGGTCGCATGCAGGTCCTGCCTCCGTCTGCCCCCACCGCTCGGTCTCGGCTGCGTCGTCACGGGCTCACGGCGGCTCGCAAGCGAAGCGAGACGGACACGGGCTGACGGTCGCGCATCTCTCTCGTCTCGCGCAGGTCCAGGTGGTCGCGTCGCCGCCTCCCCTCCCGCCCTCTCGCCGCTCCGCGTGTCACTCGCCGCTTCTCCTCCACCCCACCGCCCATCCCCCCTTGTACCCTCTCGCACCCCGCGACGGGACACGCAGGCTCGAGCGAGAGGAGCGCGCAGCGCAGGACCCCCACCGCATATGCTAGAGCAGGACGACGGGAGGCAGGGAGGGGAGCGGGGAGGAGAGGGGAGGAGGGATGGCACTGGGCGTGGTGTTCCACGGCGCGCAGCTGGCGCTGGATCTGGCGGTGGCCGGGATGTCGTTGGCGGTCGCGCTCGGCTTCTTCGCCGTCGTCACCACCGTGCTCTGCTCCGCCGCGTTCCTCCACCACTCCAAACCCGCCGCGGCGTCCTAGCCGCCGGCCGCAGCCTCTGGGTACATTCCTAGCCATTCCCGCGTGTCTCCTCGATCTGATTGGGTTCATTTCGGGGCCACTAGGCTGGGATGCGGAACCAATTCGCCTGCGCTACCGTCGGTTAATTCTCTGTGAACTGAACAACGCGCCCGGCTATGGTTCTAAACTGTTCATGGAAGCATGTGATGATTCATAAAATGTTAACCCACTGTCTCCCAAGCATATTTGGATGTGATTGTGTTGCCTTGCGTTAGAGTCTCCACCCTTTTCTGTAAGAAGGAAAAAAAAAGGTCATACTGACTGGGAGTTTTAAACCATCTCCTCAATGATCCTGAAATTTAGGCTTTAGCAGTTGCCAAATGGTTGCAATTTCTGAACAATTTCACAAACTAAGCTAGTAGGTTGGGATGTTGCCATGGTCAGTCTTTCTTATGATCTGTTCTCAAGCAGATGATTCAGGGTGAAAACTCCCGACTTGATATTCACTGAAGATTGTGCCAAGGAGCTTCACAGGTCCTGCCTACCAGTTGAGGACTGTGATATCTCTAGATTCATTTTTTTCGCCAGATGATCCTCTACCAGGGTAACTTTGCCTAAAGATTCTTTTTTGGTTGAATTCTGTATGTTCAAGTCTTCCTCAGAAAGTTCTATACTACTAGGCACACATTTTGAGCAGAGTGATCATGAACTAGCATCTATCGACTATCATGACACCTGTCATTGTAGATTTGTTGTATGCCCATGATGTGTCGATATTGGCCTCCATCTTTCATCTTAGCGTACATGAACATAAGATGGCTCTTTCCCGTGCCCTTCACTGCTCCTCTCTCCTCGTTGCATCGTTGCTGCTCATTTTCCCTTCATCTGCAGCATTACTGTTTGCTTCACTTTGTATCTACTAGTTCAAATAAGTGCTTCATCAGGTTACCATTGCCCTCTCTAAGGCTTTATTGTTCAAATTCAGGGATGATAGTGCTGTTGCTGATATAATTATCTCCACATCAATTGCAGGGAAGGAGGTGCTTCAATCAATGCCACGGCTACTTTAGAGCACTTGCAGATGCAAAGAATAGTTGATTGTACACATCAGGTGATAGCTAGAGGCTCATGTACGGCATATGTATGTTTCCATATGCTGATTTGTAAACTAGATGTTTGTACTGTAGATTTTGTAATTGTTCTTTCTCATGACTTTTGAAAACTGTTACATCTCATAAATAGTATGTGCATTGTTTAATCACATGCTGAATGCCAAAAAGATTGCAATAATTGAGTTCTTTCATGAATGGTTCATTGGCAGTATAAGGATTTCTCTCTTTTATGGATAGTATTCTTAACTCTGCCTCTTACTAAAACTTTCACTTTGTGACCACATACAGACATTTCAAACTCTACACATACTAGGAAGAACAGTAGAAAGCTACTGTAAATAGAGAACAGCCTGTGAAGTATATCTCGACAGAGCCTTATCTGTTAATACCTATACAAGCACATGCATTTTTTTTCTTTCTAATATGATACTAGGAGGATGGCAATTAAGAATATACAAGGGGGTAATAGATATGCCCAGGGATCCCCAAAGCCTTGCAGGTTCCATGCACCTACAAGAATATTAGCTAGACAATAATGGTTGAGAGACATCCTACTAGGATATTACAGAGTTTATCAGAACAAGCCTGTTCGTGAAGAACTGCGTCTCTTGTTGTGGCCTCTTCTAGCGGTCTTCTCTTCTCTTTTGTTCATCTTGCCTGCCTTTTTGTCACAGCTGATCGTGAGCTTGGTATGTATCTCCTCTTGCCTGTCATTACCGTGTTCATATCTGATACTGTCATTTTTATCCTGACTTTTCTTTTCTTTGCCATCACGCATCTTCACTTGAGCTGGTCCTGTGGAAGCATCAGAAGCCAAGGAATCATAATCTGCGTCGGTGTTTTTGCTTCTACCATTGCTGCGGCCACTGCTAACATTACTCCCTTCACTGCCATTGGTTTCGGCATCATCACTATCCACCTGGGAGCCCAGGTACATCGTCCACCCGGATTCATTACTGTTACACTCTTCACCACCGTCTCCATTAATCTGGGAGGATTCCATAACACTAGCGTGTAGAGACACAGAAAGAGAGGCCAAAGACAACACAGTGGAAGGAAGATGAAACTACAAAAAGAGCTGAAGGAAGACCTAATGCTTCTTCAGAACACCCGACAATCCAACACACACACCTAATGCTTCTTCAGAACACCCGGACAATCCAACATTTCAGCCTGAGAAGAGCACTGAAGCCTGAGACAATCTCTGCCCTCTCAGGGAAGGCAATGGAGAAGAGGGGTTGAATTGTGTGAGGCTAAGAGCTTTGCAAGGCGTTGCTTGTGCCTGTGTGTGGTAGCTTGTCATGGGGCTGCAGAAAGGATGGCAGTGCCTTTAAATGGGGAAGACGGCCTATCCTTCCAACTGTTCCTCATAACTTTCTCAACTATTTCTGTACCTTCTGTTGCTACCAAAGCCTGGAGGGAAAACATTTGCTTGCAATGCAGCGTTCCAGGTATTTCCATCTGTAGTCCATGTGGCCTTGGCTTCTCACCTCATGGTGGGGGCCTGGCAGAGGTATACGTGCATGGGTTAGGCTATGATTTGGTAGGATTGGAAGCTTAGAATGAGGCTGGCATAGCTCAAAAGGCTTGCCGTCGCTGCTGTGTCCGCCTGTCATGCAAATGCGGAACTTGTTTATGACACATCTCCCTTGCATCGCAGGACCAGGTGAACATGTCTTTTGTTTGCTTTAGCATCTGTGCATGCAGACAATGGCCGATTAGGCTCAAAGCCATTAGGTTCCTGCGCTTTATTTGTTTAGTTTTGTGGTAATAATCAATAGTTGCATTCGACTGCAGAGCAATGTCAACTAACAAGCCCATGGATAGATTCATAGATATGCTGGGATCTGATAGGCTAAGTGCTTTATCGGCTGGCCTGGTTGTTATATGTGGATAAGCGGATGCTTAACTTGATCATCTGGCATCCTTTCCCCCAAGTTTGAGGAACGAACAAGCCTCGGCCTCTGCCCGACTGACTTGACCCTGAAGCTTTCAGGGAGCAAGAGGCTGTCGGGGGGCCAGAGCTTGCGGCGCCCGTAAGGAAAATTGCTGAGCCCAGCTTGCCCGCATTGTCTGATGGGTCACTCATGTAAGTACCCAACCCCTGAACATGTTCTCGCGTTGGCGTCTTGTTCCTCCCTCCGGCCACTCCTCTTTTTTTTTTCCTTTCCTTTTTTTAAAAAAATTAATGAATGTCACAAGATAGTGCTGATTTAATTATTAAATATAAATAGGAAATTAATTAATGCAAGCGTGCTGCCGCCTTGGAAAACTAGGCACCTTTTTTATTGTGATAAAAATAGGAAAAGGACAACTACAACATCAATCGCAAGCTGCTGTGGATGTATGCATGGAGAGAAACGACAACCGAGCCTTAGACGGCTAGACCAAGAACCAACAGGATCCACGTGCGAGGGCCTTTCCAACTAGTATTAGTATATCATATGGAAATGCCCCTGCGCGAACTGCGCTGTCGCTTTGCTGAGCGGCCACGTCCTCGCCATCGTCGATGTCCTTGTCCAATATGTCTGACGGCCGATCGAGATCGCCACACACCAGCAGGGTCCGAGCCTCCGAGGGCACAAGACAATAACCGAGGGAGCAATTAGCCCCACCTCCCATCGAATCGAACTCGAGATAGATCCAAGTACTACGTGACCCGGGTAGGCATTGCGCCGCTGAGTAGGAGATGGTTTGTTTTGCATTTCTTAATGCTATGGACAATGGACTATGGACCGTGCCAAATAGCACCAACTAATTGTTGATCTTTGGAGTGGTATACGAACCGTACCCATTGGCGTTTGCGGTTTAGGGCCTGTTTGATCCCATGACTAATGGGTGAAAGTGTTAGTCATGGATGAAAGTGTTAAAATTTAGCATCTTTATGCATTAGTCCATCCAAATGGGAGTACTAAACTTTAGTCTACTCTAAAAAGGTGCAAAAGTATTAGTTGCTTGGAGGAGCTAATGGGTGTTATGGTCTGTGAAAAGATAAAAAGGGGAGAGACAAAGGGAGGAGGTGAGGAGATAAAAGGTCAAAAATGATTTTTCATGAATTCTAGTCTTCTATCCATTAGATGAGCTAAGCTTTAATTATAGCAGCCTTAAGCTGCACTGTGCCTTTGTGGTGCCTACAACTACGAGCTCGGAGATCGACTTGACCTCTGAGCGGTCAGTGAGATGATGTGTTTATTCTTGTCGCTTGAGGCGACCTGTCGGGCTCCGGCTTACCACTACTATGAATGTATTGGATCTCTAATTAACGCACGTGGATGCGGGAGAAAAGATCGTGCATGGCTGCCAACTGCCGTGCTTTGCTTAGTTATCTAGAATCGATTCTCAGGGAATGTTTGATACTTTAGCAGTGCCACATCAAATATTAAATATTCAAATGTTAATCAGAAGGATTAAATTGAGCTAATTATAAAACTAATTGCAGAACTCTGTGCTAATTCGCGAGACGAATCTATTAAGCCTAATTAATCCATCATTAGCAAATGGTTACTGTAGCATCACATTGTCAAATCATAAACTAATTAGGCTTAATAGATTCGTCTCGCAAATTAGAGTCCATCTGTGCAATTAATTTTATAATTAGCCTATGTTTAATACTTCTAATTAGCATCCAAATATCCGATGTGACAGGTGCTAAACTTTAGCAGGGTGTTGTCAAACACCCCCTTAAATAAATTATCTCTCTCTGCTCTGCCAAGTAGGAGAGTACTCCGTTCTGGATTTCCGGACTCTGGTTGAATGGGTACATGCTCTCACCGAAGTTTACCAACTGCTGTTTCTTGCTCAGCTGTTTCTAGGCAAAATAAGAAGCCGCGCAATCTTTGTCAGCTGAAATGCCTGAGTTCCATGGGGGGACAGGCTTCACTGTCAACGGGCCGCTATAAGTTGCTCGATCTATGCGCCCAATCTTGCCCCCTGGATTCGGTGTCATGCGAGCCGACAGATCCTCTTCAGTCCAGTCAAATGTAACTGTTTCGCGTTCCATTCTCCTGTGCCGCGGTAAATGGCGCGAATACACACAGTCACACACGTGCTTGGTGCTTCTCTGGTGGTCGGTTCCACCCATTGGACATACATAGGTTGGACAAGGACAGAGGATATTTACTGGTTACTACTGATGATTTGGTTCGATGACTGTAACGTAAGCAGATCACGGAAGATCATCGAGTCACAGCCATCTGGTTCAACTTGACTCGAGGGCGATCTGCGCTTCCGGCGCTGATTTTGCCGGATCCCCTTCTCCTCCAGCGATCTCGTCGGTGGTGGAGGAGGGGATCCACGGAATCGTTATCCGATGTAAATACCCTTTTCTTACTAGATTTTGGTAGGTTAGGGTTCCATCTTCCCTCTTCGACGGTGTTAGGGGATCTTTTGTCTCCGCTGCTGCTTCTCCGGCGATCGAGTGGGTGGCTGCTGCTTGGACCACGACAGTACGCTTGGTGCTGCTGTTGGTGGGCGCATCCTCATGGGTTTCGGCGACGACGGCGTGAATTTGTTTCTCCTGTTCTTTTGCGAAAGGGTGGGAGTTCGAGGCATCCCCGTGGGTGTGTGGCTTGTCCGGGTTGCTGGGATCCTCGGCGACGCCGGACTCTTCTTCCGATCGCTGGTCTTTTGGCTGGCGATGGTGATCTCTTATTCCTCTTCCATTCTGTCATGGTGATGGCTGATATTTGTTCAGCGGAATCGATGCACATGGTGGAGTATCAGGCATTGGATCTTGTGACTTTACCAAAGCTTGGAGTCCCTTGGCGAGATGGAAGGTGGATCTGGAAGGAGGTGAGGAAGGAGGTGATGAAGGTGGATATTTCTTTTCATTTTGTCCTGATTGTAAAAGGGGATGTACTGTGCTGCGGTACATCTTCCTTTGCTAAAAAACATTTGACTCGTGAAGGCTTGGCAATTGGAGAAATACATGTATATAATAAATTTAAAGACCTTCAAAACCACACAAAACCGACCTTAGCTCAGTTGGTAGAGCGGAGGACTGTAGTCGTCGCAGATAAATCCTTAGGTCGCTGGTTCGAATCCGGCAGGTCGGATTATTTTTTGTTTTTCCTCCCCACTATAATAACTTTTAAATTTTGTATTAACACAACACGTTGCTTGTGGATTTCAGTTTTTTTTAAATGACGGTATTCAAATTCAAAGCGCTACAGGAACAGCGGAAGTGCTTAACAAATGGCTACAGAACTTTTCCTCCAGCTGGGGTAGGATTCAAACACTTGTTCCAGTACAAAACATGTTACCCAGGGTGGGTTGTGATCCACGCATCGAGCTGGGTCAATCCACTCAGATGAAAATAGTAGAACAAAATAACAGATAGATGTTGGAATCCTACCCTAGCCAAACATCTCATCAGAACCGCACCAAACAAATTCAGCGATTCGACGCTGAAAAAGCATAGGACGAGTTGTTTAACTAGATGAACATCATGGTCTTTACTCTTTACAGGAAGGCGAGGTTTCCGCACCTGCACCATCCTTGCATTTAACAATGCCTGTGAAAGTCGTTGCTCTGGTTCTCTGCAAAAAAAGAAAGAAGAAAAAAAAGTCGTTGCTCTGTTAATCGACCTATAGTCCTGCAGTCAGGTTCAGAAGATGACCCCTCCGGCAACACATCCAAGAGATCATTCCGGTCCAAACGTTTGATGCAAGTAGGCAACTCGCCATCCATCATCGAAAACTCAGCTAGTACCGAGATGTCTACCGAGATGTCTGCTTTGGGAGAAGCAAAACGCCTGACTCTCCGAAACTCTTTATATGTCAATGTCTAATGATAACGAGAGCCACGTCCTGGAACACGTGCAGTAAAATTTCTCTAATTTTCACCATTGGCTTAAAGTAAACGTATTTGGATTCGTCACATGGAAATAATACCACTGAATTCATTATGAAAAATTCTCTCATAATACAGTATGGATTCTGTAAAATTTTATTACCACATATATATAAAGTTATAGTAAAAGTAATACGTTGGAGACCATTTATAAACGGAAGGAGTACATCATTTTACCATACTCCATACAGATAATCACCAACTTTTCTAACTGAATGGGCTAAAAGCACATTCTAAAAGGACAATTAATAGAGGCAAGTCTGCGCCAGGCCGTCAGCATAATGCTGAGAACCTAACCCATTCAACAGCATATGGCGGAAATCTTGAATCCAGTGCTTGCAATGCATGCTCTGAAATGTATTCTTGCCAGTGTAATCGTGCAAAGTGCCCAGGTTTCCACAATGAGTGTAGAGTGTAAATATTCTGGCCGCAGATCACTATATGATCCCCTGATGTGGATGGTCTAAGGGGGCAGCTCTCCAAGATGGGTGATCTTAAGACATTCATAGGTCCATGTTAAGACACTAGGAATGATACCCATTGACAGACATCTGCAATAGAATTGTGGTCAGAGCCTTTAATGTTGATGATAATGGCATGACCAGGTATTATGGGCAATATACAATCAGTTAGATGAATGATCACCACACAAATTTCATAGGTGCTAAGTGCTAATGAGAATAATTGTATATTCTGATGTCTGCAATTCTTTGTTAGCAAAACAGGTAAAGTGTACAGCACCCACAGCATATGGATTGCCCTTGCTATAGAGCAAAAGGAGTCTTCGACTAAAAGGGTTGGATTAGTGAATTTTTCTGCAGACATGAAAATGCCTAGCACATTTTCTGCTTGTTTGCCACAACCACAATCGAAGCATGTCACCCATCTAAATGTCTAATACAGGAAAAGTGTAGGATACCGTAGCTAGTTCAAGATACAACGAAGTAATTGGTAATCAAATGCAGGAGACTTTAGGTAAATGTGGATACACTACTTCTAAAAACAACGCTTTATGCAATTAACAAGAAAAACTGTTACATTGTTCAATGGTGACCATTCTCAAATTAGAGAGAGTATTTGGCTAAAAAAAAAGTGAGAGAGCATTCATCAGGAGGGGAACTAATACAGACATGAAACTGGGAAGTATAAAAATGATTTTTTCCCCATTCAACAACAATTGAAAAATCTATAGACATGAATGTAATTCTAGCGAGAACTGTATACCTGACATGTACTTGAGTTCAATGGTCGAATAGGAGATGCACAAGGCACAAGCCACCAAACTGAAAGCTGATTCTATTCAGTCAAGCCTGCAGCATCAGCCATGATCTCTTCGGAATCCATCTTGGTCATGCAGGCATAGCGTTGCAGCTTCTCATTGAACAACACGAGGGGATCCTTCTCCTTGAGCACGCCATTTTCGTCGTACGCGTCCCTGAGGAACAGGGCCCAGTTCATCTCCGTGCCAGCGAGGTAGAACGCACGGTTCTGCTTCTGCAGCGACTCGTACATGTGCCGCGTGAGCCCGAACTCCACCTTGAACTCGACGATGTGGTGGATCATGGCGCGCTTCTCCACCGTCAGGCTCAGGAATTCGTGCACCACCCCGACGCGGTACTTCTCCGCCTCGGGTGTCCACGGCTTGAGCAGCGCGCCGTTGGTGTACGGCGAGACCAGCGGGAACGTGGTCGCCGCGTCGAGGCGGTCGGCGTCCTCGGCGTCGAGCGGCATCAACCGGCGGTGCGGGACGGCGAAGCGGAAAGTGCGCCGGACGCGGCGCTCGTCCACGACAAAGTCGCGCTCCAGCGCGCTGACGGCGAGCGCGGGGTCCCAGCGCGCCAGCTCGAGGACGTGGCGGCCGTCCGAGGGGTCAACGACGACGCGGAAGTCGTCGGGGAAGTCGCGGACACGGTCACGGAAGTCGTCGGGGAGGCCGAGCACCGCACGGCAGTGGTGGAGCTTCGCGAGCGGCACGCGGCGGTGGGCGGTGAGCATGAGGAGCTTCCGGACCGCGCGCACCCGCGACGGGAGGAGCTCGTCGTGGATGCGGCGCTCTTCCTCGAGGAGCGAGCACATGAGCGGCGTGAGCGCGAGGTGCGGGACGGAGTCCACGACGGGGAGGTGGAACAGCAGCGGGTGGCGCGCAGCGGAGCGAGCCACTTTGCGGCCGCGGGGGAAGCCGAGCTCGCGGTGCAGCTTGCCGGCCTCGGAGAGGGGGATCCGGTGCGGAGGCGGGAGGGAAGCCAGGAACGAGCGCGCGCGGTGGAGGAAGCGGAAGGCCGTATCGCGGTCGAGCACGGCGTCGAGGGCCGGCACGCGGCGCGCCGCCTCCGGCTCAATGGGCGCGACCCGCGGGCTCTTGAGCTTCTTCAGGAGCTTCTTTCGCCGCTTGCAGGGGAGCAGTGGCAGGAGCGAGGCCGCCGCTTCCGCAACTGCGGCAGAAGATACTGGGGCAGGCGCCGGCGCCGGAGCGGGAGCTGGGACCGGAAGAAGGAGCGCTCTCGTGGCGCAGAAGAGGCGGCGCGCCATCGCGGGCGGCGGCGGCGCGGCGGGCGGCGGCCGCGTGGGATTAGCTGGGTTCAGTACTTCAGTCCAGGGTTTGATCAAAAGACGCACGAAAATTGAAGGCACTGCAACCGTCCGATCGTGGGGTCCACTCCACTTCCCACCCTACTTGCCACATCTGACTTCTCCCGTCCCCATCGTCCTCGTCGCATCCCGTACTCTTGCATTTCCTCCCTCCTGAGCCAAACCCCCAAATCCCCCCCGTCCGCCCAGAGCCGCCGCCGGTGACGGCGCCGCGGGCAATGGGGACGGAGGTGGCAGCCGTCGTGGACCTCGGGGCGTTTTCGCAGTCGGATCTCGTGGCGCTCGCTGCCGCGTCGCCCTACGCCGTCGACCCCCGCCGCGGCCGCCGCCGGGACGGCGACTTCCTCCCGCCCCCGAAGATCGACCGCGCCGTCTTCAACGAGAGCTCCGGCTCCCGCAAACAGACCTTCTCCCGCCACCGCCCCGCCACCAACATCTCCCACAACCTGACCCCCACCACCGCCGCGGCCTCCCCCTCCGCCGCCGCCGTCGCTGCCCCCGCGGAGGAGGACTCCGAGAACCGCCTCATTGTGTTCCACCTCCAACGCCTCTTCGCGCGCGATGACCCATCGTACCCAGCCCCACCCGCGATTCCACCCCGACATCAAACCCTAACCGCTCCCGCGACAACAGCACCTGCGCCCCTCGCGACGTCGCTGCCGCCGCCGCCGGCGTCGGTGGCGTCGGCGGCCACGGACCCCGACAGGGAAGTGTTGAATCCAAAAGGGGTGGCGGTTGATCTGGCCAGGCTCGCGGAGCTGGTTGACCCGTACGGGGTGGAGCTACAGCAGCGGACGGCAGGGTTGGGGTCGGAGTCCGAGCTGCTGGGATTCATGAATGCCCTGGAAGGGCAATGGGGAAGCCGGCGGCGTCGGAGGAAGTTTGTGGACGCCGGCATGTTCGCGGACCACCTGCCTCGTGGTTGGAAGTTGCTACTTGGGCTCAAGCGGAAGGAGCGTGTTGCATGGATTAATTGCCGTCGTTATGTGAGGTTCGTTCCTATTCCTCTACCCAGTCATGCTTGTTTGATTACATTTGGCATCAGTTTAGGTTTTTTGAGTGCATATGATGAATCAGATTGTGTTTCAAAATGTTTGCATCTTGCAAATGCTTGTCACAAGGATCAACGGATCATGGTGACCTCACAGTTCATCTGTTGTAGAAAGATTTCTTATTTTACTCTTTAGCAGTGAGCTGTCTTTAAAATTGTCAATGGATCAGTAACCTAAAGCAAACATTAAACTGAGATTAGGAACATTGGCCTTGTGTGTGGAATGTGCTTCTCACTTCGCGTGATCCTGAGTTTCATGCCCTGGCTTAATATTAAACATACACAATAACAGGCAATCAGGTACAAGCTATGTATATCTGAACAACTCTCTTCTGCGTACACATTTGAGAAATAGGAATTAGTGAAGTATCGTCGCATCAAGGCCATAGTCACCAGAAATATGGGTTGACCAGGTTGATGACCCCGCAGTCGAGGGACGTGGGTTGTAGGTTTCTAAAAACATGGATCAAAATGACTATTTCGGAACGAGTGACATCCCTGCTACAGCGGAGTCGTTACCCATGTAGAAAGAGGGGGCTTTGACCCTGCTCGACCCTGATCCTCGATTTGGGACGATGTCCCTGGGCCGCGGAATGCGCCATCAACCCTGACTCACGTTAGTTTCTAGATATCTAATGAAGATCTTAACTGCGACACAAGTGTTTGTTAGAACAGTATGCCACTATAGCATTTGCCTTTATAGAGTTGTAGTGCTTCATCTCCTCAGCACCTGGGCATATGCACTTTTTGACTGATTTCCTCATCTAATTAGTTTGAGATTACATTTGTGATTTGTCATGTTATATTCCTAGCACCATTGTTTACCAACTGCATATATCATTTTTCAGCCCCAAAGGACATCAGTTTGCGACTTGCAAAGAAGTGTCTACCTACCTCAGGTCTCTGCTTGGATATCCAGAGGCAAAGCCAACTACCACACAGATTAACAGTGCAGGAGTGCATGACTTAGATATCAATGTGAGTTTTTGACTATGCACCTCATCTGCATGCTTGAGTGTTCATGGTTTAACTCAAAACGTATTTTTTTATTAGTCTGCAGGTCATCAGCAAACCATCTCAATTGAGCAAAGGCAACTTGCAGTGCCACTTACTTCGGTTACATTGTTTAGTCATTCTGGTGATTCCCATGGACAAAAACTTCAGAAGGATGAAGCTCAGATGGAAGTGAATCCAAAGGAGTGCCGGAAATGCAACTTGACGTTTCATGATCAGGGTGCCTATATGCAACATCAGTTGTCCTTTCACCAAAGGAAAGCTAAAAGGCGCAGGGTTAGTAAATCCAGTGAACTAGGCACCTATGTAGATGGAAATTATGAAACCCAGCAGAAGACTCTTGGAGAGGGATTTGGCAATTCCAGCCATGGTGTTGCAGATGTAAGGTATCAAGGTCAGAGTCCAGCAAAACTGTTCGATGGGACCTTTTCAGGCCAGTTAGGTGTTCAACCATCGTTGAAGGCAGCGCCATTAGGGTTTCAGGAGATGACTGTGTTGCCTCAACTAGAAAAAGAACCTTCTGCTGGAGAGCCAGTCTCTATGAACAATAAGGACCCTCCTGAGGAGATGTCTGGCTTTCCGGAACAGGAAAGAGAATCTGCTGCTGGAGAACCCATTTCTAGGCATGGTAAGGACCCTCAGGAGATGATCAACTTTCCTGAACAGGAAAAAGAACCTGCTGCTAGAGAAGCAGTCTCTGGTTCAACCAGCGCAGCTGAACTGGAAAAAGGACCTTCTGCTGGAGGGCCCACCTCGGGGCATCATCTGGATGCTGTTGACAATTCAGACCATAGAACACATGATGAAACATGTGACAGTGCTGTAGCTTCTCTTTCTGTTGATGCTGAAAGTAAATTGAGTACTTGCAATGCCACTAATTTTCATGAGAATGACTGTTCAAAAGATCTAGAACTTTCAAATACAGATCATTCCCAAAAGTCCAACAGGTCTGATGAAACTTATGGTGTACCTAAAGAGGTTTCTCCAGCAGCAGATGATCCTGTTGAAAGCAAAAGCACAAATGATCTGATGGAGTGTACTGACATAACACAAACAGAACAAGTCTCTCAGCCCTATGATCTGCTTCATGGAAAATTTGGCAGTTCTGAAGGAAATGATTTTCACAACCAGCTGGAAAGTAACCCACTTTCTGGAACTAGGGATGAGCCGGATCTTAATTCAATTGGTATGGAGGTGGATGATGGTAATATAACTTGTAGTGTGGAGAATCCCACAAGTTTCAAAAGTGAGAGACCTCTTGATGACAAGATTATGGAGTGTGAAATGACTTCTTTGAAAGAGGATGGTATCAAAAGTGGCGTCACAATAAGGAATGTAAACCTCAATTCATGTTCGGATACAATATCTTCTCCTGTTTCTGGTGGAAACTATGAAACATCTAGTACTCCTGATGATGCTATTCGATCATCCATTATTGCCCAATGCTTTGGCACTAACTCTAATGATGAAAATGCTGGTAAGGATGGAAACTTTGCCAACCAAAACAGTGCTGGTAAGGGGGAAAATTTTGTCAGTCAGGAAAATGACATAGTGTATCAATCTAATTTGACCATGGGCCCTATCCCTCCTGCTCAAATTAATGTGGATTGTTTCACTTCTTGTTCAATGACTCCTGAAATCAAGAGCTATGGCAACAGAGGTGAAGATGATGGCAAAGAAGCATTGGTGAACTCGCAGAACATGGCAAGTAATGAAACAGGTTTTGATGTTGAAACTTATAACAGTGATATCTTCAATAGTACTATCACAGAAAGTAGTCTTGCCCAGCTGAATAATGCCATCAATATGAAAAACGATTTTGCAAGCTGCTACTCATTATCTGACCTAAACACACTTACTGGTGGTTCTGCAACTGATGAAATTGACATCCACGGTATGAGGAATTCTTTTGTTAGCTCCACCAGTCGCACTGATCAAAATGAACATTGCACACTGGATTTTGATATCAAGGGTTCCATGCTTGAGGCACTCGAAAAATCTGACAGTGACTTGGACAATCAATACAATGGTGCGGGACCTTCTTGTGACTCACTCCCTGCGGCTGGCACAAATGGGAACATTGATGATTTTATGTCCATGCAAACCAATTTTGGTAGCTTTACCTCTTTGGTTCGTGCTGTTGAAGATGTTCCACTGAGCAGGATTCTTCAAGATCAGGTATACTTTGCAGGATATGCTGACTCTCCACTTCCTCATTGTTCCTCTTTAATAATTGTTTGACAGTTTTACCTGTCATCTAGTCTGCTTAGGTTTCCAGTTGGTTATTATGCCATTGGATTTCGCGCATCAGTGATTGTTTTTTTAAGAAAAAGTTCCTAGTCGAATGATTTTTAATCAGAATAATCACTGTTAATTATGTTGGCCATGCTCTACGCATGGCATGGAGGGATAATATGCTCTTTTACTTGATAACTAAAACATATGTATTTGAGAAAGATGCTTCTTATCACAGAAGCGTATGTAATGTGTGATCACATGATATATTATGTTGAACCGTAAATACTTCTATATCATACGATTATCTTTATGTCATAGGTGTACTACATACCTTTACTCATCATGCACTATTCCGTAGTGGTTCTATGTTTGCTTCCAATTGCAATCAAGTTTGTTTATGTTCTGTTATCTAATAGCAATCTTTCATTGTTCTCCGAACAGTGTGATTTGCAACTTGGATTTGGTGGCCCGAAGCAGCCCATGTATCCTAGCTTTGAGCAGCAGCTAAGGATGGCCTCTGCTGGAGCTCCACCGTATGGGAACATGGGCAGGCATGACACTGTACCTGTACCTGAGCCGACACTGATGTTAGGATATGCACCACCACTTGGTAGCTGCCCTCCTCCGTTCCAGTTGGGTTGGGGGGCACCATCCTATTCAAAGATGGTCGGTGTGCTTCAATCTGTGTGCGTGTGGTGCAACAGCCAATTCCAGCATTTTGGCACCATTGCTGAGCAGCAGGCAGATTCCCTTGGCTACATTTGTCCGTCATGCAAGGGAAAATTTTCTGGTCATCTTGGCATCAATGGGCCGTCTATCTGAGATCCATTTCATATTGTAACCCAAACTGCTGGTGGTTCACTATCAATCAGTTTCTAGTTAATATGAGTCAAGTTGCACTTGTTGGGGTGTGTATGTAGCCCCTTGAACTTGTGGCCTTGTGCTGAGGAATGGCTTACCTTGAAATCTCAGGATATTGTTAACGTGGGCGATCCGAAACAATTAAGGACTGTTTTCATGTTAGAATCCTTGCCGCGTGAGGGTATTTGTGAAGCTTTGGCTCTTTGGGCGTTCTGGCCGACTGCTGGATGGTGATTCTTGATGGTATCTTTCAGGGTCCGTTGGTAACCACTAACCAGTCACTGTCATCACTTCTGCCGACTGTGTGTTCAGTTTCGTCAATTTTTCCCTTCCCTTTGGATTTGCCAGTAGCCTTGTAAGATGTCCTGCAACTTTCTGAATACTTATCTTTCAGTTGTTTGGATGGACTCAGAAGTCAGAACACACACGGCCATATGGGCTCCTGCACATATCCATCTGCATTTTCATGTTATTTTCGAAGTCACTTCCGTTAGAACTCTTAGCATCTTCTGAGCTTGCTCTAATAATCTCCATACATATACTTCTGCAGTTCTGCTGCACCACCTTTTGTAGCTCAATCTGACATGTAACAGCATAATCTTGTGAGAAAAAAACTGATAATGATGAGGGAACAAATAGATGAACGCACAAATTTAACATTTCGAAACGCGATCCTCTTTGCATGCACACGCACGCACTGCAATCTGTACCCATCGCAAGCTCCTAACGACACAAATGTACTGCCTGGTAGTAGCAGCAGTAGCCGCAGCAAACCACGTCAGAGGTGCAGCTCGCCGGAAGTGCGGCGCTCAAAATCGATCGCCATATTTTTGGCGTGGAATCACGTAGAAAAACACAGTGATTTTCTATGACTGATTCAATAGTATTCTTTAAGAGAGAATAAGCTGCATTACGGGCTGAAAAGAGCAACCGAACACAGGCACAAGCAATGCCCACAGTTTCTTTGGCAGCCTGAGGTGCGGCGCAGACCAAACGGAGCTGTGCCACACCAAACATACAGCGGCGAAGTGCAGCAGCAACCAGCAACCAAACACGCTCTAAGCTGCAGACGTAGCTCCTCTCGATCAGGCGCTCGGTGAACCAGTACTCGAGGTCCACGTAGCCCCGCGTGTCCTACACGGTGGACCTTGGGTAAAATTAGAGTGGGGCACACCTTAAGGATTAATGGAATTTTTGAAGCGTATGATGCATGGTTAAAAAATATTTAGCTTAGGTTAAAAAACTTTGCGTAAGGGCATGTGCCCTCACTCGCTTCAACTTGGATCCGCTAGACCCTGGTCACGATGCTTCACTGGTTCGTGGGGATTCCCCTGGAAGGTCCGAAATCTGCCACCTTGGCCATCTGATGCTCATCCAGCAGGATGTTGTCAATCTTGATATCCCGATGTATCACATACGTCGACGCGGAGGAATGGAGTTACGCCAGCCCGCAGCAATGCGCGTAGCCGATCCATCAAGGATAGTGATTGGGGACCTCGGCCAACACTTTAGATTCTAACAAACATGTCTTCTTCAAGTAAGTTTTTTTTTACAAAAGAAAAACTCTTAATAGATAGGTGCTAGAACATGGCTCCATTGCAGACGAACTCGTACACTAGGATTTTTCAATTGGGCCTCGAGGCAACACCGAAGAGGCGGACCACGTTCTAACCACCTGAGATAGGATAGCAAATTCATTGGTGAAACCGTCGATTTCTTGCTGAGTGATTTCTTTGGATCTATTAATGGTCACGACCAGGCTGTTTCAAAGGACCTTGTATGGCG
Source organism: Setaria viridis (assembly GCF_005286985.2). NCBI lineage: Eukaryota > Viridiplantae > Streptophyta > Magnoliopsida > Poales > Poaceae > Setaria > Setaria viridis. The sequence goes on along the minus strand of NC_048264.2, from coordinate 33,277,750 downwards.
TCCCTTGGCCTCTCCCTCCCAACTTGCGCATGTCATCAATGTTGTTGGTGGCCTTGTTGATCCCATGAACATCATCCTTTCCGCGAATCGCTACCGAGCGACGGAGCGAGGCAGCTAGTAACGGACGCCAAGTTCTCCTCCTCAAGATTGTACTGCATGGTAGTAGCAGCATTGCCGTCCACCGCCTCATAGCCGCCGCATGCATGAGGGAGATGAGATGGTGGGTCATGGCGCGGGTGTCGGGCCCGGGCAGTAGCCTGGAGCGCTGTCTCGAGTTGGAGCATGGTGGTCACCGTTCTTATAGTGATGGAGTCGGAAGCTTAAATTTATCTGGCTAGGGAGGTCAATAATATTAAATTTTTCAAAATTTAGCTAAAAATTATTTTTGGGAACTTTGCATAACCTTTGTGTGTGTGTGTGTGTGTGTGTGTGGTGGTGGTGGTGGTGGGGGGGGGGGGGGTGCCCCCTGCCTACATCATTGTGTCCTCACCTGTCATGCTGAGGCAATTCATCCCTACCACACCACGGCTTCCGCGCCCTCCAGACGGACCTGGAAGTCCATTATTTGCAGCAGCCTGCCGTCGCCCAGCACCAAGAAGGAATTAGGCAGCAGCCCATGCCCAAGGAGACTATGTGATCTGGTCGCCGCCTCGTCAGCAGCTCGAAGAGCATCGCGCTGAACCTATAGATGTCGCTTCTCTTGGTCAGGCACTCCGTGAAGGCGTGAACCAGTACTCGGGGTCTAGAGAGCCACGCGTGCCCTGCACTCTGGTCACGACCTTGAACGGGTTAGTCAGGATTCCCCTATAAGCCTTAAAATCCATCACCTTGGACATCGGGTGCTGTCCAGCAAGATGTTGTCATACTTGATATCTTGATGCATCACGGACGTCGACGCGGAGGTACTCCAGTGCTTTAGTTCTACCCGTGGCAATGCGGGTAGTTGATCCATCTAGGATAGTGATTGGGGATCCTCCGCAAAAATGTTAAATCTTTAGATTGCAACAAATTTCTATCCTCATCGGCGGATAGGTGCTAGAACAAGGTGCCGTTGGAGATGAACTCGTACACCAGGATTCGGCACTTGGCCTCGAGATAGGATGGTGACTTCATTGATGAAACCGTCAATTTCTTGCTGAGCGATTTCTTTGGATCTCTTTATGGACATGACCATGTTTTTTGAAAGTAGGCCCTGTACACGTCACGTGGCCTCCCCCTCCCAGCTTTCGCACATCGTCGAAGTTTGTTGGTGGCCTTGTTGATCTCCTGAAGATCATCCTTTCCGCAATATATCTCCACCAAGTGGTGGAGGCAGTGGCGGTGTGCAAGGGGCCTTCCCCGCTCCTCTATTTTTTTAGTAAAAAAATTCAAAAATTGATTAAATTTTATTTGTCCCGACAAGAAAAAGAATTTAAGCTTCTGGCTCCCCCTATGGCTCTGTCAACAAGATACTACATCAATAGCCCTCGGTTCGTCTAAAGTTTCTTTCTTTGATCTTCTTGGCCCTCCATATGATCTTATTTTTCTGACCACAACGATGGATAAAATCACAACCAAAATAATCGTTGTGGCTCCGGTGCTAGCCAGTTCATCACAGTGGGGACATATTCACACAGTACATCCGGAAATAATCTCATCACAACGATGGATAAAATCACCATTGGGAAGTAGTAACATATGGTGTCAGACCCTACTTTGATGAACTGGCTGGCACATCGACATGACTCTTCTTGCAAGGAAGCTGAACGCAACGCTTGCTCGTACCCGTGCATTAGCAGGAATAGCGTGTGCATTAGATTCCATATTTAGCTAGGGTTACCATTTGCGGTACTCCAAGGGCTATGAAGGAGAGGCCCGAGGGTGGTGAGGGAAGAGGCGTGCAAAACGTGAAGCCATGGGGCACATCAGGTGGATCTAGTATGGCCGTATGGGGCTGGAGCCCCCCTATCCCTGTGCAGCCCATAGAGCAAGAGGATTGGTGTAGTGTTACTGATGGTAAACAAAGTCAATTTCATAGTAAAAAATACATAATACCAAGTGGTAGAATTCAGTATCAATGAAAATAATCATGTAATATAGTACGTTATTAATGAAGTTGCATATGAAAAATATTTGAAATCCGATGATTAATTGATATTCAGATAACAACAGCGCTGAGTTCTAGTGTAAAGCAAATCATTTAGATTTAGAGATGTAGGTGTGATAACATTCCCTTTATTTCTTAATTATCTTCAAATCACTTATATTTTTGGAAAAAGTTGAAACGTTAGGAACCCTTAGAGCAACTCCAAGAGGTCCCTTAAATTACCCCTAATACCTTAATTAGGGAGAAAAAGAAAAAAAATAGCGCTCCAACAGTTTCCCAAAACCTGCCGCATCTTTTCGCCATCCCGAATCGAGAGACCGACGCCTTGCATATTTGCATGGGTCTCTCCTCCCCCAATCGCCCCGCGGTTCCTTTCCCCTGCACCGCACCTGATCCATTCTCCTGATTCATGAGAAAGCTTCGTCGACTCATTACGATTCCATTTTGCCTATCTCCAATTGGAGTTGGAGATCGCAGGGATAGATTTTTCTAGGTAGGACGGCGGCGGCTGGGAAGGGCGACAGGAGTCTCCCGGCGGCAGCGCAGGAGATCACGAAGAAGGGGAGGTGATCGTGTGTGAGGGGAGGTGGGCCGCCCAACTGATGGGCCCAATTATGATGATGTGATTTGTTTTGAAATATTGAGGGCTAGTTATTGGGGATCTGCTGTGGGATGATATAATTTTGGGGAAAGCAAATTTCGGAAAAGTATCCAATACATAGTTTTGAGGAAGAATTTTTTAAGAAACTCTTGGAGTTGCTCAGCATCTCAAAGAGACTGCTAATATTACCCCTAATAATTTTTTAGGGGAAAAATGAACAAAAAGGAACTCCAACGGTTCCCCTAAACTTCCCCCAATCTTTTCGCGATGCCAAAAATCAACCCCGCACCGCGTATATTTTCATGTCCCCGATTCTTTCCCAATCTCTAGCGCGCGCGACGCAGCCTGTTCCCACGCAGCTTCTTCCCGCGCCAGGCGGCGGCGTGGCGAGGGGTGGTAGGCGTCGGCAGGCCAGGGCGAGCGCCAGGCGGCGGTTCTGGTCAAGGGCGAGCGACAGCAGCGGTGTTCCAGGTCGAGTTCCACCGGCGGGGCGAGGGGTGCCAGGCGGCGATGGGCCGGGGCGAGCGCTAGGCGGTGGTCCAGGTGGAGGGTGAGCGGCGGGCCAGTGTGAGTGCCAGCGGCTGTGGTCCGGGTCGAGTTCCAGCGGCGGCGGCGGGGCAAGGATGCGCTAGGGGCTTGCCGGCGGCGGGGCGAGCGGTGGGGCTAGGGGCGGCGGCGGCGGGGCAAGGATGCGCCAGGGGCCTGCCGCACGCGGCCACAACCCCCAATGGCTTAGCGGCGACCGATTTTAGCTTAGTGCCATGGGCGAAGGCCATGGCCTTGCCGGCGGTGGTGACTGGAGAGGTGGGAGAGGTGGAATTGAAGGTATTGTACCACCCTATCCTCCGATTGATGCACCTGCCATTGACGATTCGGATCCCCTTGCATCAATGGTGGACCCTTGCAGCGACGACCCATCTGCACTTGTGAATGGTATGATTCCTGAGCACTTCATTCATGTACCTAAAGTTCAGATGTTGGATGAAATTTATATCTTGATGTCTGTTGTCACTAAGATGAGATGGATCATTTGCCATTGCAATGATGTCAAGAGTTGAGCTTATTATGGTAAATGAAAGAAGCTACACCCTAGCAGCTCTCTGATTCCTAGTATTTCAATTACAACTTTTTCAGGTTTGTGGCTTTTTGCAAGACATTTAGATTGTATTTTCAAACAAGACATTCCAAATGATAAATGCAAAATGAAATTAGTTATGTATTTAGGTAATCATAATGACCACTTACGCGTAAGATAAAAGTTTCCAGGTGCTTGAATATTCGCATCAAACCAGGAATTTGAATCATGGTATAATTCGCTGAATCACTTCGCCTGGCCACCATATGCATGTCCCATGATTCATGAATTACTGATGGCAATCTTGAGGCCTTCTTGCCTTGTATTACTGATCATTATTTAGTCAACCTTGCGATGCAGCATTTTGGCTTAGCTTTCATTTAGTTTGATCTGCTACTGATAACTTTGCTAATTTTGCTTGGTCATTGTTCAGATTCGTAATGGATTGATTTCTGATTCATAAAGGTTCTTAAGACTATCTCTGTGTGGTAAACTGATTGGAATGCAATCTGCTAAAAGTACCCAAGTGAACAGTTTCGTTTCCATGCTTTAATGTACATGGTTTGAAAGATTGAATTAATATAGCCTATAAGTTTTCGTTGGTTGAAATTCAATCTCATGGGTTAGTAGACTTATCCCTACTGCTGGATAATTAGTGCAATGGTGCAGCTTGTTTGAATATTCATGAATCAGACAGCAAGTCTGCTTGCCTATGCAATACTCTGGTGTGGACAGCTCTTTGATATCTAGCTTAAATGGACATATTGCTTATTTTGTCTACAGCCACAGCTATAGTTCTTATTATCTATTCATTGCGTTTTGACAAAAAAACTTACCACCGATGAAATGCTCGCAGGAAATGGATATTTTTTCAACATGATGATGGATGAAACTAATCTAGGAAATTCTGATTATTATAGCAACACATATGCTGATCAACACTCACAGGCAATTGAAGTTAGTCCAGCAGCCCCCTCCGTGAGGCTGAACCATAAGAGATCAAAGAATTTAAGTGACCATGAAGATGAGGTTTTGGTTTCAGCATGGCTGAATGTAAGCTTGGATCCGGTCATAGGTGAAGATAAAAAAGGTGGCAAGTATTGGTCTCATATCTGTGGTTACTTCCATGAACACAAGACGTGCACCTCAAAGCGTACCATAAATTCTCTCATGCACCGGTGGGAGACCATACAAAAATGTGTGAACAAGTTTTGTGGATGCCTAGCACGGATTGAGTTAAGGCATCAGAGTGGTAGTACAATGAAAGACAAGGTACTTACTCACTATGCAGTACCACGATTTGTTTCAACTATTTTATTTTAATACATCCCTTGTATGTTGGTGCATGTAGGTTGCAGAGGCATGTGCTTTGTACAAGTCTGAAGACAAACATCAGAAAGCATTCTAGTTCATGCATTGCTGGAATAAGCTGAGAATACAACTAAAATGGCTTTGTAAAATTGATGAATTGGCTGCTGGTAAAACATCTAACAAGAAGCAGAAGATAAGCTTAACTGCTAACCCGAATGCAAGTTCACCAAGTGAAATAGGATAAGGTGAGGTTCAAGGCCTAGAGAATAATGCATTGACAAGGCTAATTGGTAAGAAGAAGGCAAAAGCAGCATTGCTGCAAGAGAAGAAAAAGAGTGTGACAACAACCTTAAAAAATATGTGGGCACAGAAGAAAGAAGCTGATGTGGAGAAAGAGCTGAAAAAAGAGGAGAGGTTCAACAAAACTTTTACTCTTGAACAAGATCGAGTTGCTCTTGAACAAGATCGAGTTGCAAATGAAAAGCTACTTCTTGAGTTGAGGAGCCAGGAGGTCCAGCTGCAGAAATGGAGGGACGAAGAGAGAATTATGACCATGGACCTGACTGCCATGCCAGATGATCAAAAGAAATACTACATATTCTTGCGGCTGAGATCATGAGCCGACTATCATGATCAAAAAAGAAATTCTGTGCAGGTTGAGAAAGGCTTCTATGATGGGAAGGTTCTCAGGGCTGTCATTTAGATGCCTGACAGCGTCGGTGCTTGTTATTACTCGTGCTGGAATATCTTCTGTTGAAGGGGTTCAATGTGTTGATCTTTGTAGTTCAATGTAAATGCTGAAGGTCTATGTGTGAGACAATGGTGGTATCATGTGTGTTTCCAAGTTACTATACCAGAATACCTGTTATTGGCAATTTTTTAATATCTGGTTAACTTCTAATTAACCTTTATTTGTTGACTGCATGGCCTGCAAGCTGTCTGGCTGTACCCCTGAAGTTAGACTCATGGACTGCAAACTGAGCATTTGTTGACCTGCTGGATGTTATTTTAGTACCATATGATTTGGTGTGGAAAGCTGTTATAGAGCAGTACTAATTACTAAGCAGTAAGCACTGAGGCTTCGTGACAATGCTAGCTGCAATCTTCATTCATTGCATGAGGAATCAATAGAAACACTTCGTCCAGTTTTCTCCGGTGGTGAGATAATGGTCCTTCTGCAATCTTCCTGGGTTCTGACGGCTTGATGGTGCGTGAGGAAATAAACAGCCTGGCGGCGTGATGGTGCGTCACTCGTGATGGCGTGAGGAAATAAACAGCGGCAACAGGAGGGTTCCAAGCCGGCGGCGTGATCTTCTTTTAGAAAAAAAATGAATTCTAAAATAGATCCAATACGATGACGTGGTCTGATTTGAAATATTGGAAGACTAGCTTTTTAGCATTCTGCTGTAGGCTGATACGTTTTGGGGGAGGAATTTTTTAGCATAGCCCCCAATATCTCATTTTGGGAAAGAATTTTTTAGCATACTCTTGTTCTAATAATAACGAGACAAATTAAATTGTTCCCTTTTGTTCGTCCGTCCGTACTCGTGGACGTTCTTGCTTGTGACCTTGTCCATTAATTGTTCCTTTGGGCCTTTGGCTAATAATAGTCCAATGCCAGGCTAGAATAGTAGTGCAACGAGCCCGTTTATCATCTGGCCCAAGTACCGGGCCCATTATAAGTGGGCTATTCCCATTCTTCCGTGTCCAAGCCGACAGCCGCCGCAGCCTCACAGTGTCACAATCCACAGATCGTTATCTAGGGCTCGAGAGGGAGAGGTTAGGGCTCGATCGCGGGCGATGGGGTCCCCTCGCCGTAACCGCAGTAAGGAGGAGGCAAGCGTGTCTGAGGCCGGTGACTTCGACCGCGGGGGCAAACAGCTGGCGAGCGCGTCGGAGCCTCGGAGGGGTGTGAGATCTTCAGGTTGAAGGAGGCGAATGAGGCGATAGCGGCGAAGGGTCGCTTGTCGGCGGCGAGGCCCACGGAGAAGGAAGCCTAGACGGCCGGGGCCGGGAAGAAGAAGAAGAAGGTGGTCAAGAAGAAGTTGCCCGAGGCGCACATCGACGATATGGAGGAAAGGCTCTACACGATCAAGGACATCCCTGAAGACGACTTGGCCAAGTACTATTCCCAGGAGTTCCGCGATATCTACGGTGCAGAAAAGGTTATCGCTCACAAAATCGCGGCCTACCAGCGCGCCCTCCTCGCCCAGTACGATGCTCTGGGCTTTGCGGAGGACGAAACGGAGGTCAGCGACGAGGAGGAGCTCACCGACGACAAGGACAAGGTGGAGGCAGCAAACTAATAAGAAGATTCCAAAAGCTTGCCAGATTCTGTTTTGGATTGTGGTATAACACTACTTTTTCCGCTTGCGTTTCATTTCATATGCTTCGTCAGGCCTCGTTCGTTTGGTCTGGATTGAGGCTAGGAACTATTCCAGCTGATCAATGTTAATACAAATAAGCTTATCATTCTAACTGGAACAGTTCCAGGGGAACCCTTAATAAGACGCAAACCAAACAGGCGCATCACTGTTTTTATTTGAAGTTTCCGCCTCCCACACAGCTACGACATGCAGCTACTGATAAGTAGCTGGGTAGCACACACATTCGCTTCAAGTTCAAGCCCTTGTGATTCTGATCTGAAGACGATCTATATATATCATTATTTATTCATCGGTCGTCATATTTCAGATCCTGAAAACAATAACATACATGTCAAAATCTGTCGCGCGCGCGGCATGAGTTTGCATACTATTTCAGCTCTAGGGACGACGCGAGCAATGTGACGTACCGGCGATATTCGATCTGGACCTTGCCGGCGTTGGGGTCGGCGATGACGGCGAAGGCCTCCTGCGAGAGGTCGATGGTGCCCGCGCAGCCCGCGGGGCAGAGGTCGACGATCTTGACGGTGACGCTCCGGCCGGTGCACGGGTGCGCCACGCCCTCGTTGGTGGCGCCCTTGCACCTGACCACGTAGCGGTGGCCGCACGCCTCGCCGCCGTTCCAGAAGGCGTCGCTCGCCGCCGCTATCATCGTGCCCTGGTCCTCGTACCCGTAGCACGCCGACGCTGCATACATGTGCATCCATGCACGCGATCGACTACGTTATTGAGATGAAGTGATAATTAACAAGGAATGAAAGCAAGTAGCTAGTCTACGCACGTGTGTAGCTAGGGGTGTAGAAAGTTGCGAACCCACGAGTCCCCGCGACCAGGGACGCCATCGCAAGGCCTACCGCCATGGCCAGAACCGCTGAGGCTGTAGCCTTAGGCATCGTCATTGCCATATGGATCCCGTACACGAGGCAGAGCAGTACTTGCTCACCTGGCAGGAGTGGTCAAGGCTAAGGATATACGACTACGAGGGGTGCGACGAAACTAACTGGGATCCGCGGCGCATTTTATAGGCAAGCTGCGCGAGGTCCCAGCAGATGAGGCAAGAGCCATGCCCAAGCAAGAAAAATGTGTAAAAAGAAAGCCAAGTGATGTCTCGCTGCGGTCCAAGCAATGGGATCCACATTGCGCTACACTACACCTCGTTACTTCCTACGCAGAATGCCACTCCACGAACGTTCGAATGAGCGAGGCATCCGTATCCGCCAGTGGGAATCCAGTGAAAATAACGCAATGAGAGTGAGCGAGGTCCGTTTCAATCCTCGGGAGGTACGGCTCGTTATCTCCCAAGGATGATTAGTAGATGGTAAAAATGGTTATTCTTCGGGCATGGATCTGCGCGCATGCCGTCACGACTGCGCGGCTGGGGCTGGTGGCGTCGCGACCTCTGCCTGCGAGTCCTCGCGTCGCCCGCCGGTTTGGCTTCTCTCGGCGGTCGCACCCGCACCGCGTGTGGCGTAGGGCGTGTCCCGCCCGCGCTGCGGACAAACGCAGCTGCCAGCCGGCTTATGATTTTTTTTTCTGAATGGACACGAGATTGTGCTTATTTCATTGATAGAGAAGAGAGTTACAGCCCGCTAATCGGGTAGGGTACACGCAATTACACGATTACTCTTTAGACGAAAATAACGCTAAGTCCTTTGCCCCTGCTATTATCCACGCTCCCACTTCTTCCTTGATTTTTGCCACTAATACGATGGCTGTCATCTCTTCTTGATTGAATAGACGCCTCTTCCGCTCCTTCTAAATTTCCCATATGATCAGCAGTGTCATGGAGCACGTTCCCTTCCTGGGGGGTTTCTGTTTTAGTGGTCATGTTTATCCACCAGTCCAACACGTTGTTGCTTTGTCGCCATTCTGAGGGGTGTATGCTTGGCTGTGTCGTCCATTCCGCCACCAGGCTCCAAATTCTCCTGGTGAATCTGCATTCGATCAGTAGGTGATGTGCTGTCTCTTCTTGGCATCTGCATAAGGGGCATGTAGGGGAGTGTGGCCATCTCCTACGTGCAAGCCAATCAGCTGACCACACTCGGTTTTGTAATATCAGCCACGCAAAGAATTTGCACTTCAGCGGTGCCTATCAGCGCCAAAGTGTTTTGCTATGCGGTGCTTTGGTAGATCCAAAGAACTGTGCTTTATGCCGAGGCCGCTGAGTACTTCCCACTCGACGTAAATTTCTAGCGAATGATGTCCTCTTGTTGCGGTTGCAGTTGGATCTCTATGGTTAGTCGCCAAAGCATCATGAATTCTTGCAGGTGCATCGCTGTTACTCCGCCGTGTATGTTTATGTCTCTGATCCAATTGTTCCCCCTATATGGCCTTCGCCAGACATCTTTTTTCCCTTTGGAGATCGCATAGATGTTTGGTGTAATGTCCTTTGGTCTCATGCCTTGCACCCAGCCCGAGTGCCAGGAGCTCATCTTCTGCCTGTTCCCCACTGTGATGCTTGTGCATGCCGCAAACAAAAGGCAATCCGTGTCATCACATGGTGTCTCCATTCCAATTCACATTTTTTGTGGTGACTCCCACTCGTGCCAAAGCCATCATAGTCTCAGTGCTCTTGCGAATTTGTGAAGATTAAGCACACCTAGCTCTCCGTTTACTTTCGGTAGGCAACTCTTGACCCAATTTACCTTGCATTTCCCACGAGTGAGTGCTTTGTCTCCTACCCACAGGAATCTTTTCCTTATTTTGTCAAGATCCTCAAGTATTTCGTTTGGCATTTTGATTACTATCAGTAGGTATAGCGGTTGTGCTGTTAGTACCGCTTTGGTGAGGCAAGCTCGTTCTGCTTGGCTAAGATTGCGGCCGTGCCATCCCGACAGCTTGTTTGCTGCTTTGTCAATCAGAGGTTGAAAGTCGAGTTTCTTTAGTTATCTTATCACTAGGGGGAGTCCGAGGTATCTTATTGGGAAGCCTGTTCGAGTTATTGACAGTTCTAATAGGACTTCCTCCAGATCAACTCTCTCACAGCTGATGGGAGCCACGGTTGTTTTTTTGAAGGTTTGTTTTAGTCCAGTTGCCTCTCCGAAAAGGCGCAACAGTTTTGTGGTGTTCGCGATGTCCACAGGTGTTGTCTTTACGAAGATGACTGCGTCGTCAGCGTACATTGAGATACGGGTGCGTGCTACTCGCCCTCCCAGCTTGCTCAGCAATCCCATGTCCGTTGCTTTGTGTATCAGCTGGTATAGCGGGTCGATCGCGAGGATGAAGAGAAAAGGGGACAGCGGGTCTCCTTGTCGTAGGCCGCGTCCGTGCTCAATCAGGTCAGACGGGAAGCCGTTCAGTAGAATTTTTGAGATGGATGTGGCTAGCATTGTCGCAATCCAGTCCCGCCATCTTGTGGGGAAGCCTCTGTGCTGCATCAGATAGTAGGTAATCCCAACGCACCGAGTTGAAGGCCTTTGAGATATCCAGCTTTATTAACAGTGCAGGTTCCTTAACACAGGAGGAGCACTCAACTGAAGGCTAACCTATTACATCACTATCCAAAATTTAGGTTGCCGAGGAGTACAACAAAAGATTAGCCTCCTACAGTATTCCACCTAAAAGTTATCTAGGTTTCCTACTGAGGGAACACTATGTGTCGGAGAAGGGGTGTCGCCATCTTCAATGTCCATACTGGACGCTCCCACTACCTCCACATGATCTTCTTGCTCGTCCAACTGCATTTCCAAGGCATGGATAGCATCGAGCTCGGCGTGGTGCTCGTCCAAGTGGGCATTAGCAACTGCGAGCTCCATCTTAGCCTCCATCTTTTCTTCGGCAAGCTGAATCATGTCATGCTCCATATCCGTCACTTCTTCTTCAAGCTCAGAAATCCTAGCCTGCATGTCATGGACCTGTATGCTCCTCTGGATGAGCTGATATGACCGCTCCACCAAATCTCTCTTGGCGGCGTTGAAATGCTCCTGGGTATCCACGGCTATTCGAGCCAAGACAGCCATAGCCCGGCCTTGAAGCTCAATCAGCCGGTACAACGCTGACATGCACCTGGTTGTGGTAGAGAGGGTGACCAACGAGTGGGAGGTTGCCAACACCTCCATGTTGTTGACGCGATCAAGCCAAGCTGGGTCCAGCCGATCCCTGGCGGGAAACAAGCCGATCGGGTCCAAAAGGACCTCAAGCGGGTGTAGCCGGCAAAACTGGGTGAGGGCCTGCAGGGCAGCCGACTCCCAGGTGTCCTCAAGGGCGTGACCATAGGTCGAGACCTCGAGCTGGGGCCACTCGGGCTGTACAGGGGGTGGAGGTACAACCACTTGCACATTGCACCGTTGCACTTCGTGCTCCTGGTACTCCCGTCCCGCGTAAAGAGGCGGTGACTGGTACCCAAACCACCTCAAGGTATCCCACAAAATAGCAGGAAAACCCTCGAAGTGTAGGCACGTGGAGTGGGTAGTGCCATCAGCGTCGTGAAACACATGCCCGGGAGCAGCCATCTGGAACCAAGAACCGAAACAAGCGTGAGATAGAACCCCAAGGAGAACAGATTGGGCAGGAAAAACACTCGGAGTTTGACCAGAGCGCAAGCTGAGAAGGCAACTAGAAGTCCTTAAAGCGAAGAAGAGCTTTTACCAAGGCAAGGTTGTTGTAGGGAGGTGGTTTCACAGATTTTAGTTCATGACGCATGCACGACCTACCTCGTCCTCTCAACCAAAGCAACTGCCAAAAACTTTGGTCTTACGCGGTCAGTGCCGGTGGCAAGGCAACCAGTACGTCGCTCCCTATAGTAGCTAGTCAGTTTCTAGCATCGTTTCCCTAGCGAACGCAGTTAGTGTACCTGCAGAAAAAAACACAATCACATGAACCTTTTGTGCCAGCACTCACGAAAGCGTCCCTAAGCATTATCGTTCACTATAGAAATGGTACCCATGCGTTTAACGCTGCATGGACAGCACAACAACCGTGGAAATAGGTCCCATTTGAATGGAACCATATAACCCTTCGCATACTCGAGATGCGGAATCAGCGCACGTATAATAGACGTGGGCGAATAACCATGATGATAGGCTCATTGGAATCGAACCATACCACCCTTCGCATGAATTAACATACGGAACCTGCGCACGTATGATAAACATGGGCAAAACAACCGCCATGATATGGTCCTTTGAATGGAACTCCCTAACAACTCAGCACACGTATGATACACGTGGCGAAGTGCTGGGGGTTAGCAAAATAACCAATAAGTAATAGCCACCTAAAATAACCCAAAAATCCCCTAGGGCCTCTCGTACTAAGATCATCCTTAACGATCGTACGAGATTTTTCAACATTTTTCTTGCAAATTTTATTCAAAAAGAACGTGTTTTAGGACCCATTGTGTTCTCTGTCCTGCTAAACCAGCTCTGATACCAGCTGTGACGGAGCACCTTGGATTAACTCAACTAAAGATCGGTTATGTCACTCAACACGCGAATCTCATGCCTTAATCAAGTTAACTCGACGATCCGTCGGATTTCATCCGATTTAACCACTTAACAGGACCGAGTTAGCATAGCTCACACGAAGGTGAGTGGTTCCAGAGAATACAACAGATCCATAATTAGTTTAACAATTCATTACACACTGGTTTGAAATCAGAGTTTTACAAGGTTCGAAAGAAACAACGGAAAACAAAAACATAGCGGAAGCTAGCGCTGGGATCGGATGTCCCTGGTTAGGCCAAACAGGACATCAGTGATTCCACTCGACCGTCCACCCAGGAGGAAGCTTGGGCGGCCAAGTGCCAACAGTAGCAAGCTCGGAAGTTTCAACTTCACCTAAAAAGAGATGCCACAAACAAGGCTGAGCTTCTAAGCTCAACAAGACTTAATCGACCGGTAGGAAGGCTACTCCACCACTTCTAGACATGCCAGGCTCTTTGGCTGAGGGGTTTTGTTGCCAAAAAGGACTATGTTAGGTCCTTACTTTCAAGGTTTTAGCTCAGATTCTTAGTTCATTAACCGGTCTACATTGGCAACTTATACTAAACAAGCATAGATCCAACATTATGTGTATAAACTTAACATCAAGACCATGTCATCATCAGACTCCTTCTTTACTCAGTGTAGCATAGCGATCAAGCAGTCTCAAACTGTGAGAGGCAGACGAATCGATTCGAGTTCTTTAACCATGCATGGCAAACCTAACCTCACGACATCCGCACACCACCGAGGGTCGCTTCCTGTGTCGGCCGTCCCCATCAATTCCGTAACCCGTGTCGGGCCCACTTCCCTTGATGCAAGGCTCCACAGACCCGGCCTCTGCCGTTCCGTGACCACACTTGCCACCACATGCGGCCGCAGGGGAACTTCGTTCCAGAGACAGTGGATCGACCGCTCACGTCCAGGTTCAATCAGGTACTAGGCTTCCCCATCCCATAATGGGTATGAGATTAGTACTTTCAAACACTTGATCACGAACACCACCACTGTCGGGCCTTAAACAGATTCAATAAACAGACGGGGCGATCAGCCGACCACTAAAAGAGTTCACCAACACCCTGCCCCGTCCATCATTCTTATAGTTTTAACCAGAAGGAGAACAAACAACTCCTATAACTCGCGAGTGACAGGAAATCACTCGACTTTTACCGAGTCCTATTAAGCATTGCAACTACTAGGACCCAACAGACTAGTGTTCAGATCAAAGGAAGTAAGTCATGCATCTATGGTTTCAAACAACTCCTATACGTAAATGCACATTCATAAGAAGGAAGGCATGTGCAAGTTTAGAAAGTTGGGTTCATGCTCCGGGGCTTGCCTTCAAGCGAGGTGGAGGCAATCTGGTCCTCAGCGGGTTATGCTTCGTCTTCTGCGATCGGCGGCTCAGCTACTACTCCGTCTTCTGGCGCTGGATGTTGCTCGTAGGTGCCGTTGGTGAGATGTAGCTCTACACGAATGCAATGCAGGAGTTAGCACTTAGATGGTTATTTCAACAACACTTGCAAGCTTTAGCTCAGACACTTGTAGCAAAGCTATAGGAAAGGTGGGGGAGTCCAACTTCAGTTGGGGGAGAACAGGATAAAAGGGTCGGATGGGGATAAACTTATGATCTGACCCTTAAACTTAAGGAATAACCATACCGAGGTCCTCAGACTTAACACAGAGAAATCCCTGATATTTTACATAGATACCCTCGGGTCAAAGAAAAGATACAGTCGAGCCCTCGAGCGAGGTGGATATGGGTCGGCGAAACAGACAGGGTCGGGCGAGATGGAAAAAGGGGTTGGGCGAACCGGGAAGGGGTCGGCAGCTTACCTTTAGGCCTACTGGTGAAGTCTTGGGGTCGGGAAGGAACAGACTTGGGCGGAAAGACTAAAGCGCTAAAGCTTGGGCGGCAGCGAGGTTTGACGGTGCTCCGGCGGCTGGTGGGTTGGGGAGAAGTGGGTTTGAGCGGAGAGGGGAACTTCTCGAGAGCTCAAGCGGTAGTGCTCAAGTGCGAGCAGAGTATGGGGCGGCGAAACAGCGATGGCGAAGGAAATTCCGGTGGGGGCTCTGGTACTCCTTTTATAGCTGCGCGGAAGAGAGAGAGAGAGTTTGAGCAGCACGAAGATCGAGAAGAAAAGGATGGAGTGCGCTGCCTTGGCGGCGATTGAGCGGCGATGGGCGGCGGAACACAGCTTCGGAGACAGGCGCGGTTTTACCGGGATTTAGAGTTGGCGGGGGCGAGCAGGGTCTGGTCGCGTCAAGCGGTGGATTGTGGCGGCGACTTGATGGGCGTGACAGGAAGGAAGGCACTGCAAGCGAGGTCGCAGCAGGCGAGGTGACAGGGCGAGCGGCGGCGCGAGCGAGCGGAAAACAGCGGCTTGCCAGGGCACATTACTGGCGAGGCGGAAAAAGGAGCTGTCCCTGTCGGAGCCATGGTTGGCGGGGGCGGTATCATCGTGGAGCGAGCTCGTGGGCAGCGCAACTGTGGAGAGGCGGAAAAGCCGGAAAGCATCGGGGCTTGCAGCCGGGGATCCGGGCGAGGTGATGGGTGCGGGATGCGAGGCGATCTGACGCGGCAGCGGCAAAAACTCTGCCACAGCGGCGACAGGGCACCTTGGCGCGGCCGGCGAGGGTGCGAGCGAGACGAGGCGAGGCAGAAAGGGTTGCAGGGGCTTCCGCTGCGATTGGGAGGAAGGCGCGCTGATCCATTCTATCGCGGCCGGCGACTGAGCGAGGCGGCGCGCGTCGGAGAGATCGAGCCACGCGGCGGGGAAGCTCTGAAATAGGACGCACGCTGCTCTGGCGCATTTGTCTTGAGGGAATCCGGGAATCTAGTTGTGGGTCCACCACTCAGTCTCTGGTTTTCCCCAGCTCTAAGATTGGAAGGAACACTGTCTTTGGGACTTAGAGAAGAACCGGCGGTCTGGTTTGGGTTTTAGGGGTCGGGGCTGAGAACCGGACCTTAGGCGCTCAAGCTCAGGAAAGGCTGAGTCAGCTGGATTAGGGACTCGGCTTAAGATTAACTCGGCTGATTAACCAAGGTCATTACAGTTGAGAAGCGTGAACGGGTGTCCGGCGGCGCGCCGTCCACAAGGCCATAGCGCCACTCGTAACTCCGACGTATCAGAGTGATACTAGCCGGGTTGTCGACCACCTCTTGGAGGTTGCACGCGGTCGCCGTGTAGTCCTCGAGGAGAGGCATGTGGATAAGACCTCGTAGTGGGCACCCTGCTGCCATGACTCTGGCGGTAGCTCGGCTGACACGAGGAAAGCCAAGGATTTGTCCGCCGGCTTGTGCGTGAAGGTGAGCCATACCTTCTTGGGTATCTTGCTTGGGTCCGCCGTCCACGCCCACAGCTCGATGTGCCTTTAGTCCACCGGTGGGATGAGGCTGATGATGATGCACTGCACATTTGTGGCCGACGATCTCTAGCGTCTAGGCGTGGGACGGGATGCCGTTGAGATAGAGGCGCACTTTGTAGAAGATGCGGAAGCCGAGAGCATGTGTGAGGCTGCGCCAGGTACGGAGGCAGATGTCGATGCCTCCTCCGGTGAAGCGCCCGTGGTGACACGCCTCAGCCGCGTCGGCGGCGTGCTCGAAGCGAATCAGGTAGGGCTTCGGCTGGTGAAGCGTGACAGAGACCTTCCCTGGTTGTAGGCGGAGCTCTCGAGTGATGAGGTCGGTGATGTCCCGCGCTCTAGCGTCTGGCGGCAAGTGGAGTGCCCATGGGATGAGGGCGCAAGATTCCCAGTCCCGCGCGTCGTGTTCGAGATGGAAAGAATTGGAGACAAAGACTGTCTCCACCTCCAGGCGTGGGTGGGGGTCCCCTATCGCCATTGTTGCCACGCCGACGTTCTTGGTCTGAGGAGGTGTTGGTGGCTTGGACAGTGGTAGTGGTGGCGGTGGGTGTGGGGAAAGCAGTGGCGGGGAATGCGGCGGTGGAGGGTGCTGGTGGTTCGGCTAACGAGGCAGTGGGCGCTTCCGCACTGCCGGGCTATGGTGGGCGGCGGCAGAGGTCCGTAGCGCGGAGGAGGGCCGTGGAGCCTTGCAATGGCGCTGTCTGTGGCCAAAGCGGCGGCACCTGAGGCAACGGATTGGGTCACGCAAGCGGCCGCGTGGTGGTCTGGGGTGAGACATTTGAAGTAGCGTTCGGCGGTCACTTGGATGAAGGCGTGTAGAGCTCCTGTGGTTGGCCTTCTTGAAGTCTCCCTGTGGTGCCAGTCATTTCCGCCGCTGCGTCTGCCATCTTGTTGGAGTTGCTCGGCCGGTGCTCGCTGTGAATGTGCTTTGCGGCGCGTCACTGGCACCCATTCTTGGCGCACTGTAGATAGCGGAGGCGGGACTTGAGTGGCGTGGCTTGCAGGCGCTTGGCATAGGGCCTCGGCACGGCCCGTCCTTGCCACGGCAGCGGAGTTAATGTGTCGCGGCCTTGTCCCGTCGCTAGAGTGAGTGCTTCTCTCGGGGTCAGAGGTGCACTTGGCTTCTTGATGGCGTTGCGCCGCTGAGCCGAAAAGGACATTGAAGCCTCCTCGTCTGATAGCTTCGGCGTATGAGATCCGCAAAATCGGCGTGGCAGGAGGGAAGATTCTTCAGCGCAGGTCGCAGATCCAATGTTGTGGCCCGCAGATCCAGAGTTTCCGGCATGAACTTGTCGTCAACGGTCGCCGGCCAGCAGCGCCAGGGTGGTGGTGGCGGGGAGTCAGAGAAGAATCTCTCCCAGGAGGAGAGGGTGCACGGCTTGACGGGCGGGGTGCGTGGTAGCTGGGGCTGTTGCTGGTGGTGTAGGATGCGCGATGAGGAGGGTTGTGGTGCCCTTGCCGGCTGGGGGTGGGGCAGCGGCGGTGGCGGTGGGAGAGGGGGGTGGTGGGCGAACGGCATGGTACAGTTGCTTATGATTTTCTGGAACCAACCAGCCAGTCAGCCACCAACGCAACAAAATTGAGAGCGACAAATTGTGCATGTCTATTTTCCAGCCCATGGGCTTGTATGTTGTGTGGGCATGACCCATTTAGATGTACAGAGTACATTGCATGAAGAGAAGAATCAATCCGGGGCTTGCTGGTTAGCGTGCGCTGGGAAGCCTCCAGCCATCGGTTTCAGACAGTCTAAGCCTCTCTTTAGTAGGGCTTATGAAGCGGCTTCTATGCCGGCTTGTTGTGAAGCCCTGCCAAAGGCTCTCCCTCAAAACGGCTTCTCCTGAAAAGCCCCAAGAAGCCAGCATCTTTTTTCTACTAAGTTGAAGAAGCAAAAAATGGCTCATCCGACCTTCACCTCCATCCAAAAAGTAAAAGGTCGTATGTGCCCTTCACTGTCATAAAAATCTCTATTCTCAAAATGGAGGGGCTACTACGCATGCACGCGACGCCAGCCCGGGAAAACTGTGTGTGAGAGAAAAACTCTATTCTTTGGCCTGTTCGGTTGAGAATCAGCTCTACTTTTCAACCATGGAACAATATTTTTCTCTCACACAAAATAGCATAAACAATATTTTTCAGCCGGAGAAACTATCTGCGGAACAGGCCGAAGGCACACTAGAAAAAAAAGAGAAGATAAGACACGCCGCATGCTAGTAAAAAATTAAAAGAGGAGTTACGGTGGGGTGGGGATAAGGTTTACCCGGTAAATAAAGAATAAGAAAAAAAGAAGGAAATGGAAAAAAGAATTGAAGAAAATAAATAGGGATAATAAAAAAAAGAAGGAAAAAGAAACGAAAGATAGGTTATTACAGATATTTGATCACTTTCGTTCATTTTAGAAATACGTGAGAAACTGTTTTGGCAAACGTTTTTCAAAAAGACAAGCTTAAAAAAAAAATTGTTTCACTGGAGAAGCCCATCCTCGCATCGCCGAGGGGCAGGAGCCATGCAAGGGAGAGAAAAGTAAGAAAGAGAAAGAAACTGAAGCGAGTGTGAACGGGTCACGGGTGAGAGCAAACAGCAGCTGGTCCGCGTTGATCGTTGGTTTGGAAAACAACGAGCTGTACAAGTTGGTATGGAGGAAACACAACACCGTGCGAGAGGAACTGGAAAACCAGGGATGGACAAGGGGCCTAAGGAGGATAACAGAAGTGAGTGAAATGGCTGAATTTGTGATGTTATGGGACATGGTGCAGCAAGTAAGCCTAAAAGACACGCCTGATCATATGGCATGGCGGTGGACGGCGAATGGAGAATACGCAGCAAAATCTGCATACAAAATTCAGTTCAATGGCTCATACAGCACCTTCCATGGGGACTCAATCTGGCAAGCGCAAGCTGAGGGCAAGCACAGGTTCTTCGCATGGCTTCTCGTACAGAGCAAGATTTCAACAGCTAACAAATTGTTCGCTAGAAACTGGCAGTGTGATCCCATCTGTCAGCTATATGCAACCAAGCACCGGAGTCAGCAACACATCTATGCTTACAGTGTCCATTTGCGAAGGAAGTCTGGGAACGCATGAGGGAGTGGACAGAAGGTTTGGTAAAGGTGCCTGCAGGTGACATCGAAGTGAGCAAGTGGTGGACAGATGAGCTGATGGCACTACCAAGAAACACTGGACGTTTGAAAGCTGCAGTGATGATGTACACGGCATGGAACATATGGAAGGAAAGAAATTGAAGAGTGTTTGAAGGAATGCAGACTTCATCAGTGCAGGTGGTGGTTTTCATCAAGCATGAGATGGACTTGAGAAGACAAGCTTGTGGCGCGCCGAGTATAACTTAATTTTAAGCATGTTAGCTTTTAATTCCTTTTATCGAGTTCGAGAGTTTATCCGTATTTATGTAATAAAACCTATGTAATGAACTGCCTGCTCTCTTCTACTTAAATGATATGGCAGTGCTCCTGCTAATGTTTAAAAAAAGAAAAGAAAACAATGAGCGAGGTAAGATTAGCTTTGCGGAATCGATCCCCTCCCTAAACCCTATGTCTTCATTCCTCTCTTTTCCTCTATCCCTCCCCAATTTCCCTACAATTCTACTCATCTGATCCTTGATCGAATTGGTGTGCTGCCAATTCCTCGGGATTCTTCACTCGAGCTGTAAAATCCCCGTGGCGGCATGCTGAATCGGGTAGAATTATCATATGATTCGAATCACCAGGGTTTTAAACATGGGAAATTGGAAAGAAATATACGCAAATACAACAAAAGAAAAGTAGTACTACTACTAAATCATCATATACACAGTACACACTTTAATGCTACAAAACAGGAAATGGACTCCCAGTAACTTCATAACCCATTCCAACTTGCTGGAAATAAACAGAGCACTGAACTCTATCACGCAAGCCTAGCAATGTCTCCCCCCTTGTCTAGAAGATGACAAGATTGCACAACACTCTGCACCTGCATGCATAACCACCCAACTATACTACACTAGCTACGCATATCATACACCGACTGTTGGTGTGTGACGACATGGGCTTCCGCATGGATCACGGACTGCTGGAGCCTTTCTCGGCTACGTGCACGGACGGCGCGGCCTTACTGAACCTGAACCCCTTTATCATGGGCTTCACGTTCTCAGCGAGCTTCACGATGGCCAAGAATAGCAGCCTGTAGAGCACGACCATCCCGCAGAGGATGGCGAGGTCGACCCACTTGCTGTACCCCATCTCCACCTGCCAGTAGTCTCTCAGGATCTCGCGGCCGGAGATGGTGGCGCCGGCGCCGGCGGCGGCCTGGTTGCTGGGGAACGTGAGGCCCAGGAACTCGTTCTTGTAGAACCCCTGGTTGGCGTACTTGTGGAAGGCGACGTAGTACATGGGGTAGCGCCAGAAGGGCTTGGGCAGGTCGTTGGGGAGGCGGAAGAAGCCGCCGTTGAGCATCATGACGCCCTGGATGCCGGCGCCGGTGATGATGCCCATGAGGAAGTCCGGGACGGTGCTGGCCACGATCATCATGAGCCCCTCCACGACCATCATCGCCGCGAAGAGCACCAGGGCGAAGTAGGCGAAGTGGCCGAAGCTGCTCTGGAGGCTGACCATGTAGTAGGCCATGGCGCCCGGGACGACGGAGATGAGCGCCAGGTACGGCGCCGCCGACACCGTGTTGGCGATTGCGAACGAGGCCACGCCGTAGTGCCCGTTCAGCCTCTCACGTCCGAAGATCTTCATGTCCTCCACGAAAGACGGGAAGCCCCCGATGGCCATGAAGGTCAGGAAAGCGGCCACGAAGTTGAGCATGGAGCCACGAGCCTGAAGATCCATCGAGTTAATATTCAGATGAGCACTCTACATAATAAGTACATCAAACAGAGATGGTGAGATGTTGAATACTGTATCTGCTTACCTGAATTGAGCCGTAGCTATTTCCGACGTCGTAGAAGATGGTGCCGACGCAGATGCACAGCATGATGTAAATGGCGAAGCGCAACCAGTAGTATCCCAGGTCCCTGTACATGTTCACGAAGGACCTCTTGGTGAGCACCAAGGATTGCGTCACGAAGCTTGGCTGCCATTCCTTCTTCACCACTGCCCCTCCCTGCGTAAAGGCCGTACACAATTTGTAACCTTGGGGTGTAAAAGGTGCAGGAAACAAATGTGGTAATTTCTGCACTTTCGATCGTGCATATGTCCATTAGGAATGTAAAGCAGTATGTAATGTATGGCTTACAATTTCGCGTATGTCGGCGATCTGCCGAGTCACTTTTTCCATGTATGCAGAGGATTTGTACGAGTTCACCAGCGTTTCGATTGCCTGAGCAGTGGTCATCTTCTCGCCGTCCAGGCCTTCTTCGATGTCCTGATGAACAGAGTGTACATGCGTGGGGAAGTGAGTATGCAAGGAGCAGCTTTCAGATGCTGGATAAGTATTAAGGAAAAGCTTGCAGGATTGTGCAAATGTCTCTTCAAGTCGTGTGATGTGCTCACCTTGTCGAAGTCCTTGTTGATGGTCCTCAGGAAGTGGTCAGAAGGGTTCATCAGGGATGGACAGGGGAATCCGCTCAGAGCAAAAAACTGCAAAAAATGAAGCAGGTTGAGCACTTTTGAGCTGAAAGTGGCAGCTTTGTTTTGAATCATACTATTCTACCAGTATGAATTTTCTGCCGCAAGTCGTTTAAAATTAACAACAAAGCAAGTCTGAAGTTTCAAATGTATGGCCTTTTGGGAGTCTTAATTGGTGCACACACCAGGAGGCTTTCGGTTGCGCGATGGTCACCCCTCCTAACTTTTTTCACAAGCTAGAATTTCTTTGCACAAGTTTTCGAGAACCCATTCAAAATAAGCTTTCGAGAAAACTTCTTCGAATAAGTATTCGAAATTTTTTTATTGAAATAAACTACAATTTTTTTTCAAAATCTTTTCACGTGGGTCCCACCAACATGAAAAAGGAACAGTACGGCAGCTGGCGCCAGCATGACATGATTGGTCCATACCATATTGAACAACTACAAATATTCAGTTATTTAATGTTTGAAAACAAAGTGTATTCAATTATTGACTACTGACCGATCATGTCGTTTTCCTCGATTCTTAGTTCGCTATCTGATTTCAGATTCTAGTTAGGGAAGACGTGTGTTTTTCTTCCTAATTTCTTCGCTCCCCTAGATGAAAACTACTGGTCTGACGAGGATTTGACTTGAAAAATTGTCCATGAGAATGCTATTCAAAGAGATGACCTAATGATCCCTCCTAGTTTATTCGTCTTCAATGACACCAATACTTTTGTTGTATCCGGACTTGACTTGCATAGTTGTTCACCTAATACAGTATTACCAAGTTTTATAGAGCACTTGTAAATTGTAATCACTATCTATCTATATATGCAGGGTTATCTGCACTACAGATTGTGCCTTCTCTGATTTTTAACAAACAACTTGATATGCAGAAGCATGCATGGATATCAAATCAGACATAAACAAGTGGCACAGTTGCAGTGATTAGGATATGATCCGCCACTCTACCCTGCTATTGGCATTGACATAGTTCAACGGCAGAGTTCACACGCATGTAACCAGGCCAGGTGGGTCACTGTCTGAGCGCAATAAATTTGACCCGTGCTAGATGAAGGCAGGGCCATGAATTTAATTTAATTTGTTCGTACCGAAACGGATCGGATGTTCCCCCTGGTTCAGTTCATATTTTCTACTACTTCATGTGCAATTGTAACAGTACAACGATTTCCTTCCAACTAGCCGAGTTCGTTCCTACCGAGTTCAAACTTGCAAGTGTGAATCGACAGACCAGCTCTGGTTGGGTACACCATGCATGTCCATCCACACTAACCCTTTTTGTTTTATTTCAAAGCGGGTGCATTGACGACGCCAATGGGATCCAATTCTCCTAGCTAGCAGCATCAACAAGTCAACAGCAATTGATAACGAACTAACAGCTGCACGGATCTGCAGGTTGATTAATGCACGCATACGTTACGTGGCTAATATGCAGCGTAGCGTACCTGGTTGGTGTCGGCGGCGGGTCCGAAGAAGACTGTCCTGCCGTAGGCGAGGAGGCAGAGTCCGGCGAAGAGGCCGTAGACCTCGGTGCTGGGCTGGTGCACAGCGGCGACGACGGTCATGCCCTCGCGGCGGGCGAGGCGCGCGATGCGGCCCACGACGTGGTAGGAGGCGGCGCTGTCGAGGCCGCTGGTGGGCTCGTCCAGGAACAGCAGCGCGGGGCGGGTGAGGATCTCCATGCAGATGCTCACGCGCCGCCGCTGCCCGCCGCTGATGCCCTTGTGCATCCACCCGCCGATGCGCGTGTCCGCCGCGCCCTCCAGGCCCATCTCACGCAGCGTCTCCTCCGCGCGCTCCCGCTTGGCGGACGCGGACATGGCACTCGGCAGCTGCAGCTGAGCCGAGTAGTGCACCGCCTCGCGCACCGTCAGCGTCGTCATCAGCACGTCATCCTGCGTCACGTACGCCTGCGTACACGCTCACTCATGAATGATCCATGCCCATGCTGTATGATCGAGCTCAAAGAAAACGAGATGTGATATGACACCACGTGGGATGTCATGCACTTACCGATGTGCCATAGGATAGCTTCTGTCTCCGGCCATTGATCAAGATGTCTCCCTTCTGGCTCATGTTAGAACCTAGCCTACCTGTAAACAAAAAAAAGAAGAATGTAAATGGTGTCAGGCCCCAAAGAACAGATCGATCGTGTGCCACTAATTTGCTATACGATGCATAAGAACAAAATCTTTTGCTTGATTTGTCACGAAACCTCGCAAGATTCACGTGGGTGTGTATGCAATCCACACGTTCGTTGTTCGTACCTGCCAAGGCATCTAGAAGCGTGGACTTGCCGCAGCCGGACGGGCCCATGATGGCGAGCACCTCGCCTGGGCGCGCGTACCCGTTGAGGCCGCAGAGGATGGGCAAGCGGCCGCCGCCCTTGCCGCCGCCGCTCGCCGACACCCAGAGGTCCTCCCAGGATATCACCACGCCTTCGTCCGTCCGGCGCAGCGACTTCTCGCGGGCGACGGGGCCGCCGCTGGCGACCCCGTTCCCGTTCCCCGACGCGCTGGTGATCTCCAGCGACGGCTGCGGCAGCGGGAACGGCGGCGGCGCGAAGGAGCGCCCGCTGCCGAAGGGAAACCCGTCGGTGCTGCGCATGGAGGACGCGCCGACATCGGAGTCCGCGGCGTCGTCGTCGTGCGCGTCGCCGCCCCGGTCCAGCCGCCGCGGCGGGCTCGGCGTCCACCTCGGCACGGCGGGGACGCGCTGCTGCTGCTGCTCGGACGCCATGTCGGAACGCTAGCTAGCTAGCTTGACCGACGTGATCAGGCAAGCTAGCTTGAGCTGGCCAAGGCTGGAACAGCAGTGGGAACGAGGAGCTAGCTCGTGTTGCGCTTGTTGCTTGCCTGCCTTGCTGTGGTGTGTTATGAAGGGTGGCGTGGCGTTGGCGAGCTGGGCTGGTTAAATAGGCGAGGGGCCGAGCGCGCGCTCACAGGTGAAGGGTCGGGAGTGCGATTAGTTTATTGGTGGCCAATATTTCAAGTTGATCTTGGCATGGTTCTTGAGGAGGGGAGTGGGTCAAGAGCGCCGTAGAGCCAACTTGTACCGTGTGGTTTTCCACTTCCTTTTCAGCTGGGAAGGTGTCCACGTAGGTACCCGCTGAAGTTCTCGGGATCTGGTGTATTATTATATATGTACGCCCTCGTCTTAAAATATAAAACATTGTCGTATAAATGCAATTATACGACAATGTTCAGCAACTCACAGCACGTTGCAAAACATTATATATAAAATATTATTATATAAATGCATTGTCGTATAATATAAAACATTATTATATATATTAACAAAAGTTATATCATATAAATGCATTGTCGTGACATACTTTATGTTTGATTAATAAAACTAATTTGATGTTGAAAGTTGATGCATTTTTATATAAATTTGGTCAAAGTTACAGAATCCGACTAGTGTAAACCTAAAATGTCAAATGATGAAAAGTCAAAATGCTAGTTGTCGGATTTAGTAGTCCGGCAATCCACCAGAGGGTTACCTAAGTGGTTGATTTGTAGGTAGGGAGGATTGTGAAACCAAGAACTCGAAAGTGATCACGAGAGCACGAGAGTTTAGACAGGTTCGGGCCTCCAGAGATACCATACGTCCTGTATTTTGCTGGATTGTATTGCTGGTATGGTCCGCGGACAATTAATGTACGATAGGTTCGGATTGCCCTCGGGAGGCGCCCTTGGCCACCTTATATAGGCTGATGACATAGGGTTACAAGTTGGTTTGAATCTAATCTAGTCGGTTGCTACATGGCAAGCAATCTGAGTTGGATTACAACAAGTATCCCGCAATATCCAGGCTGATTTGAATCGCCCGGCCTCCTTGACTTGTGCTCCAAGTATTTTCACGTCCTTGGCCCGCACGTTCTGGTTGGGCGGGCCCACTTGCCAGGACCGGCCAGTATCCTGATCGGTGGGGACCATGGGGTACCCATATCCCTCAAGCCTCCGAGCGATGTGTAGGCGAATAGAAATCTGAGGTCATCGCAGCGAAGCTTGGAATGTGGTCAGCTGAAGCTGTGTTGGCGTCATAGTGACGGAGAGAGTGCACAATGCTAAAAAAAATCCGAGCGAACGCAGAGTCATATGCGCAGAACAAAGTCGAGTGCCGAGTTGATGGATGGCAGGCATCCAGTAAGTCGAAGCGAAGGATACAGAGGTCGTCGCAAGGCGCACTCCATATGGAGTAGCCCCTGAGCATTGAATCGATTAGTCTTATTGGTCCAATGGTTAAAAAAATAAGAGAAAATCGATCCCAGAAGCAGGTCCTAGTGCCCGAGCATAAGGATAAGCGGAGCCACGGAGGCACGCCAACCCGCCGACCTGAGATAGGCGCCTAGCCCCTGAGTACGAGGACTGGCGGAGCCATGAAGGAACGCCGACCTGAAATAGGCTCCCAGCCCCCAAGTACGAGGACTAGCGGAGCCACGGAGGCACGCCGACCTGAGATAGGCGCCCAACCCCCAAGTACAAGGACTGGCAGAGCCACGGAGGCCCGCCATGTCGCATCCCATCCCGAGCCAGAGAGGTCCGCTGAGCGACGGGAGGCACGCCGAGTCGTCTGTGGTGCCCAGCCCCCGAGCCTAGGAGCTGGACGAGTCACCGAAGCACGTCGTATCACCTCCCGCCTCGAGCCAAAGAGGTTGGTCGAGCAACGGGAGTTACGCCGAGTCATTTGCGGTGCCCAGCCCCCGAGGCTGGGAGTCAGAAGAGCCACAGGAGTACGCCAAGTCGCCTCCTACCTCAGGCCAAAAAGGTCGGCCGGACGACGGGAGGCACGCCGAGTCGTCTGCGACACCCAACCCCCTAAGCCTGGGAGCCGGACAAGTCGCGGAAGCACGTCGAGTCACCTCCTGCCTCGAGCCAAAGAGGTCAGCTGGGTGACGGGAGGCACGCCGAGTCGTCTGCGGCGCCCAGGCCCCGAGCCTGGGAGTCGGATGAGCCGCAAAAGTACGCCAAGTCACCTCCCACCCCAGGCCAAAAAGGTCGGCTGGACGACGGGAGGCACACCGAGTAGTTTTTGAGATGTAAAAGGACAATACAAACAATATGTAGCATAGTGTAGATCATTTAATAATTGAACAACTGGGAAGTTTAATTCGCTATAGAAGTAAATTCTTGCATGTCTTGCTCTTGTAGGTCGTGTAATTTCCCCGAGTAGTTAGCCTGTTACGTTTAAGCACCTAGCCCTGCTAACCACTGCTCACGGAGAGGATAGCTTATCTCAGGCTATAGCGCTGGGGTTGACCCGATGCTCGCATATAGGAGATACGCAAGATGAGTCAATGTTTCACGGATTAAGGCGTGTGCTACCTAAGTACTTTAGCAACTGATAAGAGAAGACGGACAAGTCGCAAAGCAGTCGGAACTGTGCGGAAAAGCACCAACATGATCTGGGTACCCGTGGGGTGTAGCCCCCTACCGCCCATGCAGTGGACGGACCAAGCTGTATAAGCAGTCGGGATGCGACCAAGGTGGTCGGCGAAAGTCACAGAGACATAAAGGAGCCGAGGCGGTCAGCGGAAGTCACGGAGATATGGAGAAAAATCCAAGGCGTATGGAGATATACGGAAGCCATAAAAATATTTAATTGAATATATGACTTAGCTTGATTCGTGGTTGAGTCGGAGGGTGGCATAGCGGAAAACGTCGTTAAGGAGCTGGACCTGTAAAATAAAACTTATGGTGTATCAAACTGTATGATGAGACAAGTGATCTAATTGTTTTAACGTATGTGGAAATAAAGGGCTCCACCCCTCCCTTGGTGTAGTTGTGTAGCTGAGGCCTGTAGCCGCTAAGCGCCCAGCTTTGCCTGACCAGCATTCTGCTGAGAGTGAATCTCGAGCTTGTAGAAGGGGTGAATACAAGGTTGTCTAAGTTTCACGAGCTAGGACACCAACCGCACGTGTTAGTCGTATTGCCTTGAGAGGGGGAGGAGGATGACAAAAGACCCAGAGGTCGGCGCCTGGGGGAAGCCCCCGAGCTTGAAAGCGAGTGGTCTGTCTAACAGGTCGGACAGCCCCCCGAGCATTAGGAACAGCTTGGGCAAGGGAACAAGAAGGAGGGAGGGAGGTATGCAAAGAACCTCGGAGGTTTTATTCATTCAATAAGAAGGAAAAAAAAACATAACTTTTAAATCCTAAGGGTAGAAGCGCCACAGGTGCTTGATGTTCCACGAATCGGGGACGCCTGAGCCGTTCGCCCATTGGAGTCGATAGGTGTCTGGCTGGATGACTTCTTTGACGATGAAGGGGCCTCCCAAGGACCTGATCCACCGATTGGATCTTGAAGAGACTGCGCGAGTTTCATGGAAAACACGGCAGCCGAGATCCTCAAACCAAGGGGGACGGGTCATTAAAGAAATGCACCTTGTGTTCTTGTTTTCTTCTGTAATCGAGCCTCATCTTTTTTTGAAATTTTATCTTATTTTGCTGTGGAAGACATTTTAGCGTATCACTCCTTTTCTCTAAGCCTCTTATGTTCCTCAGGAGTTGTCATCTCTTGAACATCTACTGGATTGAAAATTAGTTGAAGCCGTATATATAAATGGTGAAATAAACAAAACAAAGAGAGCACAACAAATAAAGGCATCTTAGATATTATAACCTTGTAATGATAATGACAAATGTAGATCTTGATCGAACACATGTCCAGATCCTGACATATTAACCCTTTTATAAGTATGGTTTTTATGTAGCCTTTTGTTGCCACAATCATCTTGGCCAAGCTCTTTAAGTAATTTTGTGCATACAAATAATGTCAAAATATCATGTCCGTAGCATTTGAAAGCTATTTGAAATATCATATTTAAAAAAATAATACATCTATGAGACAAACATGGTGGTGGAAACTGAGGTCCATTACCTGATCCAATTTTGGTTGTTCTGTCACAAAATGACGTGGTGTTTAAGGATAATGGTGTGCCTTCTAAGTGTTGTGGTGGCTTGATTGTTTTGCTTTCAACCTTCCTATGATAGTAATCTTCCCTAGCCTTTGCACGCATCTTCTCCTTTTCCTCCTCGGGCAAACTAGCATATTTATCGCCTTTTAAGCTCTACCGGATCAACATTTTCATTTTCTTCATGAACTGCAAGTTTGAAACTGAAATGATGAGCAGGCAAAAACCAAAAGTAATCTAAGATGAAAAGAAAAGGTATATACCATGCTCCGCGCCAACATCTGTGTCTTCTAATGCCAAATGAGGCAGGCCAAACTCTCTTCTTGACCTCTTACAACCACGTTTAGATCCGAGGTCAATTGTGTTTGTCACATCACCAAGTGGACAATGATTATCCATCAGTTATAAATAGCTAAAAAAAACTCCTGCGAGATAAGAGGGATTAGAGATCATCAATCTACCTGTGGCTATTACACTAATCATTTGTAGCATTAACCAATGAGGAGACGCAAAATGTTACCTGGGCGTCAAACTAAGCATGTGCATGCTAATAACAGAATTCGGTGCCGATCTTTTTTATCCATGCCGCCTCATACACACGAGGTGAGCTCACCGTAGAAACCACGGACTCCGTAGAAGGTTGGCAGGGCGATGGCCGTAGAAGGATATTAAGAGGATAGCATGGAGGGCCTGACCTTGCCTTCAGTTTACAGCTGCGATGTCGACCTGCTCAGCAAGGCGGACTTGGAGGCACCTGTGGGCACTGGGATAAGATCGACAAGCCGGATGTGGAGGTCTACGTTTTGCAGGCATGCAGCAGCGACGGCCCCTTAGCATTGAATACGGCTTGAAGGCACACGTCAATGGTAACTCAAAAGGAGACATCCTCCACGATGTGATACAAGCAGAAGAAACTAATGCGTGACTCAAGTCAGGAGGTAAAGGAAACAACGTGACGTGATTTGAATCAAAAGGAAAACATCACGGTGATTAAGATAAGCTTCCTTTTCTAAATCACCATTGGATTGGATGGATGGACGCGGAGGAAAGGTCCAACGTGAATAAGCTTCCTTTCTAATCACCATGATTAACATGCATGGGTGGATGTCTCACGCGGAGGAAAAATCATGGACCGAAAATTTTGACACATAATTAACGGGCGGACGAACAGGTATGCGGTACGCGCCAAACATGGCAAGCGCAGGGGCACGGTGATCTGGGCACAATATTGACGGGCGGGACGAGGTGGGTGCGCAGGCGGGTAAAATTCTTTATGGGTGAAAAAAGAAGCAGCAAAAAGGCATAATCATTTTAGAAAGCGTAGTTTTCACCCTTTACCAAAACTTTGGTACCCTTCTTCATCTGTCAAGTGGATCCTCTGTGAGGGGCAAAGGGTTTTAACTCTGAGCCCTTATTTACTTCACCCCAACTCTCAACTTTAGCATTATGCAAAAAGAAGATTCTCCATCACATCAAATTTGCGGTACATGCATGGAGTACTAAATGTAGACGAAATCAAAAACTAATTGCACAGTTTTGTTGTACTTTGCGAGATGAATCTTTTGAGCCTAATTAGTCAATATTTAGACAATAATTCACAAATACAAACGAAACGCTACAGTGTCACATTTATGGTAAAATGTCAATTTTGCCACTCCCAAATTGGGAACTAAACAAGACCTGAGTAAGAAGTATTTTCAATTATTTTCTTTACATATGATTATAGTAAGGATAATGATGACCGGCAGTCTGGCACGAACAGAGTAGTCTTGACATCGATCATCTCGAGCGATTGGTCGCGCGCGTTCAAGGAATATGGCGGCGATCGGGCGGGAGTTGATATAATCTGTGTGAATACGACCATTGTACTGTCCGGACTCGACCGGTCTCTTCTCGCGTGCCATGAAGAATATTATATCCTTGACTCATTTTCGACGCGGGCGCGCAGTTGAGGAATGGAATTTGTTAGCTGGCCGAATTATTATTATTATTATCAGTGGCTTGCTAGCGCACGAACGTCAGACGGGAGTAACTCCCGTCGGACGCATACGTCACCATCTGTTTTAAATCTGACAGCTACAGTAGCATCATAATGAAATATCACTAATTATCGGACGTTCCGTTACAACATCAAAACGAAACAGCTGCAACATCAAAAATCTATGGTTGCAACATGAAAAGAAGCGAAAAAATAGCTCAATGTAAACATAATATTCGTGAGGGAAAATTCCCACCGCAACATCGAACACACGTTTCATGCAACATTTTCAAACAAATCATCATATGTTGGGTTGGGGTTGAGCTCGTACGGGAAAAAATATTGCAACATGAAAAATCGATGGATGAAACATCAAAAGCCAACTATTGCAACATTGATACATCTAAGAAAATCAACCGTGCAACATCACAAAATGCATTCATCTGCAATATCCGTGCACATCTACAGCACTTGCAACATCCAAAAATCTCTATTGCAACACCGTGAAGTACCTATTGCAACATGGCCATCGCTAATCTTCAGATTAAAAAATCTTCAAAATGCTCTTCTCGCCGCACCTCCACCTCCATCTCGACAACCGCTCCCTCGCCGGAGGGTCGCCGCCCATGCCGAAGCAGTTTGCGCTAGTCACCAACACCGCCGAGGCCGGAGCTGCCTGAGGCCACGTCGCTCGCCTGTGACTGGACACGGTCCAGAGAGGGCCGCCACATGCTGGGGGAAGGCGGCTGGGGAGAGGCGCCGCTGCACACCGGGAGGAGGCGTCCCGCGGGCTGCCGTGCCACGGGGAGGCACCGCCGCACGCCGAGGGAAGGCGGCTGGGGGGAGGCGCCATGGCTGCGGCTTGCCCGGTCGCGCTGGACCTGCTCCCGCCGCCGCTTGCCCGGCCGCGACTTGCCCTGCTCCAGCCAGCAAGTCCGCCGATTGCCGCTGGCTTGTTGGATTCGCCAGAGAGAGAGTGACACGGGAGAGAGAGAGAGAGAGATGTGAACGGGATGAGTAGTGCGAAGAGGAAGGGGATAAGTCTGGTAGCCTGCAAAAGGATAAGAATGAGAGGGGCGTGAAGTAGTCATGCGGCTGCCAAACGTCTAATATTTTGCGCACGCGTCAAACACATGCTCATTATTATTATTATTATTATTATTATTATTATTATTATTATTAAAAAAGGACGCAACACGCCAAGATCCAAGCTTGGGGCATAAAACGTCAACGTAGCTATGGTGCCTGGTGCAATTGGAAATCGAAGTTCAGTGATAATTTTGTGTGTTTGGTGTAATGATCGAACCAACAATATTGATCGATTTCTAATATATATATTGATATTGGTCGGAAGAACTCAATTATTAATTAGCACATATGCTCATAATTCGATCGAAGTTAAGTTAGTTGCTTATACAGTCGTTCACTCGTTCGTGGATAATTAGCTGCTGGGTATGCAGTTTTTTATTTGAAACTCTCTTTTTCAAGAAATACGATAAAAAAAAATAGATGATTGCACACCCCACAACACTCACCGCCATGAGCATGAGCCCAGATCTTCAGACTGGTGATGAGACAGGTCTATAACCGACCACTAAAAATAGCTGCATTAATGAGACAAACAAGGCATCAACCACGTGCAGGTGGATAGATGTACAACCACCTTGGCTGACCATGCCATTGTTTGCTTCTCTTATATATTCATTAGCTACTGCTAAATTGCTAGCGAGGTCATAAAAAAATTTTAATAGGCGATTGAGACGAAAAAGATGGCCGAACTGTGGATCCTCGATCGATACGTGAGATGTCCCGTATCTGTCAGGCAATATTTTTCGATAGGTTATGCAAGCGGTAAGCTCAGCGCCAGCCTAAATGATGATGAAAAACTAATTTTGTTCGATTTTATTAATACAAGCCACCTTATTATTTAGCTTACGTGCTTGAGAATTTTGTTAGGGAACAGCTAGCTGTCTCCGATCCTGCCGGTTTGATTGAATAGTTATTTCCCTTCGTTATGTCGCGCGCGCGCGCACGGAAATGATTTTTTTTTAAAAAAAATATATTCGTCTTCATAAAATGTTGGACCAAAAACAATCCACGTGCAAGTCGACATTTGTATGTGTTTTCAGTATTCTCCTCCCCGTTTCCATTTTCTTATGTTTCCGACGCATTATTCATGCACATGAAATTAATCGCAGCAGAAAGAAAAAAGAAGGATGACGTGACATGTGACTACGTACTACACGCGTATAGGTATGTCCATTTACGTACAAGCAGGGCGATTAGTTAGTTAGCTAATGTCTCATAATGGCGCCAAACATTTGACTGACTTCTTAACGGTCTGCTGCAGTACGCTATTCTTTCTTTAACATGCATGTGAATCGCACTGGTAGAAATCTCTGCAGCAAGCAAACAATGGAGGAGACGCGTCTAGCTCGAATAGACTTGACCAAATTTGGAGGCATTCGGAAGAATTCTCCGTAGAATATTTAGTTCGAAATTTCTCGCTTGTCAGCGGGCGGGTCTGTGCAAATTATCTATAGTCTGTGTTGTCAGTCGTCATCTTTATTCAGGATGACATATGGATTGTTGACTACATATTCCAATTTAAACCTTAAATTTGGACCCGGTACTA
The DNA here is from genome assembly GCF_005286985.2 of Setaria viridis. Lineage (NCBI taxonomy): Eukaryota > Viridiplantae > Streptophyta > Magnoliopsida > Poales > Poaceae > Setaria > Setaria viridis. The sequence continues at coordinate 33,244,411 of NC_048264.2, read as the reverse complement.
ATGTTTCAAAATGCACTCGGTACTAAGACCTGTTTGGAGACAGGGACTAAAGATTAGTCCCTGTCATATCGAATATTTAGATACTAATTAGAAGTATTAAATATAGGTTAATTATAAAACCAATTGCATAAATGAAGGCTAATTCTCGAGATGAATCTATTAACCCTAATTAGTCCATGATTTGACCGTGTGATGCTACAGTAAATATATGCTAATCATGGATTAATTAGGTTTAATAGATTTATCTCGTGAATTAGCCACGGCTTATACAATTAGTTTTATAATTAGTTCACGTTTAATCCTTCTAATTGGTATCAAACATTCAATGTGACCCGAACTAAAAATTAGTCCATGGATCCAAACACCCGCATGGGATGAAAGTTCATATTTCTTTACTTCCTAATCTTTCAGAAGGCAGTAAATCGATTATATCGTAGCAGTGTCTACGTCCTCCTCTTCAATACGTACATATGCATGTAAATGGATTAATTTTAACTAGTAGTTGTGGGAACTTGGATTTTGTCTAACGCTTGAGCACTGATGTGCAGTATTGTCTTTCTGACCAAATGAGTTCCTTTGAATTTTATTGTTGTTTCTGTAAATATTCCACGGTAATTTAATTTTCAGAATGTATTCATATAACCAATATCAGGAAAGAAAAGAATACAGTGATGGCAACAAGCTGCAGTACTGTACGTGCTATGGCAGCAGCAAGAAAGAATGTGAAACTTATGCATCCCCAACATTCTCTAAGCAATCAATAATGCAGTACTAACTAAGCTGTCATGCATGTGAAGTCATTAATTATCCAGTAGGAGGAATGCGATACGCTTCGATGACTACGACTGAGAATTTACTGTGTTCATCCAGGATGATGAAAAACACATGGCCAGTCTTCTCTGCACTCACGTAACATGTGATTAATAACTTTGCCGCATCTACATTCTAACCTGTCCGCTTTCACACACTGAATCTCAGTACAGTAGTTCTGGGACTTGTAAACACTACGATGAATTAATAGAGAAACTAGTTTGGACCTAATTCCGATTAAACTTGGATCAATAGACCAGTGAATTAATAGAGAAACTAGTTTCGACCTAATCTTTATGATGAACGAATTAGTAGCTCTGGAATATCCACATGGGCAGGTAATATAAATTGTTTGGTAATATTCATAAAAAAACTACCACATGGAGTTCAAATTGACTTATGTTAGTTTTCTGTTTTACTCCCACATGGAGATATATCTGCTTTAAATAAACCTCACCATCAGCAAAAGAATATCAGATGCAGCCTATGACATGTTGCATTGAGTTTTAGCTCAACTAAAAAATAGAGAAGAACAGTAACATTTCCTATAATTTCCTTTTTTATTTATCTATTTTAATTTTTGCTAGATTTTTATTTTAATTTCTTGTTACTCTCAATTCTTAGTTTGATGCAAATATAAAAAATTGAGAATTGGGAGTGTTTTGTAATGACTTTTTATAGTTTAAGAAGTCGATTTGCTAGTAATTTTAAAAAATAATTTTTGCACATTAATTTATATAATATAAAAAGTTTGCATATGTGCACCGGTCATTTTTTCATGAAAAACATTCTAAGTCAAGTGCGTAATTTACTTATACCATGATATAAAAGTCAATTTAACTTCTTTATACTAGAATTTGCAAGGTACTTTAGCAGAATATACCATCCAAGGCTACATATACCATTATAAAATCAGAATTTTTAAGTTGAACATTGTATTCCCTTTGTCCTAATAAGAATGTAAGTATTTCTATTTTTATCTTAAGTAAAGTTGTATTAAGCTTGACCAAATTTATTATAGAAGAGATTCAACATGTAACACATCAAAGAAGGACGGTGTGAAAATGTATTTCATAATGGATCCAATAATACAGATTTGACACCATAATGTTGTGCTGAAGGTTGTTTGACTTAGGATAGAGCTAGAAATGCTTATAGTTCCTCCATCTCACAAAGACTGTTCGTTTAGAAAATTTTAGACAAGATAGTAGCAATGCTAAAAGTCCAAATTACCCCTAATAACTCTTCTTAATCGGATGGATTACCGAGTAGAATTAATTATACATGTACGTTTGCAGTAATTGTCGGATCTATTAGCCTTCGAGTGTGGCTCGGGTATCGATGGTGGGAGTAGATGATCGTTTTATTAACTGGGCCAGAAGGTATTATGAGGGTTTTTGTTGGATTGTCTCAAGGTTATATGGACACTCTTTGTGAGATAAGTTTTGAAGGCTAAACGAACAATCTTTGTAGGACGGAGGGAGTATTTTGGAACGGGAGGAGTATGTATACACATGCATGTATACATCACTAAATGGCAAGTGCTACTTTGTTCGCTGATGCAAAGTTTCATACTTAAGTGCGAGTTGGAAGAAACTATTTATATACGGCCATTGACTTCAAGTACAGTCCATAATTCCATATATAGGACAATATTACAGGACTCAGTTTCAAACAAATGCACTCATCTTGGTTCAATACTAGTAGTAATCTTTGTCATTTAATAGACGGTTAACGTGATTCTACGTGTGCAGTGGCCATACAGTTTAGAGGACCGGACCAGTTTTTACGGCTTTCATAGACGACATAGCGTGTCTAGTAATGGTTAACCATAGAGATTTACCTATCTGGATTAACAACAAATGAGGTCGCGTGGTCAAATTCGATTCTTATATTACCTACATCGTCTTGACATTGGCACATCACGTTCACATTTCGGCCGAACTACTAGTTCGTTTCCCTCTTTCACAACACACTTAGGCCGAACTACTAGTTCGTTTCCCTCTTTCACAACACACTAAGGGGTATTTGAATCCCGAGCTAAATTTTAGCCCCTGTCACATCGAATGTTTGACACTAATTAGGAGTATTAAACATAGGCTAATTACAAAACCAATTTCACAACCCCTAGGCTAAATCGCGAGACGAATCTATTAAGCCTAATTAGTCCATGATTTGACAATATGTTGCTATAGTAAATATTCGCTAATGATGGATTAATTAGGTTTAATAGATTCGTCTCGCGATTTAGCCTAGGGGTTCTGCAATTAGTTTTGTAATTAGCTCATATTTAGTCCTCCTAATTAGCATCCGAAAATCCGATGTGACATGGACTAAATTTTAGCTCCAGGATTCAAATTATGTGTTTAGTCCTCCTAATTATGTGTTGGAAGGCTTCATCATTTCGAAGTGCTCTATCTAGCGTCTCCGGCAACAGTTTCAAACATGAGTTCGTCACTGTCCTATCCGATCAGAATGCTAAACAATCTCAGCATCATTTAAAAAAAAAAAGAGGTCATCTCTGCTCAACATTTTCAAACTAAAGATCTAGTAGCACCACTAAATAATCAGTAATCAACCCTGAGTGTCACCGCACGCGACATGCACGCAAATTTTGCAAATTATATTGGTCACGTCGATCGACGACTTTAATGTTTTTTTCCCGGAAACGACACTTTGTCTTAAGGTCTGTCTAGTGAGTATTATGGTGGCATTCATATGATAAACTTGATGGTACTGAACGTCTATGTTTCCTGAGCAAACAAAACAGAAGTGCTAGAAAGTAATAACAATCACATTCGTTGAACGGCTTGTTGAAACTAACTGTTGTTGCTGCCAACCAGAACAGTGAGGTGCGTACCAAACAAGCTTATGAAGCCTGTCTGTTCGACGTCAGGACGGCGAATTTTCCGCAGCGCACAGTCCAGCAGGCCGACGTGTAACCTGCAACATCAACGCGAAAACCTACTGAGGCCTAACTCTGCGTGACCTTCTGTGTTGGCTGCATCTCGCGAACTTCCCCGAAACTGCAGGTCAGGGCCCCATGATCCGCAAGTTCATGTCAAGTTGCAGACGAACCAAAGGGACCGTACGAATTGTATAGGATCTAACCATAATCCTATCCAATTTGCTTAAATGATCCACCGAGCATGTGATTAGTATGGTGGTAAAAAAAATTAAAGATAATCCATCTTACCATTTCCCGATTTCCAAATGCTAAAACAAGAGTCAGACGAGAGACGGCGGTCATTACGGTCGTCCACGGAGGACATCTTCCTTCCCGGTCTGCGTCGCTTGCTCCATGCCGTCAATTTCTTCTCCGTCGCTCCCTTCAACCCGCGACGACCTGAGCGTATGGGCGCTGGTTTCTTGCGTTACCGGGAGCGGGGAACCGTGCTGATTCGCCTGGGTCGGTGCCACAATTGGCGACCAAGCTGCGTCTGTGGTGGAAAGCCCTGAACCAAACTAACCACCTCCGTGTGCTCTGGTCAGACTAGATGGCTGACTTGGGAGTCTACTAGGTCCACCTGCACTAGAATCACAGGTCCAACCATTTGATCAATTCATTTGCAACCTGCCTGTTTACCATACAAGAGATTTCTAAGCGCGTGTTTCTCTGTTGACAACGGAGATAATGGGCGCCAATAAGCTCAGACCGGCTGGATACGGCACGACGGTCTTGGTCGTTCAGTGATTGGTGCTCAACAACACCTCCACAAGCAGACAACGGCGTAGCCAGCATGGAAATTTTCAATTCCATTTCTCAGATCTCATTCAGTGCTAACCCACAGTCCTACACACAAAATGTCTCAAATAATATTCTGTTTCAAATCTCACTGGCTAGATTCTGTGTTCAGGGTAACAATTCAAAATCGGTGCAGTACATCCGCTCAAAGAAGAAAATCAACAAGTTACAAGCGATTCGCACTGAGGGGCACGATTACCATGTTTTTTGAATCTCGTGCAATGTGTTGTCGTTCCTGTGTGGCGATCACCTCTCCTTTAGCAGTATAATCCGTACATGAAGAATGGGTGTAAATGCAAGAAAGAAGACTAACAACAGTAGACAACTAGGAGGATACTGCTGCATCCAAACAAAAGCTACTCAGCCTCCCCAGCATCTGGAATTTCCATGTCGGATGCTTTGCTTTCCGGTAAACATTCTTGATCATCCGTCTCAGTGGCACCATCAGGCTGCTCATCTGATCCAGTAATCTTCGGGTTCGGTTTCTCTTCATCCAATTTGGGGATTTTGAGCCCAAAACGTAATGAAATCCTCTCAAGCAACTCCTTCCCGTCCAGTGGAGATACCATGACACACAAATTGGTCTTTCCCTTCCAGCAAACAATGGCGATGGCAGAGGGATCTGTGGCTATGGATCCTATATCCTGATGCCCTGAAATTTCAAGGAAGATGTTTAGTCATCCTCAGATGTTTAGTTTGCATCAAGTTTTTGAGCTCTTTTAAACCACCAAGAAGAATTGATCTTACCTTCACGTAATACTACGACACAGCAACCTGGAAGTAAAGCTGAAGCTTCCTCACCAAATTTTGCATCAACAAAATCAGGAAACTTAATTGTCCTGTACTGTAAAAGATGCTGGAAATCAATTGCTGATGCATATAGAATCTGTTTTGTGATGTATGGAAGCAGGAGCGGCAATCCCTCCGATGACAACCTAAATGTGCATGGTGAACCATCCTTGGATGACTGTCTTTCCTGAAAGGGTGCAATAATAGAATAGAATCACCATGTTAAGATCAGAATATGTTAGCTTCTGCTAATAGATTAAGTTGATAAAGAACATAGATTAATTGGACACCTACAAATATCTTTAGGCCAAGTGAGGTGATCTTAAGCCGCTCGCCAACTTTTATGTTGAGCTCCAAAACATCTTGAACAGATTTTGACACGTAGTATATTCTCTTAACATGACTAGTATCAGGATTCCTAGTCACAAGATGACCATCAAGTGGAAACGAATCCTTGATACCATAGAAAGATACTATGCTTTTGACTGTCACTTCATCTTTAAAATATATCACAGGGTCAACCCCTCTCCACCTGCCTTGGTTCTGCTGCCTCCTCCTATCTCTTGTTCCTGCTTGACCTTTTTCTGCCTCATTACCAATCACCTTAGTATCCTCAGAGGTCTTATCTTTGGAACTTTTGCTACCCGTGTCTCTGTTTTGTTCTCCATCGAGAACATTTGTATCATCAACCACTTGCTGGTGCACTATATTTTCTTCAGATGATACCTTATCTGATCCTAAATCCTTCTCAAGTTTCCCGGTCTTGTCTTTTGAGATATTCTGCTCGCTTTTTACCCCATCTACCACATGGCTCTCTGAAACGGTGCAATATACCATACTTCAGACTAGGAAGACTAACTCTCATGTATATGAGATTTGATGCAATAAACAACAAAATATGCATAATGATGTGGAAGAATATTACCGTTCAGAGGAGAGAGTTTATGAAGCACTGCAATGAAAAATGCCCCGCTGTTCTGGTCATGAGGAACAATCCTCATGCAGCGATGCAGCGGGTAATCCGAATGTTCTGTACGGGTGGAAGTAGAATTTAACTTTTTATATCTAGTTGGAGCTTCACCAGACTCACAATCAACTTCGGCTTTCTCTTCAGTTTTCTGATCATCATCATCATTGCTCTTATTGCTTGCTGTATTTGTTTCTTGTTCTCCCTCTACCATGTCAGTTGAATCCTTCATGTCTGCATCAATTACATCTGTGTTGACCTCAACATCTTTGCTGCCTTTACCAGAGGGAAACATGCTTGGTGATACCACACTCTTCCTATAGCGAGGAATATCTTCATGAACACCAAACCAAGAACCTCTATCCCGTACCTGCAATACTCAAACTACTGAGGGGAGAGCAAAATAATTTTATACTACCTTGAATTATCAAATTTTATGGAGACCTCAGAAGATAGAATTGTGACTGAATTGTGGACACTAACGGAAAGTCCAGAATGCAAACAAATACTAGATAAATGTAAACAGTCAAGCTGAAACACACGTTGCTACACTAAATAGTTCTTCAGAAGTGTTACAATAAAAAGAATTACTTTCCAATAGAATATTAGAAAAGCAGCATATTTTTCTCAAAGAGGTTCGGTGTCGTTATCTAAGGTTTTCTGAATGCATCTGCTTCCAGAAAGAATAGCAAACTCTAGGCTCACAGGAAATCGCAACTAATCATGAAACTAGACACTCGATGGGCAAAATAGAGTATATGAACAAGAAAATACGAATGGTTTTAGTAACATGTATACTAACCTTCCAGGTGTTAAGTCCAGGACGACGGGCTAATTCAGGTAGCTCATTAGAAACATCAAGAAGTTCAACAGAATCCCCACATCTCCGTAGAATCTATTGAATTATGCAGAGCATTGTTGATGTTACAACGACGTACAAAAAGAGAGAATGAGATAAACTATTTGTCGTGAGCAAATTACAAAAGCAATATATAAATATATAAAGGAGCATGTTGGTCAAATCTCTAAGCATTGCTCAGAAACAAAATTGCTATGCCCTGAACACTATTTTTCAAGATAATAGTAAACCGTAACAAAAACAATAGGAGATTTGACCAAATTAAACATTATTCAATAAAGGATACAGTTTAAATCAAGCATAAAAAATACCTCAGCAACAACAGCTTCATTTTCAACAGGGTTCATTGAGCATGTTGAATAAACCATCCTCCCGCCCACTTTAAGCAAACCCATACCTGAACAAGCAACAAACAATCAAATATAAAAACCTAATATCATGAGTAACAAATCCTTACAGTACAAATAACATATCATTTACCCATCATAGTTGGAAAAAGACAAGTATAATTTAATGTCAGTTTCTAAATATAATTATGAAAAAGATCCAAATTACATACCCTACGTATATGAAATAAATATACAAGAAATTTGCAGGTTCCAAAGGAATAAGCTATCCAGTTGACAACTGCAATCAAATTCAAGAAATATTTAATGGAGATCCACTACTACAAGGACCTAATTCACAATCAAAGAACACAACAACAGTTCACTTGTGCAAGTAGATCAACATATCAGAACTGCAAAGGTGACTTCAGACTGTTAAAAGCATTTGACAAAAGAAAATTCTAACATAATGAAACAGCTTGGGAGTTCAATGAATCATGAAACGCTCCTAAACCTTACCACGCATTGCAATTTCTACTTGCAGACGATGAAGTCCATTCCCCATACCAGCATTCCTGAAGAATCAATCCAGTAGATAAGAGACTAAGTAAACACAGTAGAGAACAGAATAAGGAGTCAGTATTCACCACTTCCTCCACATATCAGGAGCCTTACGGACAGTCCCATCACCGCTACAAGGAACATCACAAAGCACGCGGTCAAACTCCAATCTCTGCAGCTTGGCCTCATCCATACACGTTTCTGAACAGAACTTTGCAAGATTACAACCAGGAAAGTTTTGTGCTTCGTGATTTGTCACAATCAGGTTGGCTGTGCACATTCTCTTTGTCTGATGAATAAGAAGATTGCATCTTTGCACATCAACATCATTAGCTACCACCTGATTACATGGGGGAAGCATCCGGTAAGAAACTGATGGCATAATCAATATCTTCCTTTCTAAAAATCAATAGAAGCAAAAAAAAAAAGTACAAGTACATCAGTTACACATGTGATAGATATTGAAACACACCAGGGCATTTGGAAGCAGTCCAGGTTTCGTTGACTGGTGAATCATCTCAAGTAACTGGAAAGTTTTAGATCCTGGAGCAGCACACACTGCATAAGATAAAAAAAAATCCATGAGACTGCGGTTAGAGAAGTTGATGGTCTCAAAATAAGAGTTGAATACTATCACCAAGTGGAAGCTGCTTGCCCTTGATTTAATGTCAAACTCCCAAAAAGTAAGCAAGCTAGAGGCTAACAGAAAAGGCTCAGCTTAAATAAGAGAATTGGCTAGTCTACAAACACAAGTTGTAGCATACTTCTCTTTTCTTTCTATTTTTTAACCTGTTTATTCATGTATAGGGGGAAAAACAGTAACTTAAATGGACAAACTAGTTGGCCGAATATCTAGGCTGCAAACCTTATAAACTGGAAAACATAGCCATTAGCCAAACATAAGACACCAGCTGTTAATTATACTGCACAATATGCGAATCAATAAATAAGGATGATAGATAACATACTGTCAAGAATATGATGATCAGGTTGCACATTCAGAAACAATGGCGGGACCTGCAACAACACATACCATTGAAATTGACCCAAGATATGTAAAGCATCATACATAATGTAGCGCATCTCTGAAATAAAAATCAGTAACGCACCATACTGACAGCCTCTTGCCTAGTTATGTTGCCAACTTCGTTCTCTTGCTTCAAGAATTCATGAAAACTGGAGCACAAGAAGAAAAAAACAATGTTGAATTAACAGTTATCTCACTGGAATAAGAGTATTAAAATGGGGCTACATGCTTTCAATGTTGCAATGACAGCAAACTGTTAGGTGCAGCAATGGTTTCAACAAATTTATTTTTTAAAAATTCAAAATAAAGAAAAGAAAGAACCCATTTCATTGGTTCATATGATGTCTTTATTTACTTGCACGTGAATACACCGCTAATAGATCTGCAAATCCAAGGCATCATAAAAAATTCTACAGTGTACTTTTTTTCAGTTAGCACCTCAAACTCTTACAAGAAACTTCAACATGAAAACATAAAAAGTTCTAAGTGACTGCTACATTCTACCACTTGAGAAGATTATCTCAAAATAAACATCATGCAGCATCTGTTATCCTTTACCTCTCAAGTGCTTGGTTTCTCCTCAGTTGCATTCGAGAAAAGTTCAAATGCCATGCAAGATTACCAGGGTACCAAGGCAAAGGCCGAATAGCATCTTCTTCATGTTCATCACTTACCTGTGCATGACAAAAAAGGATTACAAAATAAATAGTCCCAAGAGCACGAACTCCTAGACTTATGAATGAGTTTTAAAAAGCAACCTCAGTCTCTAATGATTTTCTGAAGTCGTTTTCCAATTGTGAGCAGATATCTTGAAAAAACTGACAGCTGAAAAGGCAAAGAAAACTTTAGCTTACCAAAATAGAGTAATAAAACCCCTAAATAAACAAATTAATTACTCTGTGATCTTGCAAATCATAAAAAATAGAAGAAAAACCCATTAAAACTACTATAGTATTTTTGTACAGTTACTCTGTCCAACCATATGGACGGTTGTTTAAGTTTTTGTAAGATAAAAATGTTACAAAGTTGAACAATGAACAATGTGCACAACAAAATAGCTGATGAACCATAGGATGTAAACAGCACACTGAACAGGATACAGATAGTGTAATCCTTTATAAAAGAAAAAGGTAAAGGATCTAAAACAACATGGTGCTTAAGTCCAAAGTCCATTAAACAAAGCAGTTCTGTCTATATGACTGAATTAAGACCAACAATGGCCCGATATGCTTGCAAACAGAATATACAGCATCAACTTAATTTTAACGAAATAAGATAGGGTGGATTTGGTTCCACTTAGAGTAAGGAAGCTTTACTCAACAAATAGTACGTGCTTAGCAACACTAAAAATTTCTTAAAGAGGACATGACATCTTGTGGCCTCTATATCAACAGGTGATGAGGATAAGGCATTAAGGCGGTATGTTAGCAGCATATAGATTATTTTTACATCCTGAACATAGAACCAAATAAACCAGAACCACTAGAAATTGTTGAATTGGTGATTTCAAGCAGAAGTGCAAGCTATTGTCAATACATATAGTCACAGAAAAGTACCATACACAATGCACACACTTCCATGCAGAACTAACGAAGAGTATGATATCTGATATTGGTTCATAAGCAGACTGCTTTGCCCTTCAGCTTAGTCCAAAAACTAATCAAGCAATCAAGCAGAACTTTTGCATCCACTTTCATACTTCAGATAGAAGCATTACCTCGCATTAATCCTAAAAGTGGAAGGTAATGGCTTCCGGAGCATACTCATGAAGTCATCCCACTCTTCCTCAGGAATAATTTGCTGCTCCTGCAAGACAAATATATGCACCAAATTCAACAGGGTTACCTTTGATCCCAATCCAAAGTTTCTATGAAATTCTACATCCAACTGAAAAGCTAAAAACATATAAGAAATCACAACAAGCTAAGGAACCTGACTAGTAGCATATGGTAAGAGTAGAGCTTTACCCGCAAAAAAAAAGAGTAGAGCTTAACATTACAAATTGCAGTAGACTCATATAGCAGCGACTAGACTAACAAACCAATAACTTAAATGAACACATCGACAAATCATAGCTACATGAAAAGCGAGCCATGAATCCCCAACAAAATCAAGCACATAGACAACGCCCTGAGGTATGCCACCACCATCAGACTGCCATCAAGATCTAGAAACGCACCAAATCATAAAACCATAATAGGAAGCAGAGCATGATCCGAACGAAGCGGCAGTACCTTGTAGTACTCCTCGAAGGCCGGGTTCTCGGTGGCGAAGGGCTGCCACGAGGGATTCCCCTCGCGCCCCTCGCCTCCTTCGGCAGCGGGAGGGCGCTGGGGGTTGTGCTTCCAGACGTTCTCGCGGCCCTGCTTGAAGTGGCGGCGCTGCGTGCGCCCGCGCTTCCGCCCGCCTCCCATCTCACCTCCCTCTCGCACGCGTGCGCGCTGCTGCTGCCCCTCGTGCCGGCGCGGGAGCCGGGAGGCGGCGTTGCTGGCGCGAGAGGGATGAGCGGGGTTTGCCTCTGGGCCGGGGTTTAGGAGTGGCGGCGCGGCGAGCGATGCGGTTGGGGTTCGAGGGTGGGAGGGAGGAGGAAAAACTGAGTCTCGGAGGAGGAGAGGGGCGCCATTTGGGCTCCGAGTGGGCTGGATTGAAGCGTGGCAGAGAGAGGTTGGTCGGCTCAATGTGTAGCCCACTACAAGATGGGTTTATAGGCTGAGAAAGTGCTCTTTTACGCTTTTACATCAATTTTGTTTCCCCATTGGGCCGCTAAACTTTCCGGCCCAGCATAAACAGTCTCCATTGATAAAAATTAAACACTAGTCTATATGATGTGCGTTGTTAAAAAAATGTACAACTTCCCAACGGGATGTTAACGAGTCATACACCGTCTGTTCCAAATGATAAGATTGTTTTAGCTTTTTAAAATATATATGCCATTCGTTGATAGAGAGCTCAAGAAAAATGACTAATGTATATGTACTACCATGAAGTTCTCACTGCTGCTTCTGCTCGGCATCCCGGTCGTGTGGGCTCTCGCCGCCGCGGCGCCGGCAGCGGACATCCCGGCAGCGAGGGGACCAGGCTGCTCAACGAGGTGCGGCGACGTCGACGTCCCGTTCCCGGTCGGTTTAGACCCGCAATGCGCGATCCACGGCGGCTTTATTGCGCTCAACTGCCCCACCGTGGGCCGCGCCACCAAGCTGCTTCTCGGCGGCTTAGAAGTGATCAAGGTCTCCGTACCCGACGGCAAGGCCTGGGTTAATACTTGGATCGCTCGGCAGTGCTACAACCAAACCACAACAGCATGCGCATCCTCAACGCGTGGATGAAGCTTCCCAGCACCTACATTTTATCGGCAGATGATAACAAAGTCATTGTCATTGGGTGCAGAAATGTTGCCTTCGTGTGGACTGACTCCGTAAGCAGGCTAACTCTCTGTCCTTTGTTCTCTAGCTGTATATTTCTTCCGTTCCAAATTACTATTCATTTATTTTTCTAAGTACATAATTTTTGATATATATATATATATATATAGATATATACATTTTCTCCTAGACAGGAATTTGGGAGCAGGTAATTTTGTCCCTGAATATGAGGCAGAAGCTCTACGTAACAACGATCATATTCAGCGACAACCCTTATCGCAGAGTTCGGCCCTACCATATGATACATCACCGCGCAATAATAGGGATACAGTGATGAACTGTGCCGGAAAGACTTGCCGAGTCCAAGTCTCCCGCTTCATGTGATGGACTGATGGTGCCTGGGAGTTAAAGGGCGTCCTGAGCGGCTGATCTCGAGTGATCGCTGACTCGAGGTCGTCCTCGACGTCTTCTCCTTCTACGTAAATGCCAAGCCATGGAGACCAGGTCTTGCTTAATTATCAGGCCCCGGACCTAAAACTGACAGGCTAACGCCTAACAGTGCAGTTGACCTGAATCAATTTTTTTTCTGTTCCTTTTCTTTTTATTACAGAGACACCTGCCGACCTGCGTGAGTACACTCTTGTTTATTGGAAGATGCATCTATTTATATCGCTAACGCGCATGGCAACACAACCACGCACACAAAGCTAGCTAGACAGAACTCCCTGAACACACAGGTAACTACAGCCGATGAAGTACCCAAGGCTGCTTCTCTCCGTCCGTCTTCTCCTGCTCTGCCTCCCGGCCGTCTGGGTCCTAGCCGCAGCCGACGTCCCGCCGGCGCACCGCCCAGGTTGCAAACCGAGTTGCGGCGGCGTCGACGTCCCGTACCCGTTCGGCATCGGCGATCAGTGCGCCATCCACAGCGGCTTCAACATCAGCTGCAATTTGGTCAATGGCACCGAGAGGCCTTTGTCGGGGCCGTTCGAGGTGACCAAGATCTCCATCGACGACGCCAAAGCTTGGATGAAGATGGACATCTCTTGGCAATGCTATGACGATCGAGTGCGCAAGATGAATGAAGAAATATGGAGAGTAAATTTCACAAACACACCATTTGCGTTCTCATCCGTGGATAACAAAATTTTGGTCATCGGCTGCAAAACACTCGCCTATATGATGAGTGAATCTGTAAGTGATTCGGACTCTCGCCGTTAAAAAATTGAATACCTATGAGATGTTACATCTGGTTCTTCTTATCTGCGTTAAGAGGATTTTTAGAATGGTTGAAAAAATAAGAGACGTCCATGCGTACCCAATTCAATTTAATTTTTTAATTATCTTTCTTAGATTAACGGCTAGCAAAAATTGAATAAAAAAGTACCTGAAAGTATCTACTTTACAACAATTGTAACAAAGCTTCCCCGCAAAAAAAAATGTAACAAAGCTATTTAGTAAAACTGAGTTTAGGAGAAATTTTATTTTATTGCGAATTCAGATTTAGACTTAGCACGAGTGCTCATATTGTGACACTCGACAATGATGTAATTAGATGCATCTTCCTTTGTTTCCACCTTCTGATCGGGAAAAAATTAAAAAAAATAAATTTAAGGATTATTTTTGTACTTGGTCTCTCCAATTTGGTACCTAGATTTGGTACTTCTAGGTACTTGCTTTGTTTCCATCATTAGATGTCTCGGGATGGACGGCTCTTATTTTTTCCGATCATTCTAAAATTTCTCTTTACTAAATCCGAGATCATAAAATGATCACCTCCATCTCGTGAGACAGATTTCCAGGGTTTATTTTCCCGCACTCGCATGTAGAGTTTTTTTTTTCGCCCCGCGCGTTCCGCATAATAACCATATGATGGAATAACACTGCAAAAGGGCTAACGCTTCTCCTGCATATGTTTGCTGTGCAGTATACCGTAGGTTGCTTGTCTCAATGCTCTGGTGAACTGAGAAACGGTTCGTGCTCCGTTGGCGCTGGCTGCTGTCAAGCGGATGTTCCAAAGGACCTGAGGTATTTTGAAGCTTACTTCAATCCAAACTACAACGATACAACTGCCTGCGGCTACATTGTTGTGATGGAAGAGAAGGCATTCAACTACAGCACCACATACGCCTACTCAAGCAATTTCTTTGATGAATACAAGGGTCAAGTTCCTGTTGTGATGGACTGGACCATTAGAAGAAAGTCGTGCGAGGTTGCTAAAACGAACCACGGTTCATATGCGTGTATTGCCGACAAGAGCGAGTGTGTCGACGACACCACCAACCGAGGCTACCGCTGCAAGTGCCTGGACGGGTATCGAGGCAATCCGTACGTCGAGGATGGATGCACAGGTTCCTTCTGCTCTCTTAAAACATAGAAAAAATTGACGCGACAATTCTAAACAGTACACAGAAATACAGGATGAAGTATTGTTGTTTCCTTTCAGATATCGATGAATGCCTTGAGAATACTATGAATCCATGCACGCGCAGTGGGGGGACTTGTCTAAATACACAGGGGAAATTTACCTGCTTATGTCCCTCAGGAAAACAAATGATTAGTGACATGTGTATGGCAAATCAGAAGTCCTCTTTTTGGGTGATGCCAGTCGTAGGTAGGTATCCTGCTCCCGCCTTCATCACGAATACAAATCTGAAACAGTCCCTGTTTGATCATGCTCTAGCATGCCCTTATCAATGCAAGTATTACTTTCTTATATTATTTCCTACAGGCAATTTGTGATTTCATATGGGTTGCCTATTCTTCTTTTTCTAGAATAAAAGTAGTGATTATTAGTATGGTGAATCCTGCAGGCGCAAGTGTTGGACTAGTGGTCCTTATAGTTACCATAACCTGTGCATACTTGACCCAACAAAGAAGAAAGCTACAGCACATCAAACAGAGATACTTCCAACAACACGGGGGTATGCTGCTGTTTGAGGAGATAAAATCACAACAAGGCATTGCATTTAAAATATTCTCAGAAGCAGAATTGCAAGAAGCCACTGACAAGTTCAACGAAAAACGAGTGTTGGGCCATGGTGGACATGGAACTGTGTACAAGGGTCTTCTCAAAGGCAACCTCGAAGTAGCTGTAAAAAGATGCATGTCCATTGATGAGCAGCACAAGAAAGAATTCGGCAAGGAAATGCTGATCCTCTCTCAGGTCAACCACAAGAACATCGTTAAACTATTTGGCTGCTGCCTCGAAGTGGAGGTCCCCATGCTAGTATATGAGTTCATCCCAAATGGTACATTGTTCCAGCTTATCCATGGCAACCATGGCAAGCAGATTTCCTTGGCTACTCGTGTGCAGATTGCCCATCAGTCTGCTGAAGCTCTTTCCTACCTGCACTCATGGGCATCCCCGCCTATCATCCATGGAGATGTCAAATCATCAAACATCCTCATTGATTGTGACTACACCGCGAAAGTATCTGACTTTGGCGCTTCCATCCTAGCACCAACTGATGAATCGCAGTTCGTCACCCTTGTTCAAGGAACTTGTGGATACCTAGACCCAGAGTACATGCAGACATGTCAATTGACGGACAAGAGCGACGTGTACAGTTTCGGGGTTGTTCTTTTGGAGCTACTTACACGCAGAAAGCCATTCAAGCTTGGAGGGCCTGAAGATGAGAAGAGCCTAGCACTAAGATTTATTTCTGTGACGAAGGAGGACAAGCTTAAGGAGATACTGGACGATCAGATCAAGAATGACGAGAACATGGAGGTTCTCGAAGAGGTTGCAGAGTTAGCAAAGCAATGCTTGGAGATGTCTGGTGCGAATAGGCCATCCATGAAGGAAGTCTCCGAGAGGCTTGATAGGTTGAGAAAGGTGATGCAGCATCCTTGGGCGCAGCAGAACCCTGAGGAGATGGAGTCCCTGCTTGGAGAGTCATCAATGGCAAGCTCAGAGGTTGTCAACACTGGAAATTTAAGCATCGAGAAGAAAGCTGCCAGGAGTCTAGAATCGGGACGTTGATCACAAATTCACCATCCAATAATCTGATAGCGTATGATATATTTAATATCACATTGGGAATATCTATCAAATAAGTGTTTAGATGATCTTTTCATAGTAATAATTTTTCATCTATGTTAGTGGTTTGTATATAAACAGCATGTCGTATTCTTGACACGATGCTGATACACACCGTGTTGCTAGCTATGGTGCTAAATACAAAGAGATCAAGCAGTCTCACCTTATTTTTAAACTCTCCAAGCCATCCACGTTTCTTCATTTGACTTTCAATGATAGAGTTCTAATCCGATACCTACATGTTAGTAAACCTTGTATTTCCAAATTTGCTATTTAGTAACTGTATTTTGCATAGATATTTTGGATCTTTGGATTAATTTGCACCGTTAGATCTTCATAAAATCCAACGGTGTATATTCTTCTCTTTTAGATTAATGTGGTAATTTCTAGACACTCTCGGCGAAGGTGGTGATTTTTTTAACACTATTGTATTAAGATAACTAGCAAGACAACCCGCGCTAATAGCGCGGCTAGGTAGGATGTGATAGTACTTTTTAAACATAGATGCAAGTTTCTTGGCTTCCAACGTGCCTAGAATCATGGTAGACTTTCTTCATGAATAGATGGCAGCATTTTGGCCATGTATTTGACTCCCGTCTTTTTTTTTGCCCTTTCAAAAAAGATTCTCACAATAACGTCCCCTGGCAGAACCATTTCAAAATCTGGACCCTCAGCTTGGCGCCATCCACGCTGGCGCCAAGCTTACACGTCTCAGCCCCAGCCATCCTGGCGCCAAGGTCCATGCACAGCTGCTGACGCGGATGCCGACATGGTGGGAGCTTGGTGCCATCCATCATGGCGCCAAGCCTTAGCGCCGTGGATCTTAGCGCCAAGTTTGGCGCCGTACATCTTGGCACCGAGCAATTTACCCCGTACCTGTTGGGTTTTGAATGAAATAAGTATAATTATTCCAAGAAGTATGCAACAAACTATGTGTTGGCGCTAGAAATCGGTCAACCGAATCCCCAGCGTCTGACACACGACCCGGGAGAATCTGCTTAGCTCCTATTCGGGTGATCGCCCTGGTGCGGTTCGCGCGGCGTGCCAGCCAATCTGACCTGTTGATTGGCAAGGTAGAATACGTGTCAGATCCAGAAATCGCGATCGGCTAAGTTTCCGATCTCGAGAGAGCTTATCAGCGAATCGGCCGATTTGCCGTAATAAAGAAATCGGCTATAAGGCAGTCGATCATTGTAGCCTTGTAGACAGAAAATTACTAGAGTAATTGACATAATGCCATAGTAACAACACTAGGAATAGATCCAATCGGCAATATAAAATAGATGAATTTAATAGCAGAACGTAAAGAAAGCCGAAACCACCGATTCCTAGCTGGATAACTGGTGATAAAACTAGAAAGACAGGTAAAACCTATAATTCTAGTAAATATCGATAACTAGTGAATAAATCTAAACGAAACAACAGCGATGCGCCCGAAGTTAGAGCTTAGAATATACTCGGTAAACGGAACTTACAAGATCGGCCGGAGATCAAGTTGATGCAGCCCTGCCAACCCGTACGAACTCGTGAAAAGAGAAAGTATTTGGCGAAGTCGCCTGCTTGAAAGTAAGTACGAGGAAAAAGTAGTTGGTTGTATTAATTTCTTGATGATTACAGATTTACAAAGGTAGCTATTTATAGCCCCGTATAGATGACTCCTTAACTAACTAGAACTCTATCTCTAATTCAAATAGAAAACGAATATTTACAAGCACGATTCGTGCTGAGTTGGTTATTATACGCTCTACGGGCCGATCTCCTCTTCATCCTTCTATTCTTTTCCAAGCCCATAACGGCCCAATTATCCCAACCTCCTCAATCGGCCGATTCCATATCGGCAAAAGGTAACCGATCAGGAACCTGGCGTGTCCGATCCGGAAGCGAGGCAGAAGTCACTGGCCGATCCCGCACTGTAGCGTTGGCCGATCTTGGACTGTAGCGCCAATCAACCGATCTAGAACTGTAACGCCATTCGGCCGATTCCCAACTGTACTTTCCAATTCCCTCTCTTCTTGGTGCCGATTTTACTAGTGACGAAATCTGGCGTCAACACATGCCCCCCAGTTTCGGAGTAAAACATAATCTTTTACTTCGAAATTCTTTTTTAACCTCTCCTCCGAAACAGCCCCAATGAAAATATCCTTCCGTTTCGCGGTCTTCCAGCTGATGATTGCAATCTTTTCGAAACGGGCGCCCACGACAACCACTACTCCCGAAAAACTCGAAACGCTGGCGCAGTGAAAATCCCATTTTTACCCCTCTTCAGGCGCCCTTTAAATAGCGGTTCACCCCGCACTTCATCTTCAAGCTCACGTCTTTCTTCCTCCGCGCGCGCGCCTTCTTCTTCCCTCGGCACTTTTCCCTTATCACCGAAGCTTCCTAACGCCATCCTCCTGTTGCTTCTTCTCTTCCTCTCCAATGGCGGCTCCTTCTGGCAGCTCTCCAGCGCGCGATGCTCCGGAAGTAGCACCTCCGGCGGTAGTGGCGACGGCAGTTGCTCCATCGACAGAAGAAGGAGCTTCATCAGAGATCCCAGTGGCGATCCCCATTGCGGCCTCATCGTCCGCATCTGCACTGGCGACCACGCCGATCACACGGAACTTCATCCCAGAGGTTATTACCGAATCCCTCTTCTATCGGCAATGCATTTACTTTAGATCTATTTCTTACCTTTTTACACCCCCCTTTCCTTTTTTAGGCGGTTAGGCATCGCATTACTATCCATCTCACGGGAAATCCCGGCCTTATTTGCCTCGGTCCTATGGGGAACCCAGATCCAATAGAACTTATCAATTTAGAAACCCACATAATCCCCTTCAAACGATCCGACATGGACCTAGATCACTGGTTGGGCACTTTTAGGTCCTGGCCGAATGAAACCCCAGGTTGGAGGGAGTGGTACCAACGGGTAGCCGCGTCGAAGAGTGTCTCATGGGACGAGCTCAAAATCGGTCAGTGTATCAACCTGTCTTTATCCCAGATGGAGAGAAATGAGCCGTTGGTAATAGCGGATTCTTACTTTTGGTCTGATGCCCTTAATGCTTTCTTATTTGGTCACGGACCTATGACCCCAACACTGGCCGATGTGGTTCTGTTGACCGGCCTTGACATTTCTTCCCCGGACACACCTTTCCACCTTTTAGCCGCAACGTCGCATCGGCTGGACACAAGGGGAATCGGCGGGTGGAAAGGATTCATCAGATGTAATAAAAGAGCTGGGTCTGTTGAGAATAGGGAGCACGCGGCCTTCTTAATGATGTGGTTAGAAAAACACTTCTTTTGTGGAAGAGCCGCCGGCCCATCAACTAACACCCAGGCTTTAGCCGAAGCACTGTCCAGAGGAACCCGTGTTCCCCTTAGGAAACACTTGCTAGGGGCGGCGTACCACATGCTCCACCAAATCGGCATCAAACTATCCAAGGGAGAGCCGATCGGAAATCCAGGCGGACCCTGGTGGTTCATCAACTTATGGCTGAACCTCTATATGAGCGAGATCACTCAGCAGAGGGTGGACCGTATGATGTTCCCCAACATCGAATCGGCAGAGGATCCTACCGAACGTCGCCGATGCATGTCTTTTGGTGAAGCAGCATCGGCCTTTCTAGGTTGCACGTATTCTGCCACAAAAGTAGCCGAGTACTTCCGATGCTTTTATAACGGCTTTAATGAAGATGCAACCGTTTGGTTTCCTTATCGGCGGGATGACCCAATCTTTGAACTCCCAACCTGCTTCGATTCAAGCACTGGCAGATTCGACGAAGAACTTAACGACGAGTTAATCAAGCTAGGAATCTTGCCAGCCAACTTCTTTTCGGGGAAAGATGCCCCCACGTACGAGTTCTATAACCCCTCTGTTGCAGCACGTCAGTTCGGCATGGGTCAGCTGCCGATTCAAGTGTATTTTGCTGGCCGAGTCAAGTTCAGAGATGAGCTCACAACCGGTCTGGACTACAGTCGGGTACGAGACCGGATTTCGGACTCCAACACCATTGACCTGAACAACTGGATAGTAGCTCCCTTTGTTGTCCAGCCATTCAAACTCTGGTGGGCCGATTGGAAACAATTCCTCTTCTGTAATTCGGCATCGGCATACTGCAACCTCCTGGATCCAGCCAATATCGACCCGAATGCCGAGGTATTTTCCTTAGCCGATTTTTACTCCTCTTAACGCGACTGAACACTAATGGTTTCACTATTTCTTCAGGCCGAGAATCGTACTCCTCCAACACACAGCCGGAGTGGTCGGCTAATAGAGGGTCATCATCCATACACCTCCTACCCTCTCATTGGCTACGATGCTCCGTCCGTGGACGTGATTGCTGGCCGATCGAAACAAGTTCAGAAGAGAATCGCCAAGAAGACCAGTCGCCGAGTCCGAGCCCGTATAGAATCGGCGGATCCTCCTATGCTCGTATCGGCAGAGACTCCGGCCGTGCCGCCCCCTCAGGTCACCAGAGACGTCGATACTCAAATCGTTACACAGGCTGGGGCAGCCGCCACATCATTGTTGTTAGAGGCCGTTCAGGTAAACTTATATTTTATTCCTCCCGATTATTGTTTTGATATTAATCCTTCTTATCTTAGACTGCACAGAGCACTCCCATGGACACACAACAATCGGCAGCAACCCAATCGGCCATCGACGCGCCCCCGCTTCCATCCGTTGAGGTACAGCACTATTTCACCGATTTTCCCTCGTATTTGCATAATACACTTATTTAACCTTCTGACACAGGTCATCGATACGCCAAGCGCTCCTCAACCACTGGTCTTCTCTCAGGGAGCTGGTCCAAGCACCGCGTCGATCATCGTGGAGTCTTCCTCTTCCGATGAACCCATGGTGCAAGCCCCTGAGCAAGGCACGACGGCTTCCCAAATGCAACATGAAGAAATTCGCTTCAAAGTGGTAAGTTATCTTGTGGCTTTATTTAGCCGATTTGCTTCCACCATCAGCCGATTTATTTTTTCTCTTTATTATCTCCAGGAACAAGACACCCCCGACAACAGCCTCTTCTCTTTTGCGATTGCCCTCTCCGACGATGAAGAAGTCGCCTCTCACCAAATCGCCCTGAGCTCCATCCCTGACGATGTCCGAGCCAAGCTTACCACCATCCGATCCCTTCTTCAAGGAGATATCGGCCGATTGGTAGAAGACGCTTCGCCGATTCGTCAGCTGTTTGGTGACGTCAGCGGACGAGTGCCCGAAGAAGCGGAGGAAGCATTGGCACCGGCGGCTTTTATCGAGTCCATGAGGATCCCAGTCTTCCGAGCCCTTCGTCACATGGCCGATCGCGCCAAGCTAGCCAAGACTCGTGAAGAGGAGGACGCATTCAAATGTCAAGCTCAAGAGGTGCACCAGCGTATCCATTTTCTGGAAGACTCCCGCCCAGGGATCGTCGGTGAGATAGACCGCCTCAAACGCCGGAGGGCAGAGCTTGCCAAGGAAATGGAGCAAGTGACCAAGGCAATCAGCGCCGAAGAGAAAAGGCTCCAAGAACTTCCTTCAGTCATTGCCGAATTGAAACAGGAGAGGCAGCACTTGGCCCACGAAGCCCTGAAGCTCCACCGTAGTGCGTCAGAAGTCCCTGGATCGGCAGATGAAGACCAACGGGTCCTGGACTCTGCCGATCAGATCCGGCGTCGGGCGATCGCGGCTATCGATACCCTTCTGGGTAATCTGTAAAGGCACCGACTATTTGTACGGACATTTAATAACTGCTTTGACCGTCCTTCGCGACGCCCCTTTATTTATTGCCCTTCTTACTTCCGATGGGACGCACCCTTACCAAATTTCCACGCCCCTTTCTCTTATAAATACCGGCCTAGACTCCCCCTTTTCGAGAGTACCAGCTTGGCTTCGGCTTTATTTTCTCACTCGTTCTCGTCGGCGCGACCTTCTGTCATGTCTTCGTCGACTTCCTCCTCCTCTGTCAACCAGGTGAAACCCTCACCCTTCTTCTCCGTTCCGTTTTTCTAAAGGATATCCCTTTTTTATTCTCTCTTTCCCCAGCCTCGACGCCTTAGCCCCGGACTTGAGCGCGCCATCGAAGTTATACACTCTGATGAACCTTTGTCGTCGGAGGATAAAGATTTAATCGAGGCTCATCGTGACGAACTCCGAGACCATGTCTCTGCCGATGCCCGTCGGGTCTTGGACTTTCTGGAGAGCAACGGCCGTCGACGACCTCCAGCTGACAGGAGTCATCCGCTTCCTCCGCGAGTCGCCCTTGAAGACGCGGCGGCAGGAACGTCACGCCCGGCGGTGGACCGGAGCCACCCTCTCCCCCGTCAAGTCGAAGCGGAGGCTTCAATGAAGGAAATAGAAGACGAGTACTTCCGTCTTATGATAGAGTTGGGTAGGACGGAGAGAGAACGTAAGAAAAAGGCTGGTGAGGCTTCAGAGATGGACGAAGAGTACATTCGCCGTATGATAGCATTAGGCCGGGCTGAGAGGGAGCGCAAGAAGAATAGTTAGTAGTCATTTTTTTTGTTCTAAGGGCAACTTGTATCTTGTCGGCCGTGTAATCCACCGTCCGTACCGAATGAAAACATCGGCCGATTTGGACGATTATATGTTTGAACCATTTTTGTATCGGTTGTGTGCGATTGTATTACGGTCAATCCCTTATGCTCCGACCCATATACTAGGGTAGTATCTTTTTAAGTACCTTCCGTTCAAAGCCCTAGTAAACTCTTCTCCCTCGATTGTTTCCAAAATGTAAGCATTTCCCGGAGCACATCTGCCGATTTTATACGGCCCTTCCCATGTAGGGGACCACTTTCCGAATTTAGGATCTTTCGACCCAATCGGCAATACTAACTTCCAAACTAAGTCCCTAGGAGAGAATTGTTTGACTTTGACCTTCTTATCGTACCACCTGGCTACTTTCTTTTTATTTTCTTCAATGCTTATCAACGCTCTCAACCGCTGGCCAGCCAAGTCATCGAGTTCCCTCTTCATGAGCGACGAGTAGTCATCGGCCGTTAATTGGTCCTGGAGCAAAATGCGTCTCGATCCCGCCCTTGACTCCCACGGTAGTACTGCATCGTGACCGTACACCAACTGATAAGGGGATAACTTGGTGGCCCCATGACAAGCCATCCTGTACGCCCATAAGGCCTCGGTCAAACATAGATGCCACTTCTTCGGCTGCTCTTCGACTTTCCTTTTGATTAACTTAATTATCCCTTTGTTGGAGGATTCGGCCTGACCATTAGCTTGGGCGTAATACGGAGAAGAATTCAACAATTTGATCCCCATATCGGTTGTAAATTCCTCGAATTCCCCTGATGTGAACATTGTTCCTTGATCGGTCGTTATAGTCTGAGGGATGCCGAATCGGTAGACGATATGAGCCCTTACGAAGTCGGCCATGATAGCCGATGTCACGGCTCTTAACGGAATTGCCTCCACCCATTTGGTAAAGTAATCGGTAGCCACCAGAATAAATTTGTGCCCTTTGCTTGATGGTGGGTAAATTTGGCCGATAAGGTCTATTCCCCATCCCCTGAACGGCCATGGCTTGAT
Organism: Setaria viridis; assembly: GCF_005286985.2. Taxonomy (NCBI): domain Eukaryota; kingdom Viridiplantae; phylum Streptophyta; class Magnoliopsida; order Poales; family Poaceae; genus Setaria; species Setaria viridis. Next base: position 33,220,398 of record NC_048264.2, on the reverse strand, counting down.
AATGGGATTCATGGCCGATGCGGGTGCACGCTGGACATTCCCGAATTTCTGACAATCCTGGCATCCCTTATAATATTTGAAACAGTCTTCGAGAATGGTCGGCCAGTAATACCCGTTATTCCTAATCATCCATTTCATCTTATGGGCCGATTGGTGTGCTCCACATACACCTTCATGGATTTCTCCCATTAGAGTCTTGGCTTCTTCTGTTCCCAGGCATTTAAGCAGGACGCCGTCAATCGTTCGGTAGAACAAGTCGTCTTCGAGTAGTACGTACTTAGTGGCGTGAAAACGTACTCGTCGCTCTACCTTCTTAGACGGATCTTTCAAGTAGTCGGCAATCTCTTTCCGCCAGTCATCGGCCGTGAGTTCCAGAGCCATAGCGCCTAGAATTGGCCGATATCCAGATGCGTGCTGGGCGAGCTTGTTGGCATCCTCGTTGTGACCCCTTGGGATGTGCTCGATTACTGCCGATCTAAATTCTTTTAAGAGCTGTAAGCAATCTTCGTAAAAAATTCTTAACACATCGTCCTTGCATTCGGACCTTCCGGTTAATTGATCCACAATAAGCATGGAATCCCCGAAGACTTCAACAGAATCGGCCTTGACTTCTCTTAATAGTTGCAGGCCCTTCAGTACAGCTCGGTACTCCGCTTGATTATTAGTAGCGGTGGCTTCTATCGGCAGAGAAAAATCATAGCTTGCCCCCCGAGGCGATATGAGAACGATGCCGATTCCTGATCCGACCCCACATGACGACCCATCAAAATATAAAGTCCAAGGTGCCGGCTCTACGGGGGTAATCTCCGGTCCGCAGTGTTGGGCGACGAAATCGGTCATGACCTGTCCCTTGACAGCTTTTCCCGATTCATAACGCAGGTCGAACTCTGACAACGCTAAGATCCATTTGCCGATTCGTCCTTTCAAGATCGGCAGTGATAGCATGTATTTTACTACGTCGTCTTTGCACACGACCACGCATTCTGCCGATAGTAGATAGTGCCTGAGTTTGGTGCATGAGAAGTAAAGACATAGGCACAAACGCTCCACCGGAGGATATCTTGTTTCAGCATCCAGAAGTCTTCTACTGACATAATAAATTTCTCGTTCCTTGTCTTCGAGTACTCAACTCAGTACCATATTTTTTTAGATTTATTCCAAGATTTAACTTACGTTATTCTTTTTAGCGGTAGCTGGTAGGTGACGTATCTGTCAATAGCGATGCACCCATAGTGACATTGTCAATATCGAGATTTGTAAGCTCAGTCTCTCGGAGGTGCCTATAAGGTGTGGTTTCATGCGTGTATTTAGACGTCTGCGTGTGTATGAACATATGCGTCTATAAAAATACTTCCATATTTTTTAGTTATATAATTTATTAGCGTACATGACAGAGATAGACTCATTAGATTTGTTTAGACCGTAAATCATCGTAAAATCTAATAGTGTATTTCTATTAATATGGTGATTTATAGGTCCTCTATGGGTATCTTTTAACACTGAAATCTTGGGCACTTACGTGATTTATAGTCCCAAATAAGTACTTGTGTTCCCGTGTCGTGGCATTATATGCTCATGCATGCTGTACACACAGGAGTCGTGTACTCTGTGTTTACGTATTTCACTGTGTCATGGATGTATTGCAAATATATAATGAAGCAAGGTGGCAAGGTCGCATAGGGCCGGCCCTGAGGGGGGGCAGGGGGGCGGCTGCCCTGGGCCCCCAAATCCCAGGGGCCCCGGTGTCAGATAGCTGGACGTCAGGTCAGGGCCCTCCGTCATGTACTCAGGTGCCTTTAGGCCGGCCTAGAGGCCAAGGCCAACGCCTAGATTGCCAGGCTAAACAAGTAAACATAGACTATAACCGAGACACTGCTCCAATTGGTAAAACTTTTCCTCGTGGATCTCTATATAGTGGCTGGTACGAATTGACCTGCCGATTACCTTCGCCTGTTAGTAGATTGAGTACCGCTCCCGTAGCGCCGCCGCCACACGCGCACACTCGAGTACCACAGTGCCACCCAGGGCCGCCGCCGCACGCGTGCTGCGCCCGCACTCCTGCCGCCTGCGCGCGTGATCCCCGTCGTGCCGTCGAGTTGTTCCTGTCCTGTTCGACTGCGTCGGACGAGATCAGACTGTTCCTGTTCGACTCCGTCGGCACCTAAGTACGCTACTGGATTGCCAATTTCCTAATTCTCCGTATCATTAATTATTAATTCATTATCATAAGTTATTTAATCTCAACTGATTTATAACAATTATGGGAAATATGAATCAGGCTGCGAGAAAAAGGAAAAGGAAGAGATGTGTGGATGAGTTGATAGAATCACAGGGAGAAGCTATAGATAAATTTGGCAAGAGTTATCAAGGCCCTGCGAGAAATACGGGCGCTTCGACGAACCCAAATGAGTTGGCAATAGTTGTTGCGGATGAACCAAGAAAATGTTAACACCAACGTCGATGATAACAATGTAAGTGACTCTAAGAACATAGTAAATGCATCAGGTGCACATTATGCATCATGAGAGGGTAAATGGTTTTGGCAACATTATGCATCGAGAAGAACTTGTTGGATAAGATTGGCATCATCCTTATCATAAGTGATTTTGCATCGAGAAATGTTAAAAGAAATTTTTAAGGTAATATGTATAAATAATTTGATATAAATATTGCTTTTAGATACATTTAAATATTTATCGGTAACATTTTATATATATTTGTTATAATGTTTATATGAAAGGGTCCCGAGTTTTACTTTCGCCCCGGGCCTCCCAAATCTCAGGACCGGCCCTGGTCGCATATGACAATATCTCATGACCACTAAACGGACAACAAAGTAATATCAATGTATGGAAACGTGCAGACTCAAGTCTGATAGGAAATATCAATAAACTTACTTTGTTTGTTCGGAGACATGGAGCCCAAGTCAGATAGTAAAAACCAATGCATATTCTATAATTAGTACGGACGATGTAATGGGTATGATTATTTATTAATTTTTATTCTTGAATTTATGTTATTGTTAATTGTATGCGATATGGACTCTTTGGGATAATATAGACCGTTAGATGATCATAAAATCCAACGGGGTGTATTCTTCTCTTTTTCTGATTAATGTAGTAATTTCTAGACCCTCTCGGCAAACGTGGTAACTTCTTTTAATACTATTGTATTAAGATAATAAATAGATAGACATGTTGTTATTTATCTTATATCTACTTTTTTTTCCTGCTACATTGCAACAATATATCCATTTCCAACGTGCTTTAAAAATATATTATTTAGTGAAACCAAAAGAACTTATAAGACTTGCTGGCGGGACGTGCGTCCACAGCACGTAGCAGTGTAGCACTGCTAGCTGCAGTTGCAGGTCGCTGCCTTTCGCCGGCGCTCACTGGCCGGTACCTCGGCGGCCCTCCTAGCCTTGCGCTCCTTGACCGCTGCGAAGACTCTGGCTGCCCACTGCGCGAAGTAGGCCTCGTCGTGCCCGATCTGCCGGTTCTTGTAGCAGCTGAGGATGTCAGGGGAGCGTGGGCACGGCTCGCCGTTGGGGTCCCACCAGGAGCCCTCGTGCCGCATCCCCGCCCGATCCGCCATCCACCGGTACACGAACTGGCCGCCCCCAGCCCTCTGCCTCCACCCCAGCGGGTAGAACTCCATGATGCTGCTGTTCCTGTCCATGAACAGCAGGTTCGTCATCTGCGCCCGGTGCGCCGAAATCAGCACGTCCGTCGCGCTCAGCAACCTCACCTGCCAACAAGAAAGGAGGGGGAAAGAAATTTCATTCATGTCGCACGCACACTTGAAGGTTCAGCGAGTTCAACCATTCGTGTGCCTTGCACAGACCTGGTCGCAGAACGTCACGTTGTCCGAGTGCGCGGCGGCGACCGTGCACCCGGTCACCCGCGCGCACACCTCCTGGAACACGCGCGTGACCGCCACCTCGTCCTTGAACGCCCGCCCGCCCGACCGGAAGAGAAGCGTGACGCGCAGGGCCGTCGGGTCGGTGCCTCCGGCGCTCGACGCGTCCACGCCGCAGTAGGCCCTGGCCTTGCACCGCATGAAGTCGAACGCCCCGAGCAGCCTCTCCCTGGTCAGCCCTTCCAGGTTCCTCCTGAACACCACCGCCTCCTCGAAGCACACGGGGCCGGGCGCGTCGAACGTCTCGACGGTCATGTTCGCGCCCGTGGCCGCCTCGGCCAGCGCCGTCAGCCACCCGCTCATCCCCGCCCGCACCTCGCCGTGGTGGAACAGCGCCCACCTCGCCGGCCGCGCCCTGCACCCGCTCCTCGCGTGCCACGAAGCGAACGGGACCAGCGCCGTGAGCCCGTGCCATAGGTTGCTGTGGTCGTAGGCGGTCTCCGACACGAACGACAGCCCGGGTCGGAGCGCCGCGCCGTGGGGGAGCGCGTCGCGCCACGCCAGCGCGTAGGCGTTCCTGGTCCCGTCGTGGCGGGAGGGAGCCGCGAGGCAGAGGAGCCGGCCGGCCGACGCCGCGGAAGGGAAGACCAGGTTCTTGGCCTCGCCGTCGGGCTCGGAGACGTCGTCGTGGGTGCTGATGAACCACGTCTCTGACCGCTCGCGGGTGTCCTTGAGCGGCAGGAAGGTGGCCGACGCGCGGAGGCGGTCGACGAGGTCGTCGATGGCTGCTGGCTGGCTAACGATTCGGGAAATCGAAGAGAAGAGGCCGGTGGCCGTTTGGAACTGGAGATAGAGGACGGCGGCGAGCAGGAGAGGAGGGAGAAGGCAGACTGCGCGCTTGAAATGGCTCACGTTATTGGCGATCGCCTTCTTCTTCGTGGCGAGCTGCTTCATAATGCATGGGCGGGCGAGAGACAGTTTGAGGGATGGCGCTCGTGCATGCATGGGTGATTATGTACTGCTGTGCAGTGGAGAATACTCGTTGACCTACCGGCTGCTATCGTGTAGTAGCACCTAGTAACGACAAGCTTGGCACTCTGGCACAGTATGTTTTATTTGGGTGCCTCCGATCCAGCCGCGGAAAAGGGAAACAAGTTGGCCATGGTATCTGTGCAGTCCAGGTAGTAAACTGTACAGAGTGCGCGTAGGGAAGATCCGAATCTGAATTACGAGTGCACGAAACTTTGAGTTGGCTTATCTGAAATACTGAAGTAAAACGCCCTAGCCATCTTTTTTGCGAAAATCAGAGACGCAAACGCTCATGTACCTCTATAAGTACGTGGGCACGTAATTTACCACTTAAAATATAACGATGTTAATTTCGAAATAAATTGATCAAAATAAAATTACATATACTGATGGGTCAAGTTCCATCACAAAAAAAATTAACAAATTATGTTCCGTCAACGTCCTTCCTATCCCTGTAGCATAGAGCGTGAAGAATCGAAGCAAAGCCACGTGATTATGCTCTGGCATGCAGAAGGTACTGTTGTACCAAGCGTAACCTACCAATCACAAATGAATTTGATGGCTAATCTTTCGGTTCATCACAAAGTACACAATCTAACCTTGCACGTCTAGACGTTTACATGGTCGAATGGATGTATAATTTTCCTTCGAGGACACGTGTTTGACCAAGCTAGACAAAGTTGAAATGCTGCCAATCTTTTATTTGGTTACGCGTGTAGTAGATTTTACTCCTATTTGCTTTTGCGTGCTGCAAGCTAAAGGTAACGCTCTAGTTAGAAAATTTAAAATAAATCTGAAGCCCTTTTCTGATGCTAATCCGATCTGTGTGGACTTAAGCTCAACTTCGTCTAAACCTACAACATCGGCCATAGCCAAATATTTAGATGAAAATTATATTACTCTCTCTACTAAATTTTGCGTCGTTTTTAGTTCTATCTCAAATCAAACGTTTTTATATTTGACCAAATTTATAGAAAAATGCATAAATAATCACGACATTAAACTAGTTTCACTATATAGAGCATGGAATATGTTTTCATAGTTTATTTATTTGATATCATAGGTGCTAATAATTTTTTCTATAAATTTGATCAAAATTAGATAAGTTTGACCATGAAAGACCCATATGCAACATCCCATACCTTCTTGGATACCAGGGAACCAATCTATCGAAGAATTGGTGGCAAACTAATGTGTGAGGCAAAATAGGAAGGTGAACAAATCGTCTCACTATATTTGAGCCAATCGGGTTGCCTTAAATAGACCCATTTTTACGTATCTTATATGTCACAAATAGGGGTCACTAGATCTAAAACCATCATTCGTACGTTAGAGATCAATGAAGTTGAGGGAGATTAATCTTTTGAGGGTCGAGAGCATGTGGTTTCTTAGAGCTTAACTTAGGCTAGACTCTGATCAGGGTGACCACCGTACCGTACGCTGTAGCACCATCTATATTTATAGAGCTAAGACTTAAAGTAAAATGTATGGTCTTGGTGGTGTTTCGTACCACCGTCTAGTGATTATACGTCGCACTCTCCTCGCTCCAAATGGTTCACACTCAAGAACAAGGGGTTTATACTAGTTCAGGAATGGGTCCTATATCCAGTTTCGGCATGAGTCTTTATTCCTCGGATTCAAGCGTGCGAGGGCTTACAATGGGGCGCTCGTAAGCAAGCGTGTGAGTGTGTGTTGGTATGAATGTGTGAGAGTCGAGAGAGAAGAATGAAAGCCTGATTCCCCTTATATAGGCTAGGGACCGGGCGACAACGAGAAAGGAGGGGTCTCCCGACCCTGTGAGCTTGTGGTTTATAATCATGTACTTTAGAGATATCAACATGCCTATAAATCCTCTCATGTAACCTTCGCTGTTTGTCTTATCTTCTACTTACATTCACAGTGGTGATGCCTTTGGAGCTCTCATCTCAAATCTCATAAATACCTGGTATGAGGTCAGCTGTTCCCACTCCAAGCAACGCAAACGCAACTAACTGCACCTGCATACTGTCGCTTCTCGCGGTGGACCTCCCTCCGAATCCCCGACGGCATTGCCCGTCTTGCGCTCCTTGGCTGCGGCAAAGACTCTAGCCGCCCACTGCGCGAAGTAGGTCTCATTGTGCCCGATCTGCCGGTCCTTCCAGCAGTCTAGGATGTCGGGGTTGTTGGGGCACGGCTCGCCGACGGGTTCCCACCACGAACCCTCGTGCCGCATCTCGGCCCAGCTCGCCATCCACCGGAACACGTACTGACCTCCCCCGGCTCTCTGCTTCCAACCCAGAGGGTAGAACTCCATGATGCTGCTGTTCCTGTCCATGAACAGCAAGTTGGTCATCTGCGCCCCGTGCGACGAGATCAGCACGTCCGTCGCGCTCAGCAACCTCACCTGCCAACACAACAGATACAGATAAAAAGAAGAAGAGGACTGGATTCAAGATCTTCTTGCAAACCATTCGGAATTGTGCACGGGACTGGGGCAAGACCTGGTCACAGAACGTCAAGTTGGTCGGGTGCGCCGCGGCGACGGCGCACCCCGCCACGCGCTTGCACTCCTTCTGGAACACGCGCGTCACGGCCGCCTCGTCCTTGAACGCCCGCGCGCCCGTGCGGAACAGAAGCGTGACGCGCAGCACCGCAGGGTCGCCGCCGCCTCCGGCTTTCGACGCGTCCACCCCGCAGTAGGCCCTGGCCTTGCACCGCATGAAGTCGGCGGCTCGGAGCATCCGCTCCTTGTTCATGCCCGCCACGTTCGCCCTGAACACCACCGCCTCCTCGAAGCACACCGGGCCGGGCGCGTCGAACGTCTCGATGGCCACCGCGGCGCCCGTCGTCGCCTCGGCCAGCGTCGCCAGCCACCCGCTCATCTCCGTCCTCACCTCGCCGTGGTGGAACAGCGCCCACCTCGCGGGCCGCGCCCTGCACCCGCTCCTCGCGTGCCACGACGCGAACGGGACCAGCGTCGTGAGCCCATGCCAGATGTTGGTGTGGTCGTAGGCCGTCTCGGACACGAAAGCGAGCCCCGGCAGGAGCGCCGCGCCGCGGGGCAGCGCGTCGCGCCACGCGAGGGCGTAGGCGTTCTTGGCGCCGTCGCGGCGGGAGGGGGCCGCCAGGCAGAGGAGCCGGCCGGCCGACGCCGGCGAAGGGAAGACCAGGTTCCTCGCCTCGCCCTCCGGCTCGGCCGTGGCGTTGAGGGTGCTGATGAACCATGTCTCCGCGCCTTGGCGGGTGTCCTTCAGCGGGAGGAAGGTGGCCGACGCGCGGAGGCGGTCAACGTGGTCGTCGGCTGCGCCAGCGGCGGCAGGCTGACTGGCGCACCGGCAGACGGGGGAGAATATGCTGAGCTGTGTTTGGAAGTGGAGGTAGAAGACGACGGCGAGCAGGAGAGGAGGGAGGAGGCAGAGCGCGGTCTTGACAATGGCATGGTTCGTGTTTGTGGCAGGGGCGCCAGGCAGAGGAGCCGGCCGGCCGACGCCGGCGAAGGGAAGACCAGGTTCCTCGCCTCGCCCTCTGGCTCGGCCGTGGCGTTGAGTGTGCTGATGTACCATGTCTCCGCGCCTTGGCGGGTGTCCTTCAGCGGGAGGAAGGTGGCCGACGCGCGGAGGCGGTCAACGTGGTCGTCAGCTGCGCCAGCGGCGGCAGGCTGACTGGCGCACCGGCAGACGGGGGAGAATATGCTGAGCTGTGTTTGGAAGTGGAGGTAGAAGACGACGGCGAGCAGGAGAGGAGGGAGGAGGCAGAGCGCGGTCTTGACAATGGCATGGTCCGTGTTTGTGGCAGGCGCGGACCCAGCTAATGGACATGGGTGTACATACATATACACATATGTATATTCGTATTTGGGTCCAATTATATATACTTCGGCTCAAACAAGAGAAATAACCTGCTCAAAAGCTCCAAAGCAATCTAGCCTCCCTCTTTGTGTTGAGCTAGACTACTTTGTGCTGGCCGTACGGAGCTGTTGTTGCATCATTGGTTTTCTAGCGCACCTACGAACCCCACACTAACTCCCCGTTCATTTTTTCCTCTCAAGTATTTAAGCATTTAAGATCTTGACACTGAGTTTTACCAAAGGGAAAAAAAAGATAAGCATGTGTTTGATTTGAGTACAAGAGGTAACATCATCCTATTTTTTTGGATGGGTTGGATGCGAGGATCCCAGTTCTTTGTTTAGTACTCCCTCCATCCCAAATTACTATTTGTTTTGTCTTTTCTAAATACATAATTTTTGCTACGTATCTAGACATAATATATATCTAGGTGCAGAAAAGCCAAAACGAATAGTAATTTGGGACGAAGGAAGTAGGAGAGATGGAAAGAAATGAGACGGATAAAATTTCACAGTTCACAACGCTAACACGGATGACTATCGGCATTGCCTTGCCTCCCTAGATGCCGCTTTCATCTTGTCCGCGCAAGTGCAGGGGTGGTCGGGTCGAAGTCACGTCACAGGTGGAGAGCACAAGAGGGGCGGTGTGGTCAAGCTCTAACGGAGGGCAGCGCGATTGAGCTACGGTAGAGTATGGTCGATCTTTGGCGTGGTAATGTATACCCAATTTTAAAATCCTGCGTCCGCCACTAGTTTGGGTGATCTTCCATGGCTGGCCGTTTCCATGTTTAAGCGAGAAAGGTTGCACAGCAATGACGTTCACGCATGGATGAATTTGTATTGATCGCTAGAATGTTCCCCGTACACTAGCTCCTATATGACCTACGGTGCCTCAAGCCGCAAAAAATGGAAACAGGTTGACCATGATCCACGTGCACTCGCGGTATAAAATGCAGACGCCGAGGAGAGATTGCGCACTGAGAATCTGAATTGTGAATTTTGCGTCGGCGCATTTGAAGTCAGGCCGGCCCATCCGCGGTGCACGTGGAGCTTTGGAGTAGAAACGAAGCAAAGCTGCTCTGTATTTGTGATTGGGCCAAGCTGAGCCCCTGCTGTTTTCCTTTTTAAATGGTACCCTCTCAAAAAAAAAGAGGTAAACTATTCAAACTCGGATGAATTTTCACCGTCTAACCTTCCGTCCACAGTAGTCCACTTCTAACCTGCAACCATCGACCACGCATATCTGTCTGCCTATATATACGTTTACCGAAAAATAGGAAATTTTCGTTAAAAGATAAGTTTGCCTTCAGTAGGTGTGTGCACTGTGTGGAGCACGCATTTTTTTATTTGCAGTAAGATCATCACACAGGTGTTCGTATTTTTAATTTTATTTTTATTTTTTTTGGTGTTCATTCGTACATAATGTGTCTACCGATACTCGACAGTGAGACACCTATAATTACTTCATCAATCTCAAGATCAATCAATCAGTTTTTTTCAAATATGCCCATAAGTGTACATATGTGTATTCATAGGGTGATGTACATGTATGTAAGCGTTGAGGTATATACCGTATTTCAGAAAAGAAAAATCATCAAAGAAAAAACTTACACCATTGTAGCATATCTAGAGGCTGCTTGGGAGGGTTTATCCCGAAACAGCTTCATTAGTACTGGACGGATTTGCCCAACTTTTAGTTAATTTTTTTTCTCGATTCGCAAAACGACTTTCACGCTAAATTACCTTAATTTACACAAAACAGGTAAAGCCAAAGCCACTGTAAAACACTCTGAAACAACGCCCTAATCAGATGCCTGTTCGCTTGGACCAAAAGCCCTCCAGAAAGCGAATGCTGCCCGCAGATAGTGAAAGATGCATTGTACCCAGTTGAGAAGGCACCGGAACAGCCCAGTACCATCCTCATATCTTCTTCTGGCTTGGTCTCGGCGGCCAGTGAATGGCAGCTCAAGGAGTGTATGCCCGTGCCAGGTGAATTCGCCTTTTATGACGGGGAACCTCTTCCCGCTTAGATACTTGCCATTGATGGGGTGCAAGATGTCGTACTCACCGGGGCAAAATCCGCAGCTCCGGCCTTTTGTATTGGCAAAGCGGCTCTTCTGTTGTTGACATCAATCATAAAACGGAAGTTACCGATTAGGGTGCACGTTTCAACGATTGTTGGGCCATCGTCTTGCTTGTAGCGCAGCTCAGCGAAGGAGCGCTTGATCTTCGCAGTCCCTCCTGGGTTACTGCTGCGGCTGCGAGCCCAGAAGTTGATATGGTACCAGATGTGGTTCTTAAAACACGCGCGGGCTTCCATCAGGGGCTTCGCAGGATCCACCCTGCCATGCCATGCGCGCGTTGTGTATGAACTGGAAGAATCCATCAAGTCATCATGTCTTCTGTTTCTGATAATATCATAATTAACATGAGCACATATCAAAGCTGAGCGTACCGGGTGCCTGGCGTTGTAGTGGCGGAGGGCGCGGTGGACGTTCCCCACGACGAAGGCTTTTCTTCAGTTGTCAATTCGCTTGCTTGCTAGTAGCGGCCAGGACCCAGTCCAACGGAGGGGGGAGAGTAGGGGTGACTTAAGCGCCTTTAGCACGGCTCATCCCAAAATGGCTTCACCGGTGAAGTTAAAGTCGGTGAAGCTAAAAAAACTGGTTTCACCCAGCTTCTAGTTCATTTTAATCTCGGCTTGCAAAACAGCTTCACGCTACAGTATCTCGATTTGCGTAAAATAGATGAAGCTAAAGTTGAAATGAGCCGTGCTAAAGGGGATCTTACTCTTCCGTGCGCAGCGAATGCCTTTATCCAGCAATTTCTTCTCTTGCGCTTGCGCTCGAGGTGGCAGTTGCTCCTCGCCGGACAGTTCGTGCAGGAAGCTGCATCCGATATCAATATCATCCTGCTCCACCGCGGTCGCCGCCCGCTTCCGAGATACCATCGCCCGCGATCTAATTGAAAGTCCCGGGGATCTCGACCTCGTAATCTTCAGACTAAACAAGGTGGTTCCCCCGAACCCTGTAGCTGCCTATATGTAGCGGGAGCAGGCCCGACGGCCGGCCAGCGCTCGACCCAGCCACCAAATGAATCCTAAATCGACTCCAACAAAAGTTTCGAATCCGAAGTTCTGGACAAGATTCGCCAAATAGAACGGATCTCCGGTCGCTCAGCGTGCTCACTAGACCGACAGACAGGTGCAGGGTGGGCGTGCAGCTGCGGTGGTTGTGAGCTAATTACTCGACTCTGCTGGGCTTGGTGTCATTCCGTAACGGAAGTACGACCATTTAGGAGGCCCAACAGGCCCAGGTTCACTTGGAAAAGATCGCGGGCGGCATGGGCCGAAGACAACTACAGTTTGCTTATTGTCTCAGAAAAAATTGCTTATGGATAATTGGATACGAAGAATTGATATCCACGCACGACTGGACCGTACTAAGTTAATGATAGGCAGCCCATTATGACGGATGCCAGAGATCATGTTAAAAGAAATTTTGCATATTTCATCTGACTGAGGTGCATCAGATCAATTGTTCATTATAGCGCATGCCAAAGATCATATTGGAAAACAGCACGCTTATGAATTATGAACATTGCTTGAAACAGTTCTGACAACATAAATTAGCAACCAAGGCACAGCCGCACAGCTAGGTGGAGGGATCATGCTATTTACAAAATTTACAGCAATGGCTACCATCGGGTTCAACAGTATTTACTGAAGAAAACCTACATACCAACCGCTTGTTGCTTTGCCGAAAAACCCGAGTTATTATCCTCAGCTCTACACCAGCCAGTGGAGCCATTGTAAAACAATCTCAGCGAGAAAAATGGACACACCGTTGCGATCTGGAGCTATACACTGGGTCAGGTCAGAAAGCCGTGCACAGATTGCTCTTCAAGTTTGAAGAGCATTCCTGCTGAAGAGCAGGGCTACAGAGCCGACTTCTCTTCGGCTCTGATATTCTAACACGGGTTATTGCTGCTGTCAGTGCGTCAACTATGCCACATTCATCCTGCTCCTCTGAACTCTGGCTTAAGTCTGACAATGACTCACATTCTGACCTAAGTCTGCCCCGTGGAATTATGGGTGCTATAATCTTGTTAGTGACACACAAATTAGCAGTTACCACCTTCAGGGGGCATTCCGTGTAAAACAGGACCCATGGGTGACCTGAAATAGGCATCAGTAAGTAAAGACATCCTCAAAACATAAAGCAAGGCACTCTTTGAAGCTTGAACTTACTAAGGACTTCATCAGCAGTCAATCTAGAAGAGACATCTCGATTCAACATTCGACCAATAAGATCCTTTCCGAGACCTGATATTGATTCCCATGGACTACTGCTGAAATCAAGTTCAACCATCTTTATAGACTCAAAGACGGCGTCCAGAGAGCCTCCTTGAAATGGAAGTGAGCCAAGCAGTAGTACATGCAGTAGCACACCAGCACCCCATATATCAACTTTCTCAGAATAGCTTCCAGAAAGAACTTCAGGTGCCACATATGCTGGGCTCCCAGCTATGCCAGACAATTTCTGACCTGTTTAATGCACCAAACATTAGCTAGTGTTCTACAGGCACAACCACAAAAACATGCATGTAAAACACTCCATAGATGGCATTTTGCCAATAAGGAGATGAAGAATAAAAAATAGAAACACTACTGTATAACAGGAAAAGAAATAGAAACACTTTCAATGCTCAAATGTTTCTCTTAGGAATTAGGATCGGTTACTGCTGGCAGAGTGATAGAAATAACAAATCCCTTCTAGCCAGACAGAATAAACCTTAAGTTTATCCAGAAAATCTCATTAGAATGTTTTTACATGCATAGATGTAAGCTTGCAGCTTGGGCTATTTTCGATCCAGGTATTTGAACCAAATCCGTGCTGGCTACAAGTGTGTAGCCAAAACATTTTGAAGCAAAAATTAAACAATGCAGATTTGCTAAAATACATTGGTACCCTACAAATGTCAAAATAATGAAATATAAGTAGCTACTTTCAGGAACTAATGCCCATGTTGCCATACAACTCCAAATCATAGATTATATAACTCCATTCAAAAGCTGCACTGATTTCTAAGCGACTAAACCGCATTTGGAACATGAAACACGACAGCATATGGTATTACTAGGAAGACCATGCTTGTCTTCTGACAGAACACACTTTGACTTGGAGTGGCATAATAAAACATTAACTAATATTACTTAATAATCATCTTGTGAACTGGTGCAAGTTCAGGACATCAAATCCAATTTTCTGTGCCAACAACCAGAAGCAGCACTAGCACTCCCAAATAAAAATTCATTAATTAGCATCAGTTAGCACCAGGCATCAATTCTCTTGGCATGCCTAACAAGATGGATGATACAATGATGCCACCTGCTACCAGTCCATGACTCCAAAAACACAGCATAACACATTATTATGCAGCACGGCACATATAGCGAAGCAGCCAAAACATAAGTACCCGACAAACTAACCAGGTACTTACTAGACAAGTGATGGAGCTGATATCTTTTAGTTACTCTAACTAGTTAGTTACATAACTAGACAATGAGACCCAAGCTAGCAAAGTACACTTCTTAGCACATTAGGGTGTCGTAGACTCGTAGATCATTGTCTTGTGCATCAATGTAATCTTTTAACCTTGACATTCCATGCAAGCAAACAGAAACTCAATATGAAGATTTCCTAGCACCAGGTCTCAATTATCTTATCATACCTAGATAGAGGAGATGACACGTGAATGAACACTTGTTGTGAACTCATGACTCCAAAAACACAGCTTGCGCTCATTTCTCTGAGCACGTATTGAGAACATTTCTTCTTATGGAGTAATGTACACGACGCAAAACATCACATCAATTGTCAGTTAGAACTCAGATGGGAAATAAAACAGACCACTGAGACCAGATATCGACTGCCGCCAACTTAAGGGAGACTCCAGAGATGTGACCTCATCACAACCAAGCCAGGAAGACCAGAGCTACATGGCTCACTTAGGTTCCTAGGCCATAAACGTATAAATTAGTTGACTCCCAACTTATCCACATCACACTAGCTGGTACTCAAGGCCACATATATGGGCAACCTCCACATATATGGGCAACCTGCAAAAGTGCTAGCAGCCATGGTGAAACATAGATGAGTGATGAGTGTGCACATCAAGTGGAATTCTGGAAACCTAAGCCTTATTACCCAACAATAACCCCAAGTAACATGGAAATATTTCTGAAATATATAAACAGTACAGCTAAATTCCTGATTGATACTACATTGTCGGAATTCACTGTTATAACAATGTAACCAATACCATCTTGTTGAGATTCAAACTGAAAGCTAGCAATATTGCATAAAATTTACCATTAGTGACACGCGCAGCAAGTCCGAAATCAGCGAGCTTCATCTTCCCTGCCTTGGTGAGCAAAATATTCTCCGGCTTAATGTCCCTGTGCACGACACCCATCTCGTGGCAGTACTTGAGCACCGCCATGAGATCTTTGATCACAATGGCAGCCCGCTGCTCAGAGAACTTCCCCTCCCTGGCGATCTCGTCGAGCAGCCTCCCGCCGCCGCATAGCTCCATGACGAGGTAGAACTGGTCGGCGTCCTCGAAGACGGCCTTGAGCGTGACGACGCCCGGGTGGCCCGAGAGGTGCTGCATGATCTCCACCTCGCGGTGGACCGTCTCCTCGCCGTTCTTGGCAAGCGCCTTGCAGGCGAACTCCTCGCCCCCCGCCCTGGCGCGGCAGATCCGGACGGAACCGAACTTGCCCTGCCCGATCTCGGCGCCGAGCTCGTACTCGCTGTCGAGCCGCTTCTTCCGCCCCATCCGCGTGGCGGACTCGATGCAGCCCAGCTTCCGCTTCAGCCCGCGGCCGGGGCTGTCGGGCGCCGCCCGCCCGCTGGCCGGCGGCGCCGTCATCACCACGCCACCCCGGGCCGAGGCGGAGGCCGCCTCGTCGCCGCCGCCGGAGGAGAGCTTCTTCTTCTCGGGCCGCGGCTTGGGCTCGCGGCAGGTGCGCTTGCGAGCGGTGGCGGCGGCGGCGCGGGCCTCGTGGAGGGATCCGGCCAGCGAGCACGCGGCGCGCGCGCCCTTCCGCTTCCGCGGCAGCGAATCCATGCGAGAGGAGGATCGGGAACCCTAGGCGGCGGCGGCGGCGTGCTTACGCCTCTTGCGTGTCATGAGGGTGGGGGGAAGTGCGGCGCTGGATCGGGGAAGGTTGGTGCCTTGGTGGTGCGAGTCTGCGAGATGGGGGGGATTGGGAGCGAGGGGCTCGAGGAGGGGAAGAGGGGACGAGAGGAAAAGGGAGGAGAATGGGAGAGATGAGAGGGGAGGGGACGGTGGTGGGAGTTGGCTGGTCCTCTTGGACTCGTGTCGTGTGGCGTCGTCGGGCCGGCTCGGGCGCTCGAGGAGTCGAGTCGGCAGATCGGGAGTGGGGACTGGGGGACGTGGGGTGGGGCCGTGGGCGGAGCACGGGAGAAGGCACGGCTTTTTGGGAGGGGCGCCGCGTGCGCTTGCAGCGTACGGGCGGAACCGGGCAGCGTGATGGTGTCGGGCGTAGGCCCTAGTCGGGCGGGGCGGGGGAGATCTGGCGCTGCGGCCTGCGGGAAAGTCACGCGACTTGACGCGACGCGACGGTTCCTGCTCTGGGCGTTGCGTTTGCTGTTGGGGCGACGGCTAGTCGGCGACGGGACGAGCTTGACGTCGCCTGAGCTGGCCGCCGGCAGCGATTTGCCAGGGGCCTCTGGGTTTCTTCCCAGTTCTCTTGACCGCCGGACTCACGGATAGCAGTTCGGGTTCGGGGCGTTCGGCGCTGGAATTGTCGGCGGCTCCCGCTGGCGCGGAATCCGAGTAATTTCTCGGGCTGGACTGGAGCTCACGCACGTATCGACGTACGGAGTATGTTTCACGGGCGGTACGTGGGCGTACTGGCACGGAGTTGGTCAGGCCTCGTATTTGTTTCCGCTTGGCAGAGACGTCTACAGCAGCCAGCAGGTGATGACCGAAGGGTGAGGGTGAGGGCCACGGCGTGTCCACAGTGCACCGCTGTTCGCTGTTGTTCCGTCGAGTTCGAGCCTGCGAGGTCTGGATCAATCCTCCAGTTCCATGCCTCAACGCCAGAGCGATTTGAGTTTGGAATCAAGGATTTTGTGTAAAGTGCATGTCTCGTACTCTAAAATATAGATCCGGTTTCTTAAATTTGGGATTACCCCCCTTTAAACTTAGTTCTGTTATCATTTAGGTCCTAAATTCTTGAAATGTATTGTAGTCAACCCAATAGAACATAATAAGATCAAATTTTCTACTTTCAAATAAGCTATTACTTCTATTGACATATTTCCTGACTTGCTTTATTACCTCGTTAGCTTCCCCAATATCCGTATAATAATTTACGGAGCTTATAAGTTTCTAATAATTTTAGTTTGGTAAGTGCAACTACGAGTTATTTAAATTTGAACAATCTTCCAAGAATAATAAAGCACGGATGTCATGTGCATCTAGCAAACTAAGATGTTGCCTCCGAAGTAAAAGATCATCCAGCTTTCTGAATTCGGCATATCAATATTCTCTACACATGTTCATTTTATTTTACTATAATTAAATTATATCTATATATAAAAAAATACCAATTTAATTGGGATGGTCATGCTTTAGAGAGTATATGAAGCTAGATGATACATGAAGCCAAGTTTAGGTGACTAGATCTGTATTCTTAATAGTATATGGACCTAAATGACATCCGAACCAAAATTTAGAGAGCCAAACATGCATTTTGAGAATATGGGGATCAAAATGACACAGCACGACAATTTAAAGACCGACCATTCACTTTGCTAAATAATTTTTATAGAAAAAGTAAATGAATGGATTTCTTAGAAAAAGTTTTTTTGTTTTTACTGTTTGAAATGGAGGAAAACCAATTCCCATTCCACGGGGAAGGTGCATGTTCCTTCACAAAAATACAGTCACTAATATGCAATTAATAGAGAGTTTGTCTGTCTCACACCTAATGCTATGCTACTATATATATAATAATGCTAAATTAACAAAATGTGTGAATTCGAGACCTAACATTATTATGGAATGACTAATGATCATGCATGCCATTTTTATGGGAGTGAACTCAAGTTCAACTTTGGAGTGACACCTGCTTGTATGTTTAGCCATGTACTAGGTTGGATTTGAATTAGATGTAATACTGGTTTTATGGAATTATAAGAACAAAGTATGTTTAGCCATGTACTAGGTTGGATTTGGATTAGATGTAATACTGGTTATATGGAACTATAAGAACAAAGGCTTCGTGGTACTTGATGTGTTGGCTGAAAAGATACATTTTCTAGTTCCATATCCCAACACAAGAAGCTCAACCTATATAGACATATAGCTAAACATTCCTAACTCATTTCATGCCTCTTTCACCAGAGAAGTAGTATATCTCCTCCTCTAAATTGACTCAACACATGTGTAGTCAGCATAAAGTTCTAAAGCATAACTTGTCACCTCACATTGGAAGCTTGATTAGGTATCAAACTCTTAGTGGATGACAGTTGATAGCTGGATGTGGTGGCACGATGCCATTGAGATTTATATTCCGCCGAAGAGAAAATTTATTGATAGTCTGTGCACCGCAAATCTGTTTATATTTTTACCCAATGCAACAATACCTCAGTGTACCATTGCTGTTATGATCTATAAGAAAGTACACCTCTTTAGTCTTTACTAGTATTTCTATTGCCATGTTTTAGCTTGAAATTGCCTCTCTCATAACATAGCTAATCAACTGTCCCGGCATCTATATATTTATGCTAAAAGAAAAACTGTCACGGCATCTATCAACCGTTAGCGCAAAGGTGCAATCTCGAAGCGAATGTGCGCCTTCCAGCATCCTTTCTCAGGCACTCAATACAACTCCCCAACCAGGGCGGCTGGCGGCACCAAAACCCCTCGCCGCAGCCCTCAGAAAAGACAGCAACCAGCCGAAAGCCCAGGCACGCCCGCCGCGAAAAGCCGCTTCTCTCCGCGCCTTTCCCATGTCCCCCTCCACGCCGCCCCCCGCCGCCGCCTCGACCGCCCGCGTCGCGACCCCGGCCAAAACGCTCCTCCGGGCACCTTCATCCCCGCATCCTTCTCGCTTGCCCCACATCTCCATGTCCACCTCTTCTCCCCGCGCCCCACCCCTTGCCGCGGCGGCCGGCGGGAGAGGCGCGGCGGCGGTGGCGCCCTCCCTCCTCGCCGCCGACCCGGGCCACCGCGAGGCCGTCCTGCTCGCCGCGCGCGCCGCCATGGGGAACTGCCTCGGGGAGACCCGCCTCGACCTCGCCGTCCCGGGGCTCCGCCTCGCCGCCAAGGGCAAGGTGAGCAAACAGCTGGCCTGTCGTCGTGTTGCGACTCTCTTCTCGATTGGTTCCAGCGAGTGATCTTTGGAGTTTGGTGCGAAGGTGAGGGACGTGTACGAGAGCGGGGAGCACCTGGTGCTGGTGACCACTGACCGGCAGAGCGCGTTCGACCGTGTCCTTGCTTCCATCCCGTTTAAAGGCCAGGTATGCTCCTCATCTCCGCGTTATTCTGAGCTACTAGTGTTAATAAGTAGTAATAACCATTTGCGAGATTTGCATGAATTTGTCATACTGTTGAAGGGTTGCCAGGGTGCTCCTTGTCCTTGTGTTGGTCCTGCTTTTGTTGTTTGATGCAGCTGCAGTATTTACTAGGGTGAAGTTGCTTTCTCCGTTCTTCAGACTCAAGGGCACTCTGTTCAATGCAATTTGTAAATAAACATTTACTGTGTATGGAGTTAGAAGCACCGATCAGTCTACTCAAATTAGTTCTTTGACAGTATGGCCCAAAATCACAAATGATTTTGACTTGAAAATAATTCAAGTCTGTTCATATCCTGGTCTACAATTTTACCAACTTTGATCTACCTCTTTATTTCTATGCTGTATCATAGTCTGTTCCAACATAATGAAGCTGGAAACAGAGCGCACTTGGGATTAGAAATAATTGTGTTCCATGATTATGTGTTTTAGTATGCTGTCATATGGATGATTTCAGGTTCTTAACGAGACAAGCCTTTGGTGGTTCAATCGAACCCGTCACATTACTCCAAATGCAGTAGTGTCTTCTCCTGATAAGAATGTGACAATTGCCAAAAGGTGCACAGTTTTTCCAGTTGAATTTGTTGGTGAGACCTAAGGCTTGTTGCATATATCTTTGTCTTACCAGTTTGCAGTTGTATTAAGCAGAAGTTTGTTTTCTATGCTAATCTGTTAGTTTATCATTCTTATTACTGATATTATCTTCTCATGTTAATTTTCAGTGAGGGGATTTGTTACAGGAACCACTGATACATCTTTGTGGACAGTTTACAATAAGGGTGTCAGGAACTATTGTGGAAATGCTCTTCCTAACGGTATGCCACATGTTAACCAATAATCATCAAACTAGAAGTCGTTTTGTTCTTTCTAGACTGATAATTGGCCTCTCTGGTCCAGGCATGGTAAAGAATCAGAAGCTATCTGCGAATATACTGACACCAACGACTAAAGCTGCAGATCATGATGTCCCTGTCACTCCAGATGAGGTATGAATTGAGTAACTTCTCTATTGCTTTTTATATATTTCCTCTTGTAATCTAAGAGTTATAACCCCATGTAAGTTATTACTAACACTAGATCACATGCTAAAAGGATAAAGAAATGCTCTTAGATTAGTCAAACATTGCAATTCCATAGGTCAATAGACGGCCCTATGTTCTGTGATCTGATGAAGTAGGTCCCATATTCTGGAGAATCAAGAAGTTACACTAATTTGTCTGCCTGTCGCTTGTCAGATAGTTATGTCATTTTGTTTGGTATTTTGGCAGGATTGAGGGATCTGGTAGTCTTTGTTTGATTTCTGAGCTTATTATCAGCTGTATAGGTTATACTTAGTTGGGACATGAACATCTGAGAATTGGTAGTATTTTTTTTGGCATCTGAATGCTTTTGCATGCCTGCATCACCTGCTTCTAATGATTCTATTTGTTATGCAAAGAGGCCCTTACCTTGCCATTATATTCCGCAGATAATCAAATCAGGGCTGATGTCAAAGGATGATTTTGATGAGGCAGGAAGCAAAGCCTTAAGCTTGTTTGCATATGGACAGGTGGTGAATTATTATTTCTTCTGTTTCTGTTGAGATATTTTCAGGTCCATACAGTAGCATTCCAATTTAATTTTACTGGCAAGCACTACGAACAATGGACTCGCAACGTTACGGATTTTACTTTGATATGCTTCTAGTTTTAATCCCTGCAGCTTGCCACTTAGGTATTTACAAATTACGACTGTAGTTATCTTTGCATATATGCACTGGAATTAGAGTTGTTTTGAGATAATGAGTCCACTTGGTGATCTTCTATGCTAAAGCTGCATTGCAATTGTGTAACTTGTTGATACTCTTTTGTCTTTCCTTTTTTCCATTTGCAGCAAGTGGCCTTAGAGAATGGATTAATTCTAGTTGACACAAAGTATGAGTTTGGAAAAACAGCGGATGGGACAATCGTGCTGATTGATGAGGTTGTAATTCTGACATGATTTTATAAATGTTTCTTATCTGCAAACCTTATGCTCATTATACCCAGCAACTAGCAGATTATGTATGAGTTTACCATTTTGCAACAGCGAAACATATTCCACGGAATCGGATGGTACTAACTAGCTGTTCTATGAATAAATATTAGCGGAATTGTTTAATCAATTGATCACTTCATGCTGTTGAAAACTTTCTTTACTAAGTAGTCTCTTAAATTTTTAAAATTATGTTGAGTAAAAGTGTATTATAACTTCTGAGATACTGAAATGCTGAATTGCATGTTTATAAAAGTAATGGTCTCCTCTTTTTGACAAGCAGGTTCATACTCCTGACTCCAGCAGATATTGGATTGCTAATTCATATGAAGATAGATTCAAATCTGGTCTTGAACCTGAAAATGTTGACAAGGTAAACTACCCTTGAGTCATACACATCTAGTATGGGGTGATCATCTTGAATCCTTGATGCACTTTATGCCTTTCAAACAGTTTAATTCATTTATAGTGATGAGGTTTCTGAATGTATTAATTAATTCTCACAGGAGTTTTTAAGGCTTTGGTTCAAGGACAACTGCAATCCATATGAAGACAAGGTATATTTTCTTTGTACTCAGTTTTTAAAGCCACTAACAGAATTTTCTTCTATAATGAACCAACTTAATTCTGTTGAGTGCAATGCACTGAAAAAAATTAGGTTCTGCCAGAAGCTCCGGAGGAGCTGGTCTGTGAGCTAGCCTGGCGGTATGTCTATTTCTATAAGCCCCTGTTGTCATGTCCCATTTCAGTTTGTTTTTTCATTGATTCTTATATCCTGTCCAACCAACAACTTTATGCACATTAAGTATGTACATGTAACATGAAACTCATGCAAGGATGATTTTTGTTCTAGCTGAATAAGAGTTTGCTTGAATATGCACTGCAGTTACATTTTCCTGTTCGAGACAATCACAAATGCAAAATTCGAGATCCCTGAAACACAGGTACACAGAAGACTATATTTGTGTGCTTCTAATTTAGCAGATAAACAAATCCTTAGAAGCAATGTTTTGTAAGATGCAGGAACCGATTCATGAAAGGATCTCAAGGAATGTTGCTCAAGCCTTACGGGACCTGTAATTGCTGATGGAGTATCCCGGAGCAGATATTGCTGATGACAGCAAGAGGTGAATTTCTGGTACTGATATTCCCGCGGTAATTGTAGCATGTGCACATGCCATATATCCTTCCAGTAAAGGTTGCCATGACGGCTTGATGAAGCGAAACTATCCACATCTTCCGTGATGTATTGTGGTAATAAATTCTATCAGGAGCCAGTTGTATTTAAGTGAGCTACTGCCATGCTCTGCTGTTTGATCTGCTTGGAGCATGACAAGGGATACTAAATAGAGAAATGCAACAAGCATACTTGAGAGTTGAGACAGGAAGATGCAGTGTGCATGCCGTTATTCCTCTAATTTCCTCGTGTAAGTCAGTGTAACATTATCAAATGGCTGAGTTTGCCAAGTCTTGTCCACACTTTAGAACATAATTGTTTAAACAAGAAAACGTCGCAAATCACAATCCAAACAGTTTCAGTACTATGTTTTAGCGTAATCGGACCTTTCCCCAATATAGTAAAATTTTCCTATAAAGCTTATCTGTGGATTACGTATTGTGGAAGTACACCACGCTCTTAGTAAGCTTCTCTGAGTCTCTGACCAGACCTTCCTCTCTTAGTAAGCTTCTCTGAGACTCAGACCAGATTAGTAAGCTTCTGTGACCAGAGATCTTCCGGCACTCTCCTCGTGTCCTTGTCTGTTGTGACTCACTTTTAAATAATACCATTAACTCCTTTGGAAGGCCAACCATGACCCGGAATCCAACCGTTGACTTCGGAGGGTATCCTGATCTATAAGGGGACAAAATCTCATCATCTCTCTTGCAACAACAGAAGCACTAGCAGCAGAAGAGCGGAGCTCCAGCAATGGCAGAGAAGGGCGTGAAGGTGTTCGGCATGTGGGCGAGCCCGATGGTGATCCGGGTGGAGTGGGCGCTCCGGCTCAAGGGCGTGGAGTACGAGTACGTCGACGAGGACCTGGCCAACAAGAGCGCCGACCTGCTCCGCTACAACCCGGTGACCAAGAAGGTGCCCGTGCTCGTCCACGACGGCAAGCCCATCGCCGAGTCCACCATCATCGTGGAGTACATCGACGAGGCCTGGAAGGGCGGCCACCCCATCATGCCGGCCGACCCCTACGAGCGTGCTCAGGCCAGGTTCTGGGCCAGGTACGCTGAAGACAAGGTACGCAACCTGCAGCTGCATGATCTACTAGACTCTGTTAGCTCAAGGAGCAGAGGGTGTGGTCTAACGGGAGGGAGGACTGAAATGTGTGCCTGCTTCTACTCCAGTGCAACGCCGCTCTGTACCCGATCTTCACCGCGACCGGCGAGGAGCAGCGCAAGGTGGCGCAGGAGGCGCAGCAGTGCCTCAAGACCCTGGAGACGGCGCTGGAGGGGAAGAAGTTCTTCGGCGGCGACGCCGTGGGCTACCTCGACATCGTCGTCGGGTGGTTCGCGCACTGGCTGCCGGTCGTCGAGGAGGTGTGCGGCGTTAGCATCGTCACCGTCGAGGAGCTGCCGCTGATGAAGGCCTGGTTCGACCGGATCCTCGCCGTGGACGTGTTGAAGGCGGCCCTGCCCGACAGGGACAGGCTCGTCGCGGCCAACAAGGCCCGCCGTGAGCAGCTCCACTCTGCGTAGAGACGGCTGGTGATTCTAGTGTAGCTACGCTTTGCTTCATCAACGCCACCTATAGCTGAATAAGTTGCACTAGCACGTTGGGCGCGCAACAGAGGTTTGGAAGACGTGTCAATCTCTGTCCGTTTCAGAACTCCAGAGTTTTATCCGTACGCTGTTGTATCATATGATATGATATGGTATTGGCTACTTATCCGTTAATTCCCTCAGTACCGAAGACCAAGCAAATGCGCAGTATAGGCATGTCCAAATGCGATCATCTTCCTAGGGGTTCGGATGCTCCGCGTTTGCCTAAAAAGGGCGATGCCTGGAGTTGGCAGTTGGCACCGTTGGTGCGGCCGCGACGAAGTAGCACTGGTTCATATGTCGCCCGACGGGGCCAGCAGTAGGCCCAGCAGCTAGTGGCCCGTTTGGCCGAGCTCGAGCTCCCAGCTCTGCTATGGTTGCCTGCAACTTTTTTTTTATAAAAAAAGTATTTTTCATTCCTCAAATATTGCAAAAGTGTGACATTCATCCCTAATATTTCATTTGGTGCAAATCAACCCCTTAACTAACTGAACCGATGCATTTATTATCCCTACCTTGTTTAACAATGGTTTAGTGTCATATAATATTAGTTTAGGCCATGTAATCATCTTACTAGTCATTGTTTAGCCACGTCTAATGTTGAGTCAATCACCCGGCATAAATTGCTTCCATTAATTTTTTCGATAAATTTTTTATGGAGCAGCCAATTTAGAGGATTTATTGATTTTTGTATGCTCTATATCCTCAACTCAGCATATTACAATGCTGAGCAGGGATTAGTAAGATGATTACGTGGCATAAACTGCCATCGCATGGTACTAACCATTGTTAAACTAAGGTGTGAATGATTAATGCACCGGTTTAGTTAGCTAAGAGGTTGATTTGCACCAAATAAAACATGAGAAATGAATATCACACTTTTGCAATACACAGGGATGAAAAGTACACTTTTTCTTTTTTTACTATACATAGCTCTCCAATCAAATCAGTGAGGACTGAGGTACATGGTGAAAGTAATTCCAGAAGTCATACGAACAGTAGAAACTAGTTGCATGCTTAGGTTTTAGGACAAGCTCGTAACCTTTTTGAGTCTTCATGTTAATTCTGAGACAATACTTACTAGAAAAAAGATATTCTATAAATTCTCACAAAGGAGTAAAATATCAATGGAAACAAATAGCCAGTGGACGTGTTTCTAAATTTTTCAATTTCTTTATTATAAAATGAAATAACAAAATAAATCCCAACGCATGCTCCTAAATTACAAAAACTCTACAATTTTGGGATGGAGGAGTAAATCCTAATTCACGGATCTATCTGATCCGATTGGAACTGGAAGTTTTCACGCAAATTTTATGGTCTATTAAAACACTAATAACTTGTGCACGGGTTTAAGATCCAGTTAGTGTAAAGAGTTTTTTTAAAACTATGTTTTTATGGCTTGGGATATCAATGCAAATTTTATTATAGTGTATGCAGCGAATAGATGATACAGTTTGGTGAAGTTTTGAAACTTGGAAGGACTCAGTGGCGGATCCAAAGGGGGGCTGGAGTCCCCCAGGCAGTTTCCATTGGAGCAAGGTGAGGTAGGGGAGGAGAAAGGTGAGGGGAGAAGAAGATGGGAGAGAAGAGGTGGGGGAAGAGGAAGAAGAAGAGCTCAGCCCCCCTTTGGCTGTTACCTGGATCCGCTCCTAAAAGGACTAGTATTTATATTACACAAGTGCGTACCTTAACAGTTGTCTTAGTATCTAAACCTCTTTGAGGACAGTCCCAACCTCTACCCGGTGACTGGTATGTTTTTTTATAGCATTAATTAAATATATGTTATGTATGGAAAAAATTGATGTGGCATGAGAGTTAACGTGGAAAGAGAAGGAAATGGACGCGGTTATATGTCGCTAGAGGCGACAAATCTGCATTTGTCACCTTCTAATTAGCGCGTCC
The DNA here is from genome assembly GCF_005286985.2 of Setaria viridis. Classification (NCBI taxonomy): domain Eukaryota; kingdom Viridiplantae; phylum Streptophyta; class Magnoliopsida; order Poales; family Poaceae; genus Setaria; species Setaria viridis. Next base: position 33,194,388 of record NC_048264.2, on the reverse strand, counting down.
GTCCACCCAAAGGGATTAGTGGGCCAGTGTGTTTTTTAGTAGGGCGGACACAATAATTAGAGCGTCGAGGTGTATTCACCTATGTGAGAAAACTACAAAGAAAGAAGAAAAGATTCTGCATGCATGCAAACGAAGACATTATTAATGACATCATCCACGTGCATGCAGTTTTGAAATTAAAAAAGTCATAAATTATAAACTGAGCATCCAAATTAAAGTCCGATTGCACCACTGTATTTCTTACGAACAAATAATTGTCTAATATGAACAAAAAAAATAATAGGGTGAACAAATGATTATAAATAGCGAATGAAATACTAAACATCACGAAGATTGCATGATACAAATAAAATAGACGTATAGTAAACAAAAGATTGAAAATTTGATTGTGTAAGATAAGATAGTAGAATATGAACGTCAATTTAGAACATTCTTTTAAAATATGTACAACTGGAACAAATTATATGAAATCATATGTTATACTAATTGAACAAGTTATATAAACTCACGGAACAAAAATAAATACACCCGAAACAAATTATACGAACTTACAGAACAAAATAGTAGTACACATCGAACATATTATATGAATTCACAGAATAAAACATCTACATACCTCGAATAAATTGCTGGAACTCATAGAACAAGTATTTATACACCTAGAACAAATTCTATGAACTCACCGAATACAAATTTGTACACTCTGAACAAATACATTTAGGATAAGTAACTGCATTCGCGAATGAATGAGTCTATTGAACACATAATTTTACACTCCAAACTAATAAATATATATAGAACAACTAAATTTACTAAGTAATAATCTTGAATATACTTTTTTTATGTACTAAGAAAAATATATAGTGTTATAAAAAAATACAAGAGAAGAGTAAAAATAGAAAAGGAAAATGAATCAAATAAAGAAAAAAATATAAATTACGTACACGAAGAAATATATAGAAGAGAATCTAAATTAAAATATAAAAAATAATTAATTAAACTAATAAAAAGGAAAAGAAATCAAAAGGGAAAGAAGAATGAGGAAATGAAAATAAGATCGAAGATAAAATAAAAGAAACGAAAATTGAAGTAAAAGAAAAAAAGAAGGAAAAATAGTCATAATAGAGTTATATGAGCTTGCGAAACAAATTATAATATAAATGAGTCTGCTAGGTTGTCATACGACTAAAAGAAACAAAGAATGGAGTGAAAAGGAAAAGCTTCTGTAAGAAAAAGAAAAAGAAAAAGAAAGGAAGAAAATATGTTAACCGGAGAAGAGAAATAAATAGTGAAAAGAAAAAAACGAATGAAAGATAACACAGGGAAGGGATGAAACAAATAACGGATGGAAAAAAGGAAAAGAAACACTGAAGAAAAAGAAACCGGAGGCACCTCTCCCTCCGCGTGCCAGCTCGGAGAAAAAAAAAACGAAACAGCAAGAGGGTGGAGTTGGGCCAAATCACCAGCACACGCATGCAACGTCTTCAGCCGACAGGCGCTATATAGCCCTGCCGAGAAAGAAATATCTTCTCACGTAATAAACCATGTCTACACGAGAACTAAGGAACGGAGAAAGGGGATGGGGAGAAACTTTGATATTTTTCTCACAAAATGTATCGTCTATAATTACAAACCAATATAGCATGCGTCGTATGTGAAAGCGAAATTACTTGTATAACTTTTATGCACTATTGGACTAGTTAAAATATACAAATTTGTCTTCTCTGAAATAGAAGAAAGCCTTGCATTCTTGAACAGACGGAGTATCTGAGTAGCTCCTTCGCTTTTCTTTAATAATGAAAGTAGCCCCTTCAAAATTTTGGAATAAAAATAACCCCTTCTTCAATAATATATAACTAAAATTTGATTGTACTCGCTCGGTCCTGAGTTAATTAGTTCTTAAATAAATGAACTAGTTTGTCATAGACATTATATAAAAAGAAGTACTTAGCTTGATTGTTCTAAACAGCATACTATATTTAAGGACCATGGAGGTGCAGTAAAAGAGGTGTACATCCGAATACGGTAGAAGGGTGTTGATTAGCGATTCCCTTGTATACCTCTTAATGACGCAGCTGCGCGATCGTTTTCTACCACGCGGGTCACACTGTGAGCCACAAGCCCACAACTACCGACAAGGACCGGCTGAAGATCAGCCAGATCCCGCAGAAGAAGCTTGCTGGTGGCGCGTTCATGTTCTCGCCAGAAGGTGAGTTCACATCGGTCGATATTTCGGAAATCAATTTTACAGAGGAGTAGGCACACTGAAAAGTGAAAACTGCCCTGCGGCCCTGACTCTATAACGTCGCTGTAGACAGTACGAGTATATTTGAACAAGGCAGCATTCACCGTTCTTTTGCTGCGTTGATGCTTCTTTTCATCCAAAATATTGTCATGTAAACTCCATCTACATATAATGTTGTTTCATGTCTGGCATGACCTACTTAATACTTAATCCCTCAAATGTTGGGTAAAAACTTACTCGTAAAGTATTGTGTGGACATTTATGATCGAGATGATCTACGGGTCCAGATGCTCGGCATTTGGTGGATCACTGTCGTCGGACTGGTGATTCGCCTTGGACGTCTGGACCTCGCCGTAGAAGTAGGAGACGAAGCCCCACAGGGAGAGCGCGAGGGCGACGCCCTTGGTGCCGTTGAACGGCTCGCTGAACAACATGACGGCGAGCACCTCGGTGACCGGGATGAGCACGGTCATGATCACGCCGGCGAGCAGCGCCGAGCCGAAGAAGATGGCGCCGATGGTGCCGAGGAAGAAGCACTGGTACGTGGCGGCCGACCCGGCGAGAAGTAGGTAGTAGCCTGACCGCCCGAACCCGAACTGCCGCGCCTCTTCTGGGATTGCCTGCATTTTTCATTGCTCTGCGTCTGAAGTCAGTGTGAGCTAGCAGCCTGGCACCATTTCAAAGGCGCTGGGGGTACTCGTACTGATCCAAACTTCGTATTCAACATGCACAAGTGGAGTGCACTTGTGTTGGCAAGAAACCTTTATAGGCCTACACTCCTAGGGGCTCCCTGTTCAAGAATACAAGCATACACTGCCCATGATTGTGTGAGCCTAACCCACCTATGCATACAACTCGTTCAACTCAAAGAGATATGCAATGAGGTATTTTTGTTGTCCTTTTGTCTGTTATTATGAATTGATTATGGTTTATGTCACTGTTTGAGTGTCTATCTATTCAAAAAGTGCTCTGATCTACCTGAAATTACTACAGATTCTAGTTCGAGTTTAGACTAGCTAAGGGGTCTGTTTGGCCACTGACATCAAAACTAAAAATTGGTAGTGCAAAAAAAAACGCAATTTATTTTGGTTATAATAATTTAAGGTATCACCAGGGAAAAATATTGCTATACCAACAAGATCAAATTGACACAATGGCACATTTTGGCTTGGCCACTGTCCCAACGATGAATTTTTTGGCAAAATTTTGCACATTGGCAACTGTGGGGTCGGCCGATCTGCAAAAGACAATGGCGGTGCCGTGTTCTTGTGCCCGTAAATAGAAATATGTAGATATGCAATGATGTATTGTGCTGTATTTTACACTTTTCTATATTCATCTTAGTTGTTAGGAATTGTTTATGTCACTGATTGAGTGTGTATCTTTCAAAAACTTGCTCTGATCTACACACGTTTCATTTTAAAAGGGCGTTCAATCTTTGCACATGAGCTCCACTAGTATACGGTTTTATGGATAAAATAAGATTAAATTCCTAAATGGCCCAGTAGTTTACAATATCTGCACTTTTTTGGACTGCCTTTTACTAGTAGTCTGTTGATGACATCACTAAAGGATGACTAGAGGAACTCCACTCGTTTACTTCATTGAAAAGAAGGAACCTCATCTGGATGACCATTGGTCCATTGCTGTCAATGCTCTATCCCTAGCACTAGCACGTATAGATTTCGCGATCAACTCCACTCCTAAATTTTCTGACTTTCACTAGAAAAATTTGGCCAATTAGAAGGGAAAAAGAATAGAAAGGCATCTGCAATCAGAGCATTACTACAGCACAGAGCGTGGGAATGCGGCTCCTGAAATTATAGTTTGAGTTTAAACTTTAAACTAGCTTAGGGAAAATATTGGCAGCGCCAGAAACAAATGTCAGAAACTTTTTGGTTACAACTTAGGTCCCGTTTGGATCCTTGAATTGAATTCCATTCTAATAATCATAATTTAGATACAAATTAATGAAGCTAATATAGTTGTATGTGGAATATATTTGTATATTATTGTTGGCCATATGAGAGAGATACTTATGTGCTGCACTTCTGCTATAGGGAAGCAAGTCAAAGAGCGTGCTATAAGTTACATATTAGAAACGTAGCGTGAGGATGTAGCATGAGGATCTATAGAATCAATTTCCATCTCCCACCCCCATGAATTTAAGATAGACTTATATCTAAACTTTGGAAAGTTGTGGAATGCCACATTCCAAGATAAATAGCCTACCCCATTAACTAGACTCCGATTCCTTCAAAATAAAGGGATCCAAATGGGGCCTTAGTGTTCGTTACTAGGGAAAATTTTTGCTATGTCAACAAGATCAAATTGACACAATGGCCTTTGGATTTGGGGGGATTTGCCTGTGGGGATCTGCCGATCTGCGAAAGCAGTGGCGCTGCGCATCTGGGTGGTGGGGGCATGAGTGGCAAAAGGATTCGAGGAAGATGGCGCGCTGCAGCGATGTCGCCATTATTGGTGTAGCAGTGGTGTGAGAAAGTATGACGGAGCGCGCCGGGAGGCAGTAGCTACACTCCTACAGAAAGTTGGTAGGTGTTCCCCGCCAAAAATAAAGAAAGTTGGCAGGTGACAATCAAACTTACGTGGAAATCATTGTTCACAAGCATGCCAACCGCGGTGAAGATGGTGGCAGTGAGGCCGATGACGAGCTGCATCTCGATGACGAGCGTGTAGGTGACGGGCGCGGCGCCGGGGCGCGCCGCGTGGCGCGCCTGGCTGAGCTCCATGACGGGGAGCACGAGGCCGAACAACGCGGCGGCGCCGAGCGTCATGGCGAACCCGGCGCTATACTGCGCCCGGGACACCCCCGCGGGGCGGTCCCCGCCGGCGTTCATCCCGAGCATGGCGGCGCCGACGCTGAGCAGCACCACGGCGTTCACCGAGGACGCCGTGAACCGCTGGCGCACGAGCAGCAGCGCGAAGGCGGCCGTGAAGGCCAGCTGCGTGGAGATGAGGATGGAGGACGTGGAGACCGGCAGGTAGGCGAGGCCGTAGGTGTAGAGGAGGTCGTCGAGGCCCGTCATGAGGCCGATGCCCGCGGACGCCACCAGGAGGCGGGGCGTCATGAGGAAGAACGGCGTGCCGCCGGCCGCCTTCTTCCGCCGGGAGAAGGACACGCAGAGCGGCACGAGAAGGAGCGGGAAGCCGGCGGTCTGGAGGAAGGCCGAGAGCCACTTGCGGGCGCCGCCGTGGAGGAAGTAGGCGCGGAGGAAGAGCGGCCCGCCCGCCGTGCCGACGACCATGAGGACGAAGTTGACGACGAGGAGCGGGTTGCGCAGCAGCCTAGAGCTGCTGTAGCTCTGGCCGGGCTGCGTGGCGCCGGCGTTCTTGCGTGGCTGCGACGCCCGGGGTTGCGCCGGCGTTTCGACCTCCATATTGAAACAGCGCCGGGGTATGCACGGGGTGGCCTAGAGTCGCTGGGTGATGTGCTCAAACAGCAAAGCACCAGAACGGATGTGTCCATAATATATTGGGGAGGTGCACGAAAGGCTGCCTTTTCTTGGACATTTTCGGACTGTGGGATAGCCTTGAACCCAATCAACTGACATTTCCTGAAGAGCACGAAAGGCTGCTTTTCTGTCTAGCTCCTGTGCGTCCAATATCTGCCGAAGTCCCGTAGATGCTTGGACTGCTGACTTCTTTCTCTTGGTGTTTGGTGTGCTCCTCCAGTTCCAGTTCAGAACAGCGGCAGATCAGCTGCGCGGGACGGGTGGTTTTCGGAATTCGGCGACGTCTGGCGGCGGTTTTGGGCCATTTTGGACCCATCCCCTGCGTGGCTGCGTGCCCTCCCTGGGACCGAATTCGCCGAAACGCGGCCCAATTAATGCTAGCACTGCACCTGGACCACGCGAGCACCATATCACACCACACGTTGCCAACGGCTCTGTTCGGCATACGAGAACAGAATAGACTCCCCACCTTCCCATGGCCGGAGACGGAGAGCAGCCGGGGCAAGCTACATGGCCTAACAGAATAGTATTCCGAGATAAGAAAAGGATGGAACTTTTGTTCATTTTACACGGTTCAGAGCATAGAAAAAAACTGAACAGGTTCACGGTTGAATCGGAAAAATAGTGAACCGGTGGCCAGATCGGTTCAGTTCAATTAAAAATCGGTCATGCAATTGGACCGGTGCGAACCGGCTTGTTTTGGGTTGAACTTATGAACCTATTATGAACCTATTTTTTATTGAATCAGTGAACAGCTTGACGTTTGGACATTGGTTTTGGAACTCTGGGTAATAGATTATTATGTTATTTCTATGTAATCCCATCTATAATGTCATATGTGATATGTTTTGGTAATAAAACTTGCATATTACTCTTATAAATCATGACAAATAAGTATTACATTGATAAATGATGAATCACTGGTTGGACCGGTGAACCAGTGGCTGACCGGTTCGTTCTCCGGTCCGGCTTTTTGTCCTACGGTTCAGATTTCAGACCCGAGACTTCGGAGGTGTTTGGATCCTGAAGCTAAAGTTTAGTCCGTGTCACATTGAATATTTGGAGGCTAATTAGGAGGGCTAAATATGAGTTAATTATAAAACTAATTACACAGATGGAGGCTAAACGGCGAGATGAATCTATTAAGCCTAATTAATCCATCATTAGCAAATGGTTACCGTAGCAGCACATTGTCAAATCATGAACTAATTAGGCTTAATAGATTCGTCTCGTCATTTAGCCTTCATCTGTGTAATATGTTTTGTAAATAGTCTATATTTGATACTCCTAATTAGTATCTAAACATTGGATGTTACAGGTACTCAAACTTTGCTCGGATCCAGCACCCCCTTCGGATAGATAGACGGCGACATGCGATAGGAACGCATCAAGACGCCCTCGGTGGCTGTGCCTGTGCGAGCATTGACCATGCCTTGCGTGCCGACACAGGGCACGCACGCGTCTCCTCCCAAGTCACACTCTGACCTCACTGGATCAGGTCGTGGTTCACAGGATAGATAGTAGGTCCATCATGGCGTCACGTCCGTGCAAGCCGCGCGCACCAGACGAGATCCAGCAGCAGGCAGGTTCGACGGCGCGGTCCAGCGTCCAGCCCGGGACGTAACGTCGTAACGTATGTAAAAGCTCCCAGCGCGTTACCTATACTACAAAGAGTGATTCTTACCCAGATTCAATCACATGTACCTCTCACAATAGGCTCACTTATCAAGTCAACGTACGTGATAGAATGAGGGAGATAGAAAAAACACATATCTACGTACTATAAAGAGTGAGAGAATTGAAAACAATTTTTACCTAGATTCAATCACCAGTACCCTTACAATAGACCCACTTGTGAGGTGTGTGATAGGATGGGGGGAGTCGGGAAAAAACACAAAAGCAAAAATGATTCCGTCAAATTCTAATTTGTTTTGACACCGCGGCTCTCCCTTACCCGCCCTGACGTACCCACGTAAATTTTACCTCCCGCCCAACATTTCCGACGTAAATCAAGGTATGGGTCAATCATCAATCACGCAAATGAAGCACCCTGCCAAAATTTGGAGATCACGGCCAGCTCTTTCCATTTGATAATATAGATTTGCTTCCAGCCTGCCCTCGGTACGACGTCGAGGAGATCACAACTGCGCCACCAGGTCCAGTACCCATCCGCTTGCCGCGCTTGGCCAACCCTGATCCGAGGCGCTCCAATCCGTCCGCCGCGCGCTCGGACGTAACCCTAGACGGCGGCGAGGCCTCAACTACGTCGAGGTCGACATCTTTTGCCGGCATTGACGTGACGATCGGAACCACGCAGGTAAGAGCAGGAACGGCAACGTGGCCACCACGACGAACGCAGTTGCCGGAACAACAATTCACAGTGCTGATGAATAACACCGCGCACGATGCAAGGTACGTGAAGTTCGATCCAAATTGCATGCTGCAACGTCAATATGAAATTTGATTCCGGTTGCTTGCGTACGTGCTGGTATGTTGCATGCAGACGCGAATAACAGGACAGTGTAGTCGCTGGAAGACACGACCTAGCGACTAGCGAGACCTCCATCGCCGGGCACCAACAGCAGTCCGCTGCCGGAGTGCCGTGAAATACCTCCGCGACAAAGCCACTCGCCTGGTATGTGAATTGAAATATGCGTGAATCTGATAGGTACATACAAGATGGTGACCTCAAGGTTCGTGTGAACTTGTCCATATACGATTTTCACCTATTAATTGTTTACAAGTTATCGTGTTGAATTCACCAAATTTATTATGCCAATATTAGTTGCACAATTGTCATGTGGAATCCTTTTACCATTGCCAAGTAGTTCATTTAAATTATAATAATCTACACATATGGGATTCGTTTGACCAGTGTTTAGCTACCTCTGTAATCCATACTATAAAGATTAAATTGCACTGATTCGTCATGTTGTCAAAATGCATTGGTTCCTTTCAATTCTCACTGCTGCATTGACAGTTGCAACTGACTGTTTCAAAACAAGTAAAGCTTACTGTTTTCATAGCATATTATTATCATGTTTGGATTCTTTGCCATCAAAGAAATAAAATTGTTCCCATGTTTTTCTTACTCCTGGAGGTAATATATGATTATTAGTTGTATGGACAATGCACTTGTCAATGGTAAAAGCATTCAATTGTATCAAAGGAGGTTGGATGTATACGATTTTTCTATGATTGCTTTATTTGTCCAGAAAATTATCGTTCCGTTATAATTTTTCTAACTACATATATTTCTACTACCTAGATGCGATGTGAGTACGTGGCTGATAAATAGCATGTTCACAATGCAAGCTGTGATTGATGTCTTCCAAATGGACCGTCGTGTTCCCCTCGGAGATATTACAAACACATCAAATCATCATTCTGGTGGTGTTCTTAAGATGCAAGGTTCGGATTTAGGGCCAACATTGTCGGGAGAAGGAGAAAATGTTGCCAGTGGCGACCTTGGTGTTTTTCTGTGTTTGTGCTTAACTTCTTATGAGTGATTGACCTCATAATTTTATTTACATTGTGGTGTTTTGCCAATGGAGGTATTGATGATCAAAGAGTATAAACAGCAAAAGGCAAGGGAAAGATATGCAAGCATGCCAACGGAGAAGAAAACAGAGCTGAATGCAAAAAAAGGGAAAACTATTATCGTAGAAAAGCCGAAAGACAATCAACCAATGCAACTTTGCAAACACCTGGTACTACTATGTGCAATGCATTGTTCTTGTGTATTTTTCATGTCCCAACAGTTTAATTCACTGCACATGACAGGTGCTTCATCCATAATGGCCCCAACAAACACTGTAGGTTTGTCTGTAAGATGAAATTTTGTTTATTGATTTGTAAAGAATCATAACAAAAATGTTTGTACATGGTCTTCATGATATGTTTTGGTGCGCAGTATTATCCAAGGATGTTCCACTAGATGCTCATGAAAATTGGCTTCATCGCAATGATACATATACAAGGATAGAGACGAGCAATCAAGAATCTGTAATAGATCAAACGCTAATTGGAGAAAATCTCTTGTCAGGAACAGGTTATAATATATTACCATTAATTATCCTTGCACGCTTTCTTCCATTATAATATATTAATATTGTCGATGTTCAATCTAGCCAGGGTTAATGGTGTGTCTCCAGAAGAACGGCGGAAGGAGAAAGATAGGCACAAGGCAAGGAACAGATATTTTAACATGATAGAAGAACATAAGGCCAAGAGGAATGCAAAATGTTGAGAAAATTACCATCACAAGGATGAAGGAAAATGTTCGACCAGCATGACTCTACAAACCTATGGTGTATATTCAGATGATCAATTAAAGTTGATGTTTGTATATCACTTAAATTATGGTTCAGAGGCTGAGATTATGCTTTTGTAATCATGTAGATAATCTGTTACAGCCAAATGAAATTGGAACCGTACAATCTGCACTAACGACGAATGTCGTTACTCCAGACGCAGGTTCGACATATTAATATCTATATATAATTTTTTTGTTGAGTACAAAGATGTATGATATGTTTTTATTTTTGTTAAGACGGTACATTTATGTTGATGGTTTTTTTGGCTCAATTCAGTTGGAAATGAGGTGTCTCCAGAGAACCTGAAGAGGTTAAGAGACCGAAAAAGATATGCTGAGCTGTCGGACTTTAAAAAGCAATAGAAGATATTAAAAAGTAACGAGAGTTGGCGATGAGAGCATGTGTAACCAAGGTGCAGTACACGAGCTATACAAGGTTAATACATTTTTTTGAAATTACAGAAATTAGGTTCTAATATTATTTCAGTGCAGACATTATTAAGTAATGCATTGACATCATATACTAATAAATATGTTCTTAATTTTTGTTGCTTGTTTAAGATGAACGGTTACCAACCCCTCCTATTGGAACCTTGCAATCTGCAGTAACCCAATTAAGGTCTGGTCCAATAACAAGGGGGTTTATTAACAATCCAGTTGGTGGAGAACAACATGACTCAGGCATATGGGAACCAGACGATCCAATGCATGGAGTAGAAGATATATTATTAATATATATTTTCAGGAATCGATAATTAAAACGCTTATATCTAACTGTTATAAATCTATATTCTAATGCAACAGAGAATGATCTTGATCAAATGGACCCACACGATGATGGGCCGGACATCCTAGAGGATGATGAGGCAAGGATATTTCAACGGAAGGGTATGTTTCTTTACTGCATCAAATATACATCTCTATGGTCTGGTACCTGACTCAATTATGATCGTATATCTGCAGATGTCGTATACGAGTACTTTAGAGATCCCGATCTAGTACCAAAGGGTCCCAACCCATATGATGCAGTTTACAAAGGGCTTCCTAAGAAGCATCTTGTGTTGAAGAAAGCAAATAATTGTCAGTTCCGCCATGCAAAGAGGTTCCTAGGTGAAGGTCCTGCTTTCTGTTGCAAGAATGGGAAGGTTAACGTATTTATACCAGAAGTGCCAGCTGAGCTCCGGAGGTTGTTTGCGAGTCAAACAGATAAGGATGCAAGGTATTTTCGAAAGCACATATGGTACTTTAACTCTCACTTCGCTTTCACTTGCTTTGGAGTTTCCATCGATTGTCGTCTCGCATCAGCGAAAGGTACCGGTGTGTATACATTTAAGGCACATTTGGCCAAATTTACCACAAGCTAGATCCTCTTGTGCCTGGTAGAAAAGGACCGTGCCATATGCAGCTCTATTTATATGACACTGATGAAAGTATTGCTCACCAGACCCAGAGGTCCCCTAATCTTGTGAAAACTTAATTCGCTTGATTTGAGGAACTCTACAAGACAACCCATACGTCCAAGCATTCAAGAGCCTTGGTAGTCTTTCAAACATTCAAGAGTACACGATTGAGCTCAATACCAGTATTTTTGTTGATCAGAGGAGATACAATGCTCCTGAAATGGAACGGATTGCGGCCATTTGGGTGGACGGAAATGACCCTATGCATAGGTTTTCACGGAGCATCATCATATATGGGAAATCAGATGAACCACACTATATTAGGGCATACCATGGTTGTTACGATCCATAAGCATATCCTTTATTTTTTCCTTATGAAGAGACTGGTTGGGAGGACAAGAAGATAGAGTTTCAAGATCCCCCTCCATCGCAGTCGAAGAGGAAGTATACAAAGCATAAAAGACAAGGTTAATTTGTTTGCTTAAGATTTTTTTGTACATTTACCATATTCTAAATGCTTTGGTGATGAAAACTGCTATTCTTCAATGTGGTTCATAGATTCCCCCATGGTTGATGGGAACGAAGGTGAAATCAATGATCACACTGGTGCGCCAGCACGTACAAAGCGTGTTGCTTAGGGTATGCCTCATTTTATTCCATACTTGTCTAAATATTAGATAGCTCACAATATTTGTAAACTTTTCTTATGTCGATGTTTGCTGCATAGAATCACATATTGATGATGCGAGCAATAATGAGGAGGAAGGCAATTACGACGATGACCATGACAACGATAATGAGGACGAAGGCATTTACAACGATCTTGAAGGACTAGGTTTGAGTTTTAAACGAGCACCTTATATTAGAATACAATAATAACACCAAGTTTCATATTCCTAACAATATGGTATATTTCTTTCAACATATGTCATATAGCATGAATCAACATATGTCATAGAGCTATCTATAAATTTCTGCTGTTATAGTGAAATTTTTAGCACTAATAGGTTAGGATCACAAGGTACACTTCATGCACCCACACACTTGTTTGTGTTTTCCAGCTAAGCACTAAGCATCAGGCAACATATCATCTCTTAACATGTAGTGATATACTTTTGCACAACTATATGGCTGTGGTTTAGCAAACTATGACAACAATTTAGAAGAGAATAGTGCTTATAAATATTTTATCTTATATGCTTATGGATCTGGTGTAATTGATCAGACTTGATAATTCCTTTACGAGCTTGTGCAATATACAAGATTATTATGACTTGTGTCATCTATTAGCTCTTTTCATTTTACTTTATTTTATTTGTTAAGCACACGATAGTTGGGAAATAGAAATAGGTATGTGACATTTTACTTTATTTTATTTGTTAAGCACACAATAATATTTGTTGCAGAGGGTGGTGGATCAAGAAGGGACATTTAGGCACGGTCGTTGCATGGGCACATGTAACCGAGTTCCAAAAAAGAGGTGTACCATATGAGCACTTTATGTTGGTTATGGAGTCAGAAAGTAAGTTAAAGAGTCCTGATGACTATGACACATATATATCAGCAGAAATTCCTGATCCAAAAAAAAAATATCATGTGTTACATCGTCTTGTTTGCAAGCATATGATGCACGGTCCATGTGGTGCTCTTGGCAAGGATTGTCCATGTATGGTGGATGGGCAGTGTTGTTTTCGCTATCCTTGGCAATTTAGTGATACAACCCAACAGGGAAAGGATTCATATCCAATATATCAAAGAAGGGAAGATGGACAAAAAGTCAAGATAAGGGGAGAGGAGTTGGATAACAGATGGGTGGTGCCTTATAATCCAAAGCTCCTCATGAGATACAACTGCCATATCAATGTTGAGGTGTGTAGCAGCATCAAGTCAGTCAAATATCTGTACAGGTACATATATAAAGGGCATGATCGGGCATCGTATACTCTTGATGCAAAGGGAAATGAGAAGCTGGTCATCAATGAGATCATCGGCGCGTGATTCAAGGATGATAACTGCTATAGAAGATGTCTACAGGTTGCATGCTTTTAAGTTGTATTCAATGTGGCCACTTGTCTTGCAGATGCAGGTGCACCTACCTGGTACGCACATGGTTGCATACAAGTCCACAGACAACCTAAAAAATGTAGTGCGATGAGAAATCACAAAAGTTCATGCTAACTGAGTATTTCAAAATGAATGCATCCAACCCTGAGACCCGCAAACACCTGTATAGAGAGTTTCCAGAGTACTTCACATGGAACAAGTCTAAAAAATTTTGGAAACCGAGAGTGGCAAAAAATAGGCTTCAGATCAAAAGGTTGGTGTATGCAAATCCGAACGAAGGTAAGAGATACTATCTTCGGGTGTTGCTGACCCATGTGAGGGGTGCAACCTCGTATGAGAACCTCAAAACTTGGCATGGTGTTACCCATAAGACTTTTAGAAAGGCTGCCAAGGTCATGAGGTTTGTTGAGACCGACAAGTCAATAGATGAATGCCTGACTGAGTCTGCCATGTTCACGATGCCTTGTTCTCTCCGGAGGCTTTTTGCCACTATAATGGTTTTTTGTGAGTGTGCTAATATACGTCGTCCATCGGACAAACATTTTGATTTATTGGCTGAGGATTTTCAGCGTAAATGTGATAACAATACAGTAGTTGAGCAGATGATACTTAGAGATATTTCATACCACCTGACATCAATGGGCAAAGACATCGGTCACTATGGTATTCCAGAACTACAACAGTCAGGTTAGTTATTTTCTAATTATTGTTCATCTTTTGCCATAATTCTGGATGTAAATGGTATTGGTATCTGGCAGCAAGTTAGATTTGCAAAATATGCTAAACAACTTAGTAAACTTAGAAGTTCATAGCAACCTGTTCGTTAGTTATGAGCATTTATGTTGTCTATAGTGCTATACTTGTAGGGTATGAACACATAATTTAGTAGTGTTTGAGGTTAATTTAATTTTCCTCTAAATATATTAGATAAACAATATTCTCTTTAATGATTAATGAATATAGTTTTAAATCTTTAATTCTAAATTCCTTTATCATATGAATTGTTATGAACTCATTACATTGTACCTGTGCCAGACATTCAGTATATTCTCTTTAATAATGCATATATTATTAATATGTAGTTGCTCATTGTAGCACAAATTAGTTTCACCTATTTTTTTCCTCTTTACACCGTTAGTTATTGAATAACATGAATCAAATAATATAACAAATACTAAATATAAACTATTGACTTGCCTAATGATTAATGTTATGTGTGTTTTATTTTATCCGTTCAGATGATGAACGCACGAGAGACCATTACAAGGAGCTTACAGAGGAGCAGAATCCTGGTTTCGACTAGGAGCATCTGAAGATCATAGATACTCTGAATGCAGAGCAAAGGGCTGGTTTTCATGAGATACTTGATCATGTTATGAAAAGCAAAGGATGGGTTTTCTTTGTGGACGGGTGAGGAGGCACTGGTAAGACCTATCTATATAAGGCATTGCTTGCTAAGGTGCGTTCTATGGATCTTATCGCCGTTGCTACAACAACATCTGGTATAGAAGCATCCATCATGCCTAGTGGACGCATTGCACATTCTCAGTTCAAGATTCCAATCAAGTTGGGTGATAGCACCGTGTGCAGTTTTACAAAACAAAGTGGGACAGCCGAGTTGCTTAGGCAGGCGTCTCTAATAATTTGGGATGAAGTAGCATTGACTAAGAGACAGGCTGTTGAGGCACTTGACAGGACATTGCAGGATGTAATGGGGTGTACAGATCCTTTTGGCGGTAAGGTCATGCTGTTCGGAGGTGACTTCCGACAAGTTCTTCCTGTTGTGGTCCATGGTACAAGAACTCAGATCACTGGTGCTACTTTGCTGAGATCATATATATGGGAAAGTGTTCGGCGCATCCGACTGACCCAGAACATGAGAGCTCAGTTTGACACATAGTTTGCAGAGTACTTATTGAGGATTGGTAATGGCACTAAGGAAACATTTAATGATGACTATGTGCAGTTGCCTGATGGTATTCTTATTGAGACCCCCTTAGAAGATATATCTATTAACACACTCATTGATCGTGTGTTCCTAAACCTTCATTGCAAATGTACATCTGTAGCCTACATGCGTTAGCATGCAATCCTCTCAACTAGGAATGAGCATGTGGATGTAGTGAATGCACTGATGATTGAAAGATTCCCTGGTAATAAAAAGCTACACTATAGTTTTGACTCAGTAGAGGACGATACACGGAACAATTATCCCCTAGATTTCCTCAATTCGATCACGCCAAATGGGTTGCATCCACACGAGCTGACCATAAAGAAGAACTGCCCTGTCATCCTACTACGTAATCTGGATCCTCACAATGGCCTCTGCAATGGTACAAGACTCATTGTGAGAGGATTTCAGAACAATGTCATTGATGCTGAGATCGTTAATAGCCAACATGAAGGAAAAAGAGTATTCATACCTAGGATACTAATGTCCCCTTCTGAAAATTTATCCCTTCCGTTCGAGTTCAAGCGCAAGCAATTTCCCATCTGATTGAGCTTCGAGATGACATTAATAAGGCCCAGGGTCAGACAATACCTAATGTAGGTATCTACCTCCCCGAGCCTATTTTTTCTCACGGGCACTTGTATATGGCACTATCTAGAGGTGTTTCTCATGAGACAACGTGTGTTCTTGCAAGAAGAAATAAGGATATGGATCCACCAGGAAGGGGACGAAGAATATTTTATACAGGGATGTATTGGAGTTGTGAGGTGTGTTATTTTTTTATAATACACACGTTTGAAATATATGTTATTTGCCTCTTCACATTAGGATATGTATTTTATCATGTACATTTTAATATTCAAGTTTGTGATATTTTGTCCCTGCAGCTTCTATGTTTCAAGACTACCGAATGGCTTATGGCAAGAGAAGATGATGTGAGACGAAGGAAGTATTTTGAATTGGATATATGTTTGTACTTGGTTTTTATGCATTTAAGAAGAATTGTTGGATTGCTAGAATAGTACGTGTGTTGTATTTTTATAGTTGAGCGGCAAGCTTGTGGTTATTTGAAAAGTTGACATATCTCTATCGGTTAGTTGATAAAGATGGATTGTTAATGTCTCAGCATTACACAAGTATTTTAATCGATATGTATGCGTTTTATTGCTTACTTAGGTTTATATGACAACAATTGTTTATACTATCATATTTATAATAATTGTTTGTCATGTTCTATTTATACACGTGCATGTGGCACGTGCACATCCACTGGTCCTTGAGAAACAGATCGCCAAATACGCGGTACAAGCTCGCAGGCCAGAGGCCATGGTGACTCGGTCAGTCAACTGCTGCCAATGAACCGGTGAGCCACCGCAGATTTTCTTCCGAGACAATCGTGCACTACAAATTAGCACAGCCCTGGTTTGCGGGTGCTTGTATTTATAGTTAACCATTTTTCCAGCGGTAAAGGGTACGTTTATCATTAACAAGGTGTTTAACTATCAGGAAGCGACAAATTCCTGGTGACCAGAAACCGATAGGAATGGTCCAAATACCGACAGGAATGTAAAATCCATTGACATGAGTCCATAGTCTGGAAAAACACACTTTCTGACGGTCAGCCGATAGAATCATTTCCTGACGGTCGGTCCAAGGGTGCCTCAGGATGAACACCTGACGTTTGGCTGTCAGGAAACTAAATCCTGATGGTTTGGTCGTCAGGAAACCCACCGCTAATAGTAAAAAAGTATTATACATGCACATATGCACACATCGAATTCAATTTGTAGTTCCATCTAGATGTCCATTATATACATACACATCCGGGTGAAGAGGAGGTGGGTGGCGGTGGCCTGGGTGGTACTAAGATGTGTTCGTGGTTGGGGGAGTTGGGACGAGGAGAGGAGAGGATAGGGTTTGGGGGCAAAAGGCAAGCTCCTAATGGTTATTGGGTTGGGCAATTTGCGGTGCGGGGTGGTGTACTGGGCTTCTGTCGGTCCATTAGACACCGTCAGGACTATCTCTGTTTTTGGTAGTGTTTACAGTGACTTCGTTAATCTAAAGATATGTGGGCTCAATCTACGAGAGATGCTTATAAGGTGTGTAAGTCTATTCATATGATGAGTGTGCGTTCGTGTTTACAAGTGTCTATGCTTGAACAATTTTTCAGTCCCTCCGCCATTATGAAAATAAAATCTAGCTGAATGACCTCCATTCATGAAATTTGAACTGTATTATCACAAGAATATGGTGAGTCTTTGCAAAAAAAACCCTCCAAAATGAATGAAGATCTCAACAAGAATTTTGCAATTTTTCAAAACCCTAATAAAGCGGAAACCACCTTGAGCAAGAACTCCAAAATTGTTAATGCTCGCGGGGAACATGTATCCAAGATAGAATTAAGAGGTTCATAGCACAAAAATACACCCTAGGATAAGCACTAACTCGAGCTCAATCAAAGGGAAAAGGAAAATGCCAAGAAAAGAGCTCAAGAACATGAAGAAAAGGTGTGATTTAATGATCCTCGTGAGATGAATGATTCATTACATGATCTAGATTATCTCCCACATGTCCTACCGTCCTAGCACCAAGAATACCAAATAATTTCATGCAAGAACTCAGCCAAAAGGCACGTGTCCACCGGGTCACTCATAACCGCACTAGATCAGTGTAATTGTGGAGAACAAGGAAGTGAGGTTTGCTCAACTGGTTCGGGTTGCAAGCACCTAGGTTCTAGTTTGATTTTCTCCAGCTCAAATTTGGTGACTATTTTCTTTTTAGTGAAAAAACATCTAGGTCCTCCTAGACTGGCTCTCGTTTTAACTGTGGAGAATAGTCACAGAAACATATTTTGTATTCGTTCTAACCATACCCGGAATCGGGTTACAAGTGCGCCGATCGCTTTGCTACGACTTCAAACGTAGCGAGCAGTTTCATGTACTGTACGGTACAGTACTAGTATGACATACACACCTCCATGCACCATGCAGTACAGTACTACCCACCCAACTGAACTGAAGAATGTTGACCATCCTACAGTTGCAGGTGACGACTTACGCGACTCCATCGACACGGCCACAACCACAGCATATAGAAAGTACAACGGGAAGAGATCAGAGCCTCGATCTCTCATCATCGTCCACAGTTGCAGTATAAGAATCACGAGGCCTGGCCTTCCGCGGCGGCCTCAGCCTTCTTCTTGGCCCTGGAGTCGCTCCACTCGCCGTAGGAGTAGGACGCGAGGCCCCAGAGCGAGAGCACCAGCGCCACGCCCTTCTCGCTACTGAACTTCTCGTGCAGGAAGATCACGGCGGCCACCTCCGTGACCGGGATGAACACGGCGATGAGGATGCCCGCGAGCAGCGTGTGCACGCAGAAGATGACCCCCACGGCGCCCAGGAAGAAGCACTGCCACAGCACGGCCGACCACACCAGCACCGTGTAGTACCGGGCCTCCCCTAGCTCGAAGTGCTTCGCCTCCCTTGGGATCGCCTGCAAGCAAGCACAGACAAGGGCAGATTTGCTCAGGCAAAATATGCGGAGCTGAGGTTCAGTGATCACTTCAGAGTTTTTTTGAAGTAAAATCACTTCAGAGTTGATAGAAAATTCCATCTTCATTGAGTGCATCATCATGCAGCCGTGCACAAAAGATAAACAAATAACATAAAGAGAAAGCGGAAAGTGTGCTAACAAAAGCATGAGTTTTTTTTATACTTGTAAAAAATCTCATGCGCCATCCTTTTCAAAAATAACATTAGTGTTAACATTAACAAAAAGCAGTACTATCAGTGTTAATTAAACAAGCTTTATATCAGCTAGGAAGGCGCAAAGTTGAACTGCAAAGTGCTGCGACGGGTGAAACGCTTGCATCTGTCGGGCCCCCAACGATCATTGGTCACCAGAAATCCTTACTCCTGAGCACTGTCGCTCCTTATTGCTCTTGCTTTTTCAGTCATCCTCGTTACCTTTGGCTGGTGGCACTGTGGCACTACCCGGTTAGGTTTTCCTGATGAACTTGCACCTGAGGCCCTGGCGCTAGTGCGTCCTGGTGCCCCGTCCTTTTGTATGCTATCCGCCATTGCTAGTGGAGCAGTACTGCTGTATGCTAGTGTGCTGAGGTGCTGATTCCCCTTTGCTTTGGGGAGGCGAGGACTGGAGGACAACTGTGATGTTGCCCACTCTGCATCCTTTAATTTCTTTTTCTGAAAGTGGTAGTGTACTAGTGTGTGTTTCATTTGTAACCTAGCATGTTTCGCGCAAGATGTCCTTTTGAATATATGCTTCAGAAAATTGCCTAAACAAGATTACGCGAACAAAGGTGTTCCGGAAATTAAAGGAGAGGACGGGAGCAATCTTGTCGTCCTTCATCAGAAAGGATGGATAGGAGGTGTTTGTTTCTTTAGTCCCTCCTAAACTTTCTATCACATCGAATGTTTAGATACTAATTAGGAGTATTAAATAACTAATTATAAAACCAATTGCACAGATAGAGACTAATTTGCGAGATGAATCTATTAAGCCTAATTAGTCCATGATTTGACAATGTGATGCTACAGTAAACATGTGTTAATGATGGATTAATTAGACTTAATAGATTTGTCTCGTGAATTAACCTCAATCTGTGTAATTAGTTTTATAATTAGCTCATATTTAATCCTCCTAATTAGCCTCTGAATATTCAATGTGACATGAATTTTAGTCGGGACTACAATCAAAAATTCGATGGGCAACTCATCACCTGCCAGTCAACTAGGCACTCATTTCTCGGTACAATGCAAACCTAGCATACTCTCAGTTCAGAGTCAAAAGTTGGCCCTGCTTGGGTGACCGGCTGCAGGCCTGCAACCTACCTGAACTTGCCTGTTTTTTCCCCTTTGAGTTGTGTGTTTTAGGCAACAGTAGTTTCTTGAAAAGTTTTTCAACTCGTGTGCGAGTGCCCGGTAAACTCGTGTTGTAGCTGAACATTCTATCGTTCTATTCTTCTCAATACAAAGAGTCAAAAGTTAAAAGCTTCTCTAAGTTTCGACTTTTTACACAAACATATGGCTTTTGTACGCGCGGCGGTACAGAGCATCCAGATCAAAGTACTGAGAAGACACTAGCTATGACATGACCGTGGAAGCATTCAGCGAATGGGCTGATCATATTTGTCTTTCCAGCCATGATCTTTTGTCAGAGATTCGTTCTCGCACACGCACCATCAATAATTGATTCCTTTGGATGAAAATGGACAGGTTCGCGTCCTTTTCTCTCTGGATCTCTCTGGGTCAAGAATTTTACTACTTTAACTGTGATGTAAATCTGCGCGATGAAATTGAATAATGCACGGCACAGACTCGGCAGGCTCTTGTGCGGGCGCCACAGCCACGAGTTCCACGCGCTGCCCCCCTCCTTTCCGCTGTGGGCGAATTGTGCACAATCTTATCGAAGCCGGCAAAAGGGTTCGGCACAATCTTAAGGCCTGATGGTTACTCTACTTGCGAATCCAGGCTGCAAAATCTGGGGTTGGTATTGGTGCCGTTACAGACCGGCTAGTTACGGGCGGGTATTGTATTCCTCACGTCGGTTTCAGATCCAAGTTAGTAGAACAAACCATGCAGACAGTTAAGTCTAATGTTAATCTAATTCGCAATTCAGAGAGGCCTAAATCATTGCAAATGCACACCTAACGTCACCCTAGTTTGGTTGTTTGTTGCTACCGTTTCGTTGGGACTTGGAACTAGATACCGATCGAGGTCGAGGCGTCCAAGTCAAACTCTCGCGGAGTAGGAGCGGAGGCGGGGTGACACGTGGGGAACGCACCTGGAAATCCTTGTTCACGATCATGCCCACGGTGCAGAACGCGGTGGCGAAGAACCCCATCACCAGCTGCATCTCTATCACCAGCGCGTACGTCACGGCGCGCCCGCCGCCGGCGGCGCGCCTGTACGCGAGCTCGACCAGCGGCAGGACCAGGCCGTAGAGCGCGGCGGCGCCGAGCGTGAGGATGAACCCCAGCCAGTACTGGCCCCTGGTGACCCCGGGGGGCCGGTCGGAGGAGACGTGCAGCCCCAGCACGACGGCGCCCACGGTGAGGAGCGCCACGGCGTTCACGGACGCGGCGGTCAGCCGCTGCCGCACGACGAGGAACGCGAAGAGCACCGTGAACGCGAGCTGCGTCGAGATGAGGATCGCGGAGGTGGACACGGGGAGGTACGAGAGCCCGTAGGCGTAGATGAAGTCGTCCACGCCCGTGGCGACGCCGAGGCCCACCGCGGCCAGCAGGATGCGCGGCGGGGTGAGGAGGGCCGGGGCGGCCCGGTCGCGCGCGCGGCGGGCGACGTAAGCCGCCACCACGGGGACCAGCAGCAGCGGCCAGCCGGCGGTCTCGAGCCACGCAGACAGCCACTGACGGTGGCCGCCCTTGCTGAAGTAGAGGCGGCTGAGGAGCGGCCCGCCGATGGCACCCAGCGCGAGCATCCCGCAGTTGAGCGCCACCAGGAGGCGGCGCATCGCCTTGCCGCGCGCGGGCGCCGCGTCCTTGCGCGCTTCCACGTCCATGGCCGTGGCGAGCTGTGGACCGCGTCTGTCTGCACGAGACGCAGTGACGCACACCAGGACGGCTGGCGTGTGGCGTCTGCCTGCCTAGTTGTGGAATCTAGCACGACGGTGGACGCTTTGGATACAACGCTGACGCCGGCAGCGGATGATTTCGCTCCTTCAAGATGTGAGCTGTGTGCACCGCATGCTACTAATATAGTACTTTGTGCAAAGCACGCACGGGAAAGTGGTGTTCTTGTGGCGATGATTGACAGGGTCGTGTTTCTCAAAATTATGTGAAATTTTTTGCCAGATATCTATAGCTAGTAGATACATCCGATAAAAAAACAGGTTTTGTCCTCTTCTCATTCCAGTGTTCAGGTCTCGAATCAACTGGGACCGAATGCAATCTGGCCTTAGTATTAAATTAAAATTATGAACATGTGCACAAAATAGAATATGAATTGAATCATAAATGCCCAGAGACCCAATCTACTCAATGAATACGACTGAATTCATGTTCTATGATTTTGCGCATATTCGTAAGTTAATACGAAGAACAAAATAATTTACTGGACCAACAATCCACCATCTAACTGATCTATTGAACAATATTTTGGCTTAATTTGCTCTTCAAACTATTTCAACTGGTTCCATTCTATCCCCTAAAGATTTATCTTTTTTCTTCGCATATAAATTGAGTTAACTTGAATTTTTGTACGGTGATATATGATTATGAATGATATCATATATTACGAAAGTTCTTTGAGAAGCTTTCAGCATTATTTTCATGTATTTTTGTTTCTCTAGGGTCCTAACGCCGGTGGAAAAGTGAGTATTAGTCCCGGTTGTAAGGGTCATATCTCTCAAATGCTCAACTGGGATTAATTTTTGGAGACAAAAGGGGGTTCTTTAGTCCCGGGTGACCTTTAGTTCCGGTTGGTGTTACCAACAGGAACTAAAAAGTTTTGAAAAAAAAGCACCTGCGCGGCCGCCCGGCCGCCCGCACTGCCTGCCTCGGTCCACCCGCCCTCGCCCGCCCGCCGCGCGCCTTGGCTCCACCCGCCGCCGCCCGTCGCGCCTCCCGCCTCGGCTCCGCCCACCTCCGCCCGCCGCCGCTCGGCCGCCAGCCGCTCGGCCACGCCACCGCCCTACCCTCGGCCCGCTGCCGCTCCTCACTGCCAGTGAGGGGCGAGCAGAGGGGGAAGGGGAGGGGGCGGCAGCGACGGGAGGTGAGGGGAGCGCCGTTGGAGATCTCCAGTGATGAGGAGAGGGAGGAGGATGAGGAAAGGAAAAGAAGCCTGGGAGGAGGAAGAGGATGAGGAGATAAGTGGAGAGGAGAGCCTGGGAGAAGCGGAGAGTGTTGCCTCGAGCCGCGCGATGCCTCCCTTTTATCCCGGTTGGAAATTCCAACCGGGAAAAAGGGAGGGCTTTTGTTCCAATTGGAATTTTCAATCGGGATAAAAGGGTGGGGAGGATAAGGAGATAAGTGGAGAGGAGAGCCTGGGAGAAGCGGAGAGCGCTGCCTTGAGCCGCGCAACGCCCCCCTTTTGTCCGGTTGGAAATTCCAACCGGGACAAAAGCCCTCCCTTTTATCCCGGTTGTAACCGGTAATTCTAACAGGGGCTAAATCTTTTATCCCGGTTGGACCGGTTCGAATTTCCAATCGGGACAAAAGGGGTGGTGTCAGTGCTAGATCTTTACAACCAGGACTAAAACCTCTCCCGTCGGTATCCTTTCGGTGCCTCATTTTTGACCCAGGACTAAAGCCATTTTAGTCCCGGGTCCAATGTTAACCGAGATAAAAGGGGTTGGATGGAAGTCAGTTCTCTACTAGTGTAACTTATGAAAAAAACCATGAAATATTTTTAGCATATTATTTTTAACATAATTCATGGTGCTCGGTCAAAATCTCAAACTTAAAACTCACCTTGTCATGAAGAAGAAAAAAGAGAAATCTCATTAGAAGCATATTTCATCGATTGAAAGAGTTTGAGTGAGTAAATTGAACCAAAATTTTATTTAGAGGTAATGTAAACAAAGTACACGGTTCAGGATAGTAAAATGGATTTCTTTCTCTCTTTTTTTATCGAATATAGTTATTGGCTGAAACCGTTTAGAGATTCCTACCTATTACCATGGGCACCCTTGAATTCTGCTGTCCATTGCTTATCTAAGAAGTGGTTTCATCGGACTCTTTTCTCGACACGCCAACGAACCTTCCTAGAATTATGTATCTTT
The DNA here is from genome assembly GCF_005286985.2 of Setaria viridis. NCBI lineage: Eukaryota > Viridiplantae > Streptophyta > Magnoliopsida > Poales > Poaceae > Setaria > Setaria viridis. Next base: position 33,170,180 of record NC_048264.2, on the reverse strand, counting down.
TGCTCTATTGACAACTCATCAATCTCAAAAGTAAATCCAAGGACAGGACAAGGGTACCCGAACGAGATATCAAAAGTTCCTAGTCAAAGTTTTACTATATATACTAGTAGCAAATAGGAGTGATTGAAGATAAGGAGCGAGCACGCACGAGTCAAAGAATATATCCTAGGACCTTGGCTCTTAGCCCTCGGCGATATGCAGCAATACAGTCAATTTTGGGGTCTCGTCACCTCAGCGCCGGTGGACTGCTGGTAGGCTTGTAGCTTTTGACAGGTACAATTGTTGCAGCCGTCGGAATGGAAATGGCAGTCGACGTCTGATGTTAATCGGTGAGCAGTGAGCACTACCATGCCGCTTTGTATTGTACGGTTCTCCTAGTCGTAGAGCTGGTGCAGCGACGGTACCAGTGATGCGGGCCTGCTCGAGCGTTATAAACCTTGGCCGGATAGGACGCCGGAAAAAAAAAGGCACTTCAAAAATCGTAACTAGAGACCTTGAATAAAAAAATCCTAACCATCTTAATTAAGCTAGCGAACCGGAATGCGAAGCTGCGCGAAGAAGAGAGCCGTCGTGGTCCCGAAGACCGCCGAGAGAGGCTGGCGTTGCGCCCCGGAGGAGCAGAACGGCGCCGGCGAGCACGAGGGGTATTCACGCGGCTGAGAACGTGCGCGCGGGTGCCGCGTGCGAGTGCGACTGGCCCTGAACGGCCGGGCTGTGGCGGTGTCGGTGGCGGACACGAACACAATGGGCCTCGATACTGGGCTTACTCCGCGATTTTCACGCGGAACGGAGCAGGGGAATTGGTGGGCCGGTCTGGATTGCACTAATAGAAAATTCTTTTTTTATAACTTTCTTTTTCAAACCATAGATTTTTTAAAGAAATTAATTGACAGTTAAGCTTAGAAGAACCGTGTCCTCTGCCACTTGCATCCGTATCAAAGCCAGTCCCCGTGAAAGTTTCATGGAGAGTTTCATAAGCATCAATTTTCATGCTGCATCACCAATTTTACTAACTTGGTAAGGTATTTATGAGGAGAGAGGAAGAGTTTCATCATATGTGAGAAGAGTTTCATCCTCATGACACTCAACAGGTACAGTTACCTAGTTTCCAATCTTAATAACTGTGCACTAAGACTGACCAACTAATTCACTTCTCCTTACCAATGGTCCAGTCAAGAGTCAACCGACAATGAGAAGCTTCTCAATAAATAGCGTGACCGTAATATACCGTTTCTATCATTCTATCTATCTCAGACATAGAGGGAGGTCGCAAGTTGGTCATGGCGCCCATGAGTGGAGAATGGCTAAGTGGTGAGAAGGGGTAGCTGAGGACCGCTAGATGGGAAGAAGACGCATGTGACCAATAATAATTCTGTGGTAGTACAGGGCAGATCCATAGTGACTTGGCTAAAACTAGATTCGTCACTAGTACTGTTAAAGAGCATAATTTAGCTTTCATAGCTCTTTTGGAAACAGGAAAAAAGATTTCACCCAGTCCACTTTAAATAACTTTTGTGGGGGGTAGAAATTACATATGGTATTGGACACAACCACATGGCAGATAAGAAGGTATTCTCCTCGGAGTTGATTTAGATGAGCTAGATATAGTAAGTATAGATGAAGGAGATTTTTATGTGAAATTCAGACTGAGAACTAGGAAGGATAACTTTCAATATGTGTTCGTGGCTGTTTATGGGGCAGCACAACCTGAATTCAAAGAGGCTTTCCTTACAGAACTAGTTCATGCCTGTAGCAAGGAAAATTTACCTATTGCGCTTGGGGAGATTTCAATATCATTAGGAACCCAAGTGAAAAAAATAATGAAAGATATGACGAAAAGTGGCCTTTCCTTTTTAATGCTATCATAGATAGCTTAAATATGAAGGAATAGAGATGTCGGGAAGAAAATACACTTGGGCTAATTCTTTAAAGACTCCAACCTATGAAAGATTAGATAGGGTGCTGGTCAGTACGGAATAGGAACAACAATTCCCACTAGCCATGGTGGATGCTTTGAGTAGGGAAATATCAGACCATATACCTTTACTACTTAGCACTGGGCAGGAAAATAGGAGCAGGAAACAACCTATGTTTAAGTTTGAGTTAAGCTGGTTATTAAGGAACGATTTCTTTGAACTACTAGCTGATGTATGGAACAAGGAAAGAAAAGGATCTACTCCACTACAAAAATGGCAAAACAAAATCAGGAGACTAAGACAATTCCTAAAAGGGTGGGCAAAAAATGTGAATGGGGAATATAAAAAAGAAAAACAAGAGCTCCTTAAAAGGGCGGAGAGTTAGACAAAAAAGCAGAATCACAGCTGCTAAGTCAGCAAGAAAGTGATTTAAAACAATGTATCCAAGATAGACTAGTTCAACTTCTGAGAGAAGAAAAGTTCAAGTGATACCAAAGAGCAAAAAACAATAAAATGCTGAAAGGGGATAACAACACAAAATACTTCCATATGATAGCTAATGGCAAGTATAGAAAAACTAGAGTTTTTAGGCTTGAATAGGAAGAGGGGATTATTGAAGAGGAGGAGAACCTTAAAAAGTATATAACAAAATACTATAAAGATTTATTTAGATTCCAAATGAGCAACAACTATTCTACGAATGAGTCCTTAATAGAGGATATTCCTCAAGTAACAAGGGAGGAAAATGAGAGGGGATTATTGAAAAGGAGGAGAACCTTAAAAAGTATATAACAAAATACTATAAAGGTTTATTTAGATTCCAAATGAGCAACAACTGTTCTATGAATGAGTCCTTAATAGAGGATATTCCTCAAGTAACAAGGGAGGAAAATGAGATTTTGACCGAAAAGTTTACAGAAAAAGAAGTTCGAGAAGCCATATTCCAAATGAAGCATAACAAAGCCCCAGGATCTGATGGATTCCCAGTTGAGTTCTATCAGATTTTTTGAGCCTCGTAAAAAATGACCTAATGGCCATGTTTGAGGATTTCCAAAGGGTAAGTTACCATTGTATAGTTTAAATTTTAGGATAATAACATTAATCCCTAAACTCAAGAAGGTCAAGATGATCCAGCAATATAGGCCAATATGTATATTAAATGTTAGCTTTAAAATATTCACAAAGGTGATGGCTAACAGATTTACTCTGGTGGCTAATAAAGTGATAAAACCATCTCAGACTGCCTTCTTACCTGGAAGATACATTATGGAAGGGGTGGTTATACTACATGAGACAATACATGAGTTGTGTAGGAAAAAATAGAATGGGATAATTCTCAAACTGGACTTTCAAAAAGCCTATGATAATGTTAATTGGCCTTTCTTACATAGTTACTGAGGGAAATGTTGGGGTCAAAGTGAATGATGATATTGGATATTTCTTTCAAACAAAGAAAGGGCTAAGACAAGGAGAGCCCCTGTCCCCAGTGTTGTTTAATGTGGTGACTCCCAGTGTTGTTTAATGTGGTGACTGATATGCTAGCAGTTCTAATATCTAGAGCCAGGAGAAAGAGCAAATTGAGGGTCTAGTGCCCCATCTGGTAGATGGAGGATTATCTTATCCAATATGCAGATGACACAATCCTTTTTATGGAAAATGATATAGAATAGGCTAAAAATCTGAAGTTAGTGCTAAGTACATTTGAAAAACTCTCGGGCCTCAAAATCAACTTCCACAAGAGTGAATTGGATCATTTTGGGGAGGCAAAAAACATAGCTAAAGAATATGTGGAGATATGAGTGCAAGGAAGGAATAATGCCTTTTAAATATCTTGGAATTCCTATGTACCACCATAGACTTGCCAATAAGGATTGAAAAATGGTTGAAGTGAGATTTCAGAAACAACTAGCAAGCTGGAAGAGTAAATTATTGTCAGTTAGACGAAGACTGGTGCTAATAAACTCTTTGTCATTTCTAGCTTACCAATATTTTTGATGTCCTTCTTCAGAATACTTAAAGGTATTCTCAAAAGACTGGACTACTACAGGTCTAGATTCTTTTGGCAATGTGATGAACACAAAAAGAAATACAGATTGGCCAAATGGAGTATTCTGTGTGTACCAAAGAGCGTAGGACGACTGATCATATCAAACTTGGAAGTACAAAATAGATGCTTGTTAAGCAAGTGGCTATTTAAACTTCTGAATGAGGAAGGGGTATGGCAAAAATTACTTAGAAGAAAATACCTAAGTAATAAGACTTACTCAAGTGAAGAAGAAAAAGGGAGATTCACAATTTTGGGCTGGACTCATGGAAATAAAGGATCAATTCATGGCAATGGATAGGTTTGAAGTGTATAATGGAAAGAAAACTAGATTCAAGGAAGATGTATGGATTGGAAAGGAAGCTCTCAAGGAGAGATTCCCATCTTTGTTCAACATAGCTAGGAGGAAAGATGACACTGTGGCCAAGGTCTGTGGAGCTGTCCCCCTGAATGTATCATTCAGAAGAGCTCTTACAGGAGACAAATTAAATGATTGGCTAAAATTGGTGGCTGAATTAGTAGATCATGGCTTGGACAATTAGAAAGATAGTGTTGGAACTTAAACAAAAGCAAAGAATTCTCAGTAAAATCCATATAGAGAGCTAATGCAAGCTGAAGGAACTCTCTCCTTGTGTGCAGCATGGAAGTTAAAAATACCATTAAAGATCAAAGTATTCTTATGGTATTTGAAAAAGGGAGTGATCCTAACAAAGAACAATCTTGCAAAGAGAAGATGGCAAGGTAGTACCAAGTGTTGTTTTTGCAACGAAGAAGAGACGGTGCAACACCTATTCTTTGATTGCCACTTAGCAAGACGCATTTGGAGTACAGTTTTCTTTTCATTTGGAATTCAACCGCCTGTTAGTGGTCCTAATATGCTGGTTCTTGGGCTAGAGGTTATCCTCGGAAACATAGAAACCAGATGATTGCAGGGGCTTCTGCCCTGTGTTGGGCTATTTGGTTGAATAGAAATGATGTGTTGTTCAAAGGAACTATCACTAACTCTTTTTTGCAGGTAATTTTCAAAGGGATTTATTGGGCAAGGGTACGGGTGATGCTTTCTAAAGAGGAAGAGAAAATTGATTTGAAGAAAAACTTTAGCCAACTTGAAATCACTGCTTTGGATTTCTTCAATAAATATGGATGGAACTTTAGGAGAAGATTGTTGCCTTAGGCTATCTAGTGTCAGGGCAGATCTTGAAAGGTTTATGTGCTGGTGGTGTGGGTCTTTCTTCAGTTTATCTGGGAAACTGTCTCTAAACTTGGGAGCTTGTCTGTCGTAGTTCGATCCAAAGAAGTTTCAGAGACCTAGTTTAGTCTTGTTTGAACTTTGTTTTGGAACCTGAAGTTTCAGGAGCAGCCTAAGAGCTGTATGTATTGTGTCCAGGTTGTAAGTTGGTGGCTGTAGATATCCATTTGGGGATGATCGAGCCGGGCAATGTTCCTTAATCTTTCTTAATCTAAAAAAATCGTGGGGTGCCGCTAAAGATGAGAGGAGGCAGAAGAGTAATGGAGCTGCGTCTGCACGAGGAGAGGAAAATAATCTGCCGCGATCGGAGGGTAGAAGAAGGCATGTTGGCCGTCCGATTTTGATTGAGGGGACAAGGGACAGTATGATCCTTTGACTGAAAAGATTATTTTGAGAAGCATGTTGTAAGCATCACCCTTTTCGGCCTTTTGGGTACACGTAAAGCCTACGGATCTGCAGCCAGCTACCGCGCGGGAGGCAGCACGCTGTCGGAGGGGCAGGGCTCAGGAGAAGGAGATGTCCCAATCAGGTGAGGTGTGAGTTGTGACCGTCGGACACCGAGCACCCACTTCACTGGGCATCAAACTGCAAGCTTCCTGAAGGATCCTCCAACAAAGAAACCGAACGATTGGACGGATTGATCCTGTAATATTGCTCGATGTGCATGGCCAGGCTAGTGCAGAAGTGAAAGGGGTAGTCGACACGTGGCACGCACATGGAAGTCTTTGTTGACGATCATGCCGACGGTGCAGAACGCGGTGGCGACGAACCCCATCACCAGCTGCATCTCCACCACCAGCGCGTACGTCACGGCGCGCCCGCCGTCCGCGGCGTGCTTGTACGCGAGCTCGACCAGCGGCATGATCAGCCCGTACAGCACCGCGGCGCCGAGGGTGAGCACGAAGCCCAGCCAGTACTGGCCCCTGCTGACGCCCGCGATGCGGTCGGAGGACACGTGCAGGCCCAGCACGACGGCGCCCGCCGTCAGGAGCGCCACGGCGTTCACGGTCGGCGCCGTCAGCCGTTGCCGCACGATGAGGAACGCGAAGAGCACCGTGAAGATGAGCTGTGTCGAGATGAGGATCGCGGAGGTGGAGACGGGTAGGAACTCCAGCCCGTAGGCGTAGAGGAAATTGTCGGCGCCGATGATGAGGCCGATCCCCGCGGCGGCCAGGTGTATGCGCGGCGGGGTGGGCAGGAACCTGGCGCCCCGGTCGCGCGCGCGGCGGCCGGCGTAGGCGGCCGCCACGGCGATCAGCAACAGCGGCCAGCCGGCGGTCTGGAACCACGCGGCCACTGCCGGTGGCCGCCCTTGTTGAAGTAGAGGCGGCTGAGGAGCTGCCCGCCCGTGACGCCGACCCCGAGCATCACGCAGTTGGGCGCCACCAGGAGGCGGTGCATCGCCTTGCTGCGCCCGCGCGCGGGTGGTGAGTCACTTCCCGCTTCCATGTCCATGGTGAAGGTCGTGCTGCGGCGAGCCGTGCCTGTGTGGCTGTGTCTATATATGTGTATGTGCACGAGACGGACAAGATCGAGGATGGCTTGCGTCCGCCTCAGCTCGTGGTAGGTTTGGTCGTTTCGAGCAAGGCAACTAGCACTAGGCAACGGTGATGATGGCACCGGTCAAGGATTTATAATCCCACTCTCTGAAGATGAGGGGCGTAGTGCACAGGACCGTGTGTATTAATTATAATTAGCAACTGTCAAGATCACATCACACAGGGGATGCCACTTGAAGGATGACCTGTACAAATAACGTGGCTAATAGCCTAATAGTGTAATGTTTGCACCTGTTAGAAGTGTCTGGACCATGTACAAGGAGTTTAATTTGGTAGATTACTAGTACATGCACCTATACGATTGTGGGCCAATGATTTGTTGTATGGGATCGCACCTCGACCTCTTTCCTGTCAGTTACTTCATTCATCTTATCTCTAGGCTCATCTACCACAATCGCGAACCATGAACATAGTAGTAACTAGGGTTCCCTAACTCTTGTTGTGCCAAGATCAATCAAATGCAAACGCACGTTTTCACACTTAGCACATGTTAGAGTTCCCAACTGCACGCCTGCTATATAAGAAGGGGTTCTTGATTGGTTAAACCTGGAGCAAGAATAGGCACGGGAGAATAAAACCACACCCCAATCTTACGGATCAAGGAGGGATGTGGAGATTTGAAGACCACCGTCGACCTCTGCAGGATCGGATCACCATCGGTCATCAACACTGACACAATGACATCTCGCGCTAAACGAACTCATCTGCGGTGTCGAGCAGGCACATGAACATCAGTGGCCAAAGCGGCCGGCATCTACATCTCCTCTGGTCAGTTAATTAATTGCTAATTAGTTGCAATTAGGCTAGATGAGATCTTACGGGGATCATGAAATCAGTTCTAATAGAGGTCTTCAGAACGAACATGTCTAAAGATAGGTTCCTCTTGATCATATTCCTCTATTGGATAACATCGAGATATTACTACTGTACTTGAAACTACAATAGAAAGAAAATTTTATGTTCATTGTCTTAGCACCGTTTGTGTCAGTGGGGAATTTTCTTTAAAACGGGACCTCTACACTACTCATAGAAAATCTGGAGGCACTTTTACTAGGCATCAATCTAGCCACATTTTAGTATTGGAGGGGTATCTTATATGGACTTTTATGTGAAATTTCATCTCCAAAAGAGACAGCAATAAATGGATTTTAGAGTCTATTATATATGGTGCTACTCATGCAAAATCTAAAATGATTTTTGTCTGAATTAGTCCACTCTGGCTACAAAGAAAATTCTGTAGATAATGATCGAAGGGGAATTAATCATTATTACAAGTCCAGTCGAAAAGAATAACGACATTTGGTAACATTTGTCAATTCTTCTTCAACGCCATCATTGAATGATTGGATGAGAGAGGTGATAGAGCTGTCAGGTCACAAGTTTACTTTGCTGGGTAGTTCGTATTCTTGTGAGCTTAGAATGGAGCAAAAAATTCCTATATCATGGTGCAAGCCTTTAACTATAAATAAATTTCTCACTACACTCCTTTGCTACTTATACTAGAACATCATTGCATAATGCCAATCAACCTTTTGTTCAAATTTATTTGAACTTTGTTGGTTAGCATGACTTCATTTCTTTGGCAAAATGGGTGATACAAAAAATACAATTTATGCATTGCATTCCGAAGTTTAAAATAAGGCATTTTTGAAGTGAATTAGCTAAGAAGAATTATTTTGGTGCATGGAAAAAAGAAGTAAGTTTAGATGAGCTTGATAAGAATTGGAGTACAATCTGTTGCAACATGTTGATAATTTAGAGCCTAAACACTTCCTAAGAAGAGATTAGGTCGATTACTAGAGGGGAGGACTTTAAATGGTTCCAATGATCTAGAACCACATGCTTAAGGGGCAATGATCTAGAGCCACTGACTGGGATAGTGAAACAAATATATTGGTATACTACTTAGAATATGATCGATGGTAACCAAGAGAAATGTATCACTTATACATCTGATTGTTATTAAAAAAAGACGCAAACGGATGTGATATGCGTGCTAAGGAGGAATGATATCACGACTTCCTTAGGATATCTAAGTCACCACTAGTTGGTTCAACTCCAATATTTTACCCCACGAAATCAATTATATATGCAGGGAAGTGACCTACACTCAAATCACATTACTTGACACAAGAAACCGTAACCAAATCGTACTTTTGTGCACAAGCCCCCAATGGTCTAGGAGTATGGGACCATGTCATTTTAGGTTAATTTTGTTATAATGCTATAGGTGTGGATAATTTGGAAGAAGGTATTTAAGCTCTTTGGGTTAATTTCGTCATAATAGCAGAACTAATAACTTATAAGTAACTATTCGGGTATTTTTATTAGTCTTTTCATAGAGGTACGTATAGGTGGGTATTAATCAAAATCAAGCATATATTGGGGTAGTTGGCTTAATTTTTCATAATAGCAAAGCTGATCATGTAGAACATGTTAGATCAAATAGCTTTTGTTGTCAATGGTAATTAAGTCTATCAAATTAAAAAAATATGATGTTTGGCTCTTTTGTGAATTTTAAGGATTTCTTTTTATTTGAGTGCATCTTTGACCTAAGTTTGGGATATTTGTATATCCCTAAATTTGAAGTTATGGCAACTCATGAATCTCAAAGCAAATTCAACCACATCCAAACGAAACCTTGAAAATTTGTAAGTACTACTACTTGGTTGTAATTTGGTGACACTTCCCCCTTCGCTTTCTAATATTCCCTTTGTTCTAAATTGTAGGTTGTTTTAGCTTTTTTAGTTCATAGATATTATTATGCATCGAGATAGTCTAGGTGCATAATAATATCTATGAACCTAGAAAAGTCAAAATGACCTACAATTTAGAACGGAGGGAGTATGTAGTAGGAGTGTCAATCCCTCCTTTTTCATGAAATAAAAGTATTTGAAATATCCAAGTGAAGCAGATAAGACGCAGCCTATGCTCTTGGCTCTCCGCGGATCCAGCGTTCCAGCCGAGTGTGGTGTCGTTAACCGATGGTGGACGTCTTGAATGACATGTCGTCTTCAGGTGTTAATGGAGCTATCGCAATGCGCGGTGTGGATGTCGACCGGCCAGAGGCGTAAGACCAACCGTGCACGGCCGATTTTCTCCGTTTTCCGTTCTCCTGATGTGTGTGGTCACAGTACGGAAGCAGTGGCCAGTGAGTATTATCTGCTGGGAGCACACACTGGGGCATTGTAAACAAGTGGCTCGGCCGAACGTCGTCAGAGAAAATGCATGCCAGATGCTGACGATCACAGGCCCATCTTACAAAGGAGTACAATAGCCAATCGGCCTGTTGAAAGCCCAACCACAGGACTATCAGCAGCTCGGTAGATCAGATGCAAAAACGCAATCAGTGGGAAGGACGAAGGAGCGAGTGAAGGACTGTCCATAGGTGGACGCACCGACCGAGCCGCGCAAGAAGGGAAACGGCGTGCGTGCTCGTGTTAATGGCAGACTGCACTAAGTCAGAAATGATTTGTGCTGGCACGTCGAAATTAACGTGTTAGCGGATGAAATTTTTTTTGAGGAAACAGGAGGGATGCAAGCCCCCTACTGGTTATATATTAAAAAAAGTTGTAGAAGTAATACAAATTAAAATAAAAAATATCAAAAAAGGAAGGAAAAGGAAACAAGATTAAGAAGATGGGGAGGGAAAGAAAACATTGTACCCCTGCTAAAGGGGGGTAAACACTTGAAGCCAAATTTCCATTTGTTGTAGATTTCTTAGTTTTGCTCTCAGCAATATGTCTTTGAATTCAGAGATGAATTTGTTTGTGCATATCCTTGGAGTTGGTTCCAAGTTGTTGAATAACCAACCATTTCTTGTTGTCCAGATACTCCATGCCATCAAAGTAATGATTTCCATGTAGAAGGGTACCTGTAATTTATCTTTTATTTGTGAGATGATGTTCGTAGTCGTTCTTGTCGAGATATAAGTTACCCTTATGCTGTTCCAGCAGGCTTTGGCAAATCTACAGCAAAAGAAGAGGTGTTTAACTGTTTCTCTTTTCTGCCAAATACACAATTCGCAGGTGTGTGCCTCCAGTTGCATGTGTCTTCTCCCCAATAGATCCCTTGTGCTCAGTTGATCTTTGAGTAGCAACCAGAAGAATATTTTGTGTTTTTTTCTGGCATTTTGACCTCCATAACCAATTAAAGCTTGGATGTACAACTCGTTGGCCAATGATTGTTTTATAGGCTTTCTGTGTCGAAAAATTCGTTGTTCCCCATATATAAGACCAAATATCATTGCTTTCAGCTGGCATGCTTCGATCAATGAATTGTTGCAGGTCTAAGAATTGGCTATGAGCTTCTGCAGAAAGAGGAAGGTTGAAGTTTTGAATGAAAGGTGTCCGTCTAGTTGCTGCCTTGTATGTGCTATTAGTTTCTTTGGCAAATGAAAACAGCTCTGGGTATGCTTGGCTTGGTATTATTCCATTCTAGAGATCATGCCAGAAAAAAACTGTTGATCCATCAGCTATCGTAGCCGAAGTAATGCCCTTGAATTTATCAAGAGTCTTAAGAACATCCTTCCACCCGAAAGATCCTTTAGGTTGTGTACCTGGTAATGTACCATTATTATAGTAGCTGTTCCAGAGCAAATTGACCCATGGAGTATCTGCCTTTGTGTAAAATTTGTGCAGAAATTTCATTAGGAGTGCCTCATTGTGTGCATTGATGCTGATAATTCCAAGACCCCCACAATCCTTAGGTACACACACCATTGGCCATGCTGCTTTTGAAGGCTTTCTAGAACTAGGGTCCGCCCCCCTCCATAAGCAGTATTTTCTGAATTTATCTATTTGTTTTACCACACCTTTATGCAGTCTGATGGTGGAGATGTAGAACACAGCCGACGATGATAACACTGAATTGACCATTTCCAGCTTTCCCCCTTGACTTAGGAACATTGACATCGAGTTTAATCTCCCTTCAATTCTCTGTAATAGCGGTATGAAGTGTTCAATGTTTGGCTTGGCCGTTCCCAAGGGAAATCCTAAGTAAGTGAATGGCAGTGTACTATGTTGGCACTCAAAGATGTTTGCTAGATTGGCTAATCTTTCATTTGTGATATTCAGGGGCATCATTGTCGATTTCCCATGATTAACCCTCAAACCCGTTGACAAGGCAAATATATGCAAGATTTCTTTCAATTTCAATAGTTGCCTGGGACAAGCTTCCATGAAAAGCAGAGTGTCATCAGCATATTGCACTATTGGAAAATCTTCTCCTGCTCCATGTGGTATGGGAAGTTTGAAATTTCCTAAGTCTTTTTCATGATTCACTATGGTTTGAAGTAAATCGGCTGCCAAAACGAAAAGGAGAGGAGATACAGGATCTCCTTACCTTACTCCCCCTTTGCAGTGGAACACTCTCCCTGGAACTCCATTTAGCAAGACTGAAGAGGTTCCTGTTCCTAGAATGTCTTGGATCCAATTCAACCATCTGGGCCCAAAGCCTTTTTGCTTTAGTACTTCCAATATAGCCCTGTGCTCAATTCTATCAAAAGCCTTCTCAAAATCCAGTTTGAGGATGATTAGCTCCCTTTTAGACCTTTTGCAGATGTGTAAGTATTCGTAAGTCCATGCTAGACAGTCCTGAATGCTCCTAGTTTTGATGAATCCATATTGGTTTTGGTGAATCAGACCCATGATCACCTGTTGCAGCCTTGTCGTCAGAAGTTTAGTGATTATCTTTAGGGTCGAATTGAGAAGGGAAATGGGCCTGTAATCTCCCACATCCATCGGGCTTTGTTAGCGGACGAAATTAGCACCCGTTAGCATAAAAGTGATCGGGATCGCCGGGTTTAGTACCCACTAGCACAGTGGGCTCTGTGCTGGCGGGCGCTTAGGTAGCCCGTCAGCACAGAGCCCACTACACCCCCCTTATCTTATCTCCGGGCCTCCCATCCTTATCTTCATTTTATCGTATCTCCTAGCCTCCCACCCTTATCTCCAGGAGCCAGCGGGAGGGGCGGGCGGTGGGGCGGCTTCGGCGGGCGGTGGGCGGACGGCGGCGTGGCTTCAGCGGGCGGTGGTGGCTTCGGCGGGCACAGTGGGCGCGGCTTCAGCGGCGGCGGCTTCGGCGGCGGGCAGGCTTCGACGGGCGGCAGCTTTGGTGGGAGCGGTGGGGCGACTAGCTTTGTCATCTTCAGCGTGCGCGGTGGTTGTTGCCGAAGCAAAGATGGTCGTCTTCGGCAGGCGACGACGGTCGGTGGGGCGGGCGACGGTCGGCAACGACCTGATTGCGACGGGTATGCTTTTTTTAATTGAAAAATCAACTGTGCTGGTGGGTGATATAACTGCCCGCTAGCACAGAAAGCCTCTGTGCTGGCGGGTGGCTAACGTCACCCGCCAGCACGGAACGATCTGAGCACCCAGTAGCACATAGCGTCATTTGTGCTGGCTTAAAGTTGCTAACGGGTACTCGATCTACCATCACTGAACCTTTTAGCCGCCAACGCAAACCTTCTACGGCCTGGCGCTGGCAGTACGGCGATGCCGCATGCAGTGCCAACTCCTTCCCGGCTGTGTCAGGCCGGCGACTCGATCTGTAGCCACGAGGCCACGACGGGTCGACGGCACTCGCCATCACGCGGACCGCGTGGGTTTAACCATTTAATGGGCGGTGCTACTATTATTGGATGCGGTGCAGAGTAGAGTAGGTAGTAGGCAGGCTCTCATCCCAATATTCCATGGCGTTGGAGGGAGTTCCGCAGTTGTCATTGGGCTTTGACTGGTGTCAGTGTCAAGCAGAAGTGCAGAAAACACATTTTTTTTTATTAAGGGGGCGTGGAGCCGTGCACATCGATCGGCAGCTACTCTAGTATACAGAGGCTAGCCGAGTCCCAACACGCATGCAGTGTGACCGTATGGGACTGAACACCAACACCGAGCACTCACTCCACTGGGCAACTAACTGCACTGCAGTCTGCAGTTGCTCTTAGAATCGACAACTCCACGTTATCGAGCACAGAACGGATCGACCGGATCCTCTCGAAAAGAAAGAAAGGAACGAATCGACTATCGATAGGATGCCTGGAGGGACTGATCGCTCCACACGCTATGCACTGTGTGCTCCTCGTCACATTCCAACAACATATATGGTATTGCTAGCTCAATCAACGTGTGCATTTGCGAGCGGCTAGCGGAGAACGAAGAAGTAGCACGTAGGCGTAGGCATAGGCATACGCAACAGTGGCGACACGTGTGGCACGTACCTGGAAGTCCTTGTTGACGACCATGCCGGCGGTGCAGAACGCGGTGGCGACGAACCCGATGACCAGCTGCAGCTCCACGGCCACCGCGTACGTCAGGGCGCGGCCGCCGCCCGCGGCGCACCTGTACGCGAGCTCGACCAGCGGCATGAAGACCCCGTACAGCACCGCGGCGCCGAGGGTGAGCGCGAAGCCCAGCCAGTACTGGCCCCTGGTGACCCCCGCGGGGCGGTCGGAGGAGACGTGCAGCCCCAGCACGACGGCGCCCACCGTCAGCAGCGCCACAGCGTTCATGGTCGGCGCCGTCAGCCGCTGCCCCACGAGGAGGAACGCGAAGAGCACCGTGAACACCAGCTGCGTCGAGATGAGGATCGCGGAGGTGGAGACGGGCAGGAACTTGAGCCCCCAGGCGTAGAGGAAGTCGTCGGCGCCCGTGATGAGGCCGAGCCCGGCGGCGGCGAGGAGGACGCGCGGCGGGCAGAGAAGGACTGGAGCGCCCCGGTCGCGCGCGCGGCGGCTGGCGTAGGAGCCCGCCACCGGGATCAGCAGCAGTGGCCAGCCGGCGGTCTGGAGCCACGCGGAGAGCCACTGCCGGTGGCCACCGTTGTTGTAGTAGAGGCGGCTGAGGAGCTGCCCGCCCGTTATGCCCACGCCGAGCAGCACGCAGTTGAGCGCCATCAGGAGGCGCCGCATCGTCGTCGACTTGCTGCGCGCCGGCGGCGAGTGGTTGCGGGCTTCCAAGTCCATACCTGCGGTCGTGCTGCGGCGGCCGTGCCTGTGCCTGGTGTCAGCCTCGTGGTAGCCTGGTAGGTTTGAAAGCTACTAATAGCAGCCTACCACTACGCTGTGGACTTTGGATGCAACGGTGACGCTGGCCCAGGATAGTTTCGCTCTTCAAAGACACGTGCCTCTTAAAGGAGAGATCACAGGAGCGGATCGATCATTGGAGGGAGGACCGAGGAGACGTGGCACGGATCACGTATCACGGATCCACCGATCCAGGATGGCTGATGCATGAGTGGGAGTGTTGGGCCTCTCTGTAATTTAATAGACTAAACTTCGTATTTGATGGACTGACTAAAGAAAAAAGGGACTAAACTTCCTTTAGTCATGAACTAAGTTTAGTCCCTTGCTTCCCGTGACTAAAGGATATTAAATGAGTTGAACAATGATCAACTTACTCCTAATTATTGCTGCTCCTGACTTTTTCCTTCTCTGCCTTCCCACGCAAGCATGCATAGCACACGCGCGAGCAGCGGCGCGGGGGTACGGAGACAGTGCAGGGGCAGGACGGTGGCCCAGCAAGCGGCCGGCGGGCCAGGGCGGCGAGGGCCGACGGCGGGGTGGGTCGCTAGGGGATGGGTGCCGGGCGGGAGGGAGAAGCGACGGCCGGGTGGCCGAGGGCGGGGGAGCGGGCTGGCAGCGGGCAAGTGGTCGAGGGCGGCGGGGGCCGGCGTCGGGACGGGGGGAGCTGGTCACGGATGGACTTTAATGAGGAGTAATGTCCAGGATACCTTTTAGTTCGCATAAGCAACCCATTAAGAATTAAAAGGCTAAACTGAAAGTTTAGCAACTTTTAATCACCCTGTTTGACATTTTAGGGACTAAAAGGAACTAAACTTTAGTCCCAAACCCCTAAAGTTTAGCAAGGCCAAACCGGCTTAAGACTAAAGGGCTAATTTTACATTTACGGGCTTGAGTGATCATGTCATCACGACCAAGTAACTCACGTGATCATGTAGTATTTTATTAACTACTACTGCCACTACGTGTGTGGACTACAGTAGTAGGCTTGTCAATCAAAATTTACGCGGACAAAATGTCTGTGTATGAAATACCTAATCTTTTTAGTATTTTTCATTTATTTTGATAGGTTTTTCGAGTTAATGTTTGTAGTTTTGTTGTAACACACATTATTAATAAGATTACAATTTAAGGAATATTATTAGAGAGGCTATCCACATCACGCGATCCACATAATCAACACAGTATATTGTTAGACTATTAGATGTGCGCAGCGGACGCACGGTACCTTCTAGCTTTCTCCACATTATAATATGTCCCCGTACCTGCCACGCACATGAACTCAAACATGGTTCTCAGTTGTTCAAATATACGGAGTATGCGTGATCTCCTCATGAAGTGTCAATTAATGATAGCATAATCATCAAATTTGATGAATCCGAGTGAAGAAAAACTGTTTTTTTTACTTAAGTCGTGGTGCATTTAAATTGTTATCGGTAGAATGGTTTTTTTGTCCCCGTATCAAATGCTTTGGATGTGTACTAAAATACTTTGATTTGGAAGGGTTTTCGTAATTGTTTCAGTAGATCTTTTGTGGACTATAATATTACAATTTCTATTGTAGCTTCAGTATTAACAGAAATTACAATATATGTCACGCTCTGAAATTTTTGGATTTTAGGATGTGATTAGAAATTATAATTAAATAACAATTTTCTCATAATTTTAAAATTTTTCCCAACATTTATTTTCTTGACAGGTAATTTAGTATAGGAAAAAAATAATTGGTTGTTTTTCTGAATTAAATAAAGTGGTTGTGTGTTGCATTCATGCTGGTGCATTCTGATATTTCTTGAGTGCAAAAGTTTTTAAGAGGGTGTTTGGATATGAGGTGATAAACTTTAGCAGGGTCACATCGGATGTTCGGATGCTAATTAGGAGGATTAAACATGAGTTAATTACAAAACTAATTGCACAGATGGAGTCTAATTCATGAGACGAATCTATTAAGACTAATTAATCCATCATTAGCAAATGGTTACTGTAGCACCACATTGTCAAATCATGGACTAATTAGGTTTAATAGATTCGTCTCGCGAATTAGACTCCATCTGTGCAGTTAGTTTGTAATTAGACTATATTTAATACTCCTAATTAGTATCAAACATCCGATGTGACAGGTGCTAAAGTTTAGCATAGAGAGCCAAACAGGCCCTAAAATGCGTTTATGCATCTTTCAAAAAAACAATTGGTATTGTTTTTCTGAATTAAATAAAGTGGTTGTGTGTTGCATTTATGCTGGTGCATTTTGATGTTCTTGAGTTAAAATTTTTAAAATGCGTTTATGCGTCTTTTAGACTTTTTTGAGAATTTATTCTCATGTTTCTAGAGCTTAATCCAAATTTTGGAAGATTCTAGATTCCTTTCCATGAGCTCCAAACATTTTATTTGGATTCATCATGTCCCAAACTATCTTTGAGTCGCAGTACTCCCGGAGCCCATATGCGCCATGGCCGAACCTCTTCGGGCTTATGCAATTTGGCCCCCAAGGAACTGTAATTTCTACGAATTCTTTGAGTCTATGCTCTTCTACAGCTGAAAGCCATATATTCTTACAAATCAGACCCAAGCCATGCTCAATTTCCTTGCTCTCTCTCCCGGCCCATTCTTTTCTTTATTTCAACCCGATGCCAGCAGCCCAGATAACTCTAACATGAATGGTGCTGTGTCCAGTTGCCAGGCTAGGCCTGCTTGCAATCAGCTTGCCTCCTCCGCAAGACGAAGATCCAACTCGAGGTCGACTCGGACTCCAACACAGCCACACCTTCGATTGGAGTTGTGCACGTCCAAGCCGGCCCAAAACGGTGTATTGTCCAGCCACGTCATCCTCTCCTTTTACCCAGTTTTGCACGGCAATAACCTGTGCCCTAGCTCAGTACCTCCAATCCCTAAGCTGCCGCCGCCGCCGTCGTGTCAAACTCTGTACCCAAATCCTTCACGCCCTGATGCCTGAGCTCCAAACCGTCGCTGCAAGAAGCCCGTCACGAAGGCCATCCCGAGGTCACCGTTACCGAGTTGCTGCTGGAGGAACACGTACGTCCAAGCTGAAGGTCAAACAGCAACCGTCCTCATCGAGATTGGTCTCAAGCCGTCGCGTTCGTCGCCGTCGTTCATCGTTTGCCTTAGGTGAGAACACCAGCACGTTGCCAATCTCCTCCTTAGTTTCGTTTTGCATCTTACCCCACTGATAGAAAACTCGGCATTAGGTCCCAAATCTCTCTAAAAGTTATTCGGGATAAAATTTTCGAGACGAAAGTGGGGTCTTTAGTCCCGAGTTGTTCAACCGGGAGTAAAGACCCCCTTTAGTCCCGGTTGGTAGGCCTCAAATCTCTCTAAAAACTAACCGGGATTAAAGGGGTGGCCACGCCAGGCGCGGCACGTGCCCCTTTAGTCCCGGTTTGTTTTTCCAACCGGGACTAAAGGACATCCATGCATGTGCATGCATACACACCTGCATGGCGCATGCACGTATCCCTTTTGTACTTAAGACTTTTTTTATAATGAAATCAAACTAGTATTTATACAGATCAAACTAGTATTTATACAATTACTATATATACAATTCTTAGTATGCTATACAATTCTTAGCATATTATACGGATCAAACTAGTATTTATACAATTACTGTATATACAAAAATTTATCCCGGTCATTTCTAGGATCCTCCCGTCAAGGTGTTGCTCGGTGCGTCTAATGCTCGTCCGCTGTAATAAAATTCTCCTTGTGGATTTATCACCTCATCCACTAGGAATCCTACGTGACCTTTACATATTGCCCCTATTCTGTCCTTCTCCAAGATGCTATGTTGAATACTCTACATCTGTAATTTGGAAATATGCGAATGTTACATGAACAATTAAATATAAGGAGCTAGAAAACAATTAACTATTAATAGTTTTATTTTACGTACTTTCATCTCATGCGGCGTCGTCACGCCCTTAGGTCCCACAAAACTGTACAGGTGCTCACAGATATAGTAACTACATAGATTATTCCCGGGTTCCTGTATTAAGCACGTATTAAGCACTTCAGTGGGGAAAAAATAAGTTATGAAATATTCGTGTTATAAAATGTACAAAATATGCAAACTTCATACATACCGGGAAATCTGTTTTGAATGTAAGTTTTTCTTTGAATGGACCTTTGTGTTTCTTGAGGAATTGTTTCCATATGTTGCGGATTAAAATAATGAATGATACAGTGGCAGGTGAAAATTTAGGAAACAAACTTTTGCATAGAGATAAAGGACCAGAATTATTACAAGTTTAGAATGTCTTAGTAGTCCGTCGGTGGTTTCCTCAATGAATCGAATACAGTGACGTGGCTTCTATCAGTCTCAATTATTAGGAGGATCAAGTGGAAACTGAGTACGTAAATATTCATATTAGAACTAACTAACATTAATTAGGTAAGGAAAAAGAAAATAAAAATAGACGGTGCCCACACTTACTCAAAGTTGTATGGCAGTAGTATGTAATTCTTGTAATGTTGTTTGTCCACGGAATTGTATACCGCCTCCAACATTTTCTCTAGCTGCTCCCGTATGTGATTTGGTTAACTAGGGATGGATCCATGAAGTCAACATGTAAGTACGCTTCTCTGCGGCACGTCTGAATTAGCATCCTACATAAAATGGAAGACAAAGTTAGTAGGACGACGCATGCACAAAAAATAATGATATGAGCCAAAATTTACATATTGATAAACAGACACTTACAAAACCCAGCTGATGAGAGAGACATCAAGGACATCCTGATGGTACACTTCATATATATCCTTAAATTTCATCCACAGGACTTTCTTGCCTTCGCTGAAAAACTCTACCGATTTTACCCGAAGACCGAACATTTCCCTCTCATCGGCAGACTGCTTCATGTACCTTTTATGGAATTCGTACACCTTCGTGGATAGCTTCCGTACCAACTCAGGCCTTACTAGAGGTTTGCCTAGCTCAAAGGTCCATTTCGGTACAACTAGCTCTATAACTGGCATATCAACTTGGCCTAGACATTCAGTAAGAGGCATATCAACTTGCCCTGGACATTCAGCAAGAGACATATCTGTTTCTTGCATGAATTTCACGATATGTATTTGTTGATCCAAGGGTATTGCTGCTATCTTTTTAGTATTTTTTTTGGTAGATCTCCGAGGTGGGGGACAATACCACTTGAAGATGACTTTTCTTTTTTTTTCCTCTGATCATCCTTGACTAACGCCCGGTCGTAGTTCGATAGTTGTGGCATCGTCTTCTTGGCTCCTTTTGACATCTTAATAAAAAATTGTAATTTTCTTGGATCTACTAGTGGTGGCTCCATCTCCTTTGCTTTTCTTTCTTCGGCCCTTTTTCTGAACCACTCCCTACATTCTTCTTTGACTGGCTCCCATCTTTCCACATGAGTTATATCGGTCGCCGGCTTCTCAGTGGGTTCATGCTTCTTTGCTTTCTTCTTTTGCTGACTTGGCTTGGAAGGCGGTGGTCCCGACTTCTTCAGTGGTGCTGCAGGTTTCTTGCTCGATGCGGGTCTTAGTCCCCACGATGGTGATCGGGGAGGGGTGTTGTTGTTGGAGGTATGCCCTAGAGGCAATCATAGAGATGATGATATTCCATTTGTATCCATGATTTGTATTTTGTGTTCATTGAATATCCATTAAAGGTTACTTGAAATGATTTGCAATTATGTGAATTGTATGTGAAACTCTTTTCTTGTATGGTTATTCTAAAGTTGTCCCTAGTCGGAGTTCATGTGAGGACACACATGAATATTAGACTAGCACATGTATTAGTTGATGACTATGTTTCACAAGTCATGAACATGGAGATGTTGAACTAATAATGTGGACACATGTGGAGACATGTGCTAGGACTGACCCAACACGAGAAGTAGTTCTCTCTTTTAAACAACATATACGCTTTGTCCTTAGACCTGAGATTGTCGCATGTATTCAAGGTGTGGATTGACCTACTTAGGGGCTATCAAACGCTACGCCGTAACAGGGTAGTTATAAAGGTAGCTTTCGGGTTTGTCAAGAAGCATTCTATGAGACATGGTCAATCAAGATGGGATTTGCCCCTCTCTAATTGAGAGTGATATCTCTAGGCCCCTCGAGTGATCGGATCCGAAAATGCATGGCCATGCTACGTACGGTTAAGAGTTAACCTACAAAGGGATTCCGAATCACAGGATCGAGAAAGAGCGGTCGGCTTGAAGCTAGACCAAATATCGTGAGGCAAAGGGAACAACATGTATATTATGTTGTGATGGTTCGTCTGATATGATCTTCGTGTGCGTATAGGAGTTGGCACGTCTTGCTAGAGGCCGCTACCGACTATTGGGCCGAGTAGGAGTACTCGGGCCATGTCTATACGTATCCGAACCCATAGGGTCACACACTTAAGGGGCTGGAAGCCCAATTCGGATGTGATCCGAGTTGGATTAGGTTTAGAAGTACTAATGGGCCTCGGACCCAGAGGCCCATTAGGAACCTCTATAAATAGAGGGGTGGGGGCGCCCTAGGGTTTACACCTTTTGGCGAAACACATCTGCCGCGCCTCCCATGCCCTCGCCTGTTGCAACTCGCAGATCTAGCAGTCCGGCTTGCGACGCTTCCTCCCTGCATGTGTGGATACCTTGGAGGTGTTGCGCCTGCAGCACTTGGACGAGCCACCTACGAGCCACGACGAGCCACCGACGAGCCACGACGAGCCGACGACGAGCCGCGGCACGAGGGCGATCTTGCTGCACGTGGATGAGTTGCTGAGGAGCTGCTGGACGTTGAAGTGATCGACTACGTACGACTAGGTTGATCGACTACGTACGAGTACGTTGATCGTCTTCACTGCATCGACGCAAATCTACAACTTCCGCACCAGTAGTGCGTCGAGTGGTAATCCCGTGATCCTTATACGGCAGTTCTTCCTGGTTTTACGCGGTAGAAATTTTGATTTGCGCTAGTGTAGCCTACCTCGTATCCCTACAGTTGTCATCGTTGTCACTCGCACTACCAGGATGTGCTGGAGATGGCGATCATGATCGAGCAGGAAGCGACGGTCCCGGTGATGATGATGGTCCTGGAGCAGGAAGTGCTAGAGATGACGGTCTTGAGCTTTGAGGAGATGGTTGTTGTGGGGGATCTACGGGGAGCAGTGATGCCTCCATGCCGAGGATGATGATGTAGTGTTTGCGCTATAGAATGATCCCGTGAAGCGTATCTTCTAGTGTCCTTTCCCCATCACATGAGGTGCGTTGCGTGATGACATCCATAGGGTACCGTTGGTCGTCCATGGGTAATCTTAGCATCTGCTCTCGGGGACCCCTGTGGAAGCACAGCTGCTCTCGAGGCGTTGAGAAGGGCTGACGACGTCTGGATCCGGCGTGCTCCAAATTGGGCCATCTCGGCAACTGCCAGGGCCACTCGACGATTGATTTCCTTCTGCATTCTTACTTCTTGTGAATGTACTTTGGCTTCTAACATGCGCCGCCAGCTCTCCTCTGGTTGTGCCTTTCTTCACTTGTGGCTTCTGTACGAGTCGATGTCCCCTCGGAAAGCGTACTTCCACAGAATAACCCCATACCATCAGCAATGTCATGGGTGCTCAGGATTCCCGAGGGCCAATGTGAGCTCATCATTCTCTCTATCCACCTTCAACATTCCAGCTTTAGCATCTTCAATGTTCTTGATAAGCCTTTCGGCCTTCTGACGTATTGTTTCATTGAAGACATGTGTCCCATCCTTTTGGCTCAGGTTGCCTCCATGAGCGTAATACCAATTTTTCGATTGATCGGGCCAGTCAAGAGTTGTTGGTACGATACCTCAATCGATCAGGTCTTGTTCCATCTTGCATCATTTGGGAATTGTAGTGCTGTAACCACCTCGCCCGAGACGATGATGGTACTCCTTGTTAGCATTGGCAACGTTGATGCGAACCTTACTCGCACCGCCTTCGCTCATCTCGTATTCGACAAATGACTCCCAGTGGTCCCTTAACTTTGGTCACTCATCTAAATCCGAAGTTCGGCCTTTCTTGATGAAGTTGGCATCCAACACCTTCTTGAATGTCTAAAATTGGGTGGCCATCTTCTTCAGTGTCCATACTTTCACATCTTTTTCAGCATATCCTTCGGGAAATGTGATGTGTTCCAACATTTGCACACAGCATATCCTTTTATGTATCCGGGGGCGCGTATGGATTATTTCTTTTGCCCTTCCATTCCTTGATGCTGATGGGCACATTATCCCTTACGATTGCCCTGATCTGACTCACGTACTTTCTTGCCACGTGGTCGGGAGCAACCGGTTTGCCCTCTTCTGTGACTTCCGTGATGTGAAGCCTTCCCTCCATTATCTTTGTACGGCCTTGGGGCTTATTTCGGTTTGTCGATCCAGAGGGCTAACAGTTCAAGATTCATTAATTAGTACATAGTAATAATGAATATGGAATTATAGATGGGGTAAAACAATGGGAATGATATATACCTTGCCGGAACCTTCCATAGCAAGGTTTTGCTCGGCCTCGGGCTCGGGCTCTTCATTGCCATCACCGGACATGTTGAGGAACATGTCCGCCTAGCTACCCTTTTCGTCGGTGTACGTTACGGACAGGTTGGAGCCACTACCACCAGCAATAATCTGCTCCATTAAATACCTTGCATGCTCCTTTTCTGCCATCTCAACTACTTTAAACACACATGAAATCATAGATACATGTATGTTAAGGTATATACATGAAATCATAGAACAACCATGTGGCAGAACCGCCCAAATTAACCTGACTAAAATGCATTGAAGTCGCCTGACACGCGATTATGCACTTTAAGCAAGTCAACTTGGTCGACCGTCGGATTTCCTCCGATAAACCACATAACAGGATCGAGAAGCATCGCTCACGCGAAGGTGAGTAGCACAGAGATTACAACATTCCATCATGACAACATAGTTCAACAATTTATTACATCAGAGTTTTTGGAAATTCAAACCGAAATTTTGCATGGTTCGAGGTCAAATTAAAACTAGCGGAAGCTTAACGTCGATACATGACATCATGATGGAGCCGATCATGACATCAAAAATTCCTTCCTTCGCCGTCCGAGGAAGGATCCCACTCGACGGTCCAGCCTGGAGGAAGCTAGGTCGGCCAAGTGGTACCAACACCCAAGCTACTGACATTACCTGAAAAAGATTAGCCACAACAAGGCTGAGCAACTAGTACTCAGCAAGACTGACCCGTCGGAAAGTCACGACCGAGACTTAGACATGCAAGGCTTTCTGGCTCTGGGGTTTTCTTGCCAAAAGCGTCTAAAGTCAGTCCTTACTTTCAACGTTTTAGCTCATGTTCTATGTTCTTTATCCATTCTAGATTAGCAACTTATACTAAACAAACATGGTTTCCAAGCAATTACTTAACAAACATCAAGATTAAAATCAGCATCATGTTCCATCTTTACTCAGTGCAGAATAGTGATCAAGTAGTCCCAATTTGTGAGAGGCAGACGAATCGATTCAAATTTTATTAACCATGCATGGCGAACCTAATCTCACGACATCCGCGCACCACGAAGGGTCGCTTCATTTGTCAGCCGTCCCCATCGATCCCTTAGGCACGTGTGAGGGCCAACTTCCTTTGGCATGCAATGCTCCACAGTCCTGGCCTATTGCTGCACTGTGACCGCACTTGCACCCACATGATGCACCATGGGAACGACGTTCCAAGGACAGCCGGAAGGTATGCCACGCCCCAGTTCAATCAGGTACTAGGCTTCCCCATCCCATACTAGGTATGAGATTAGTACTTTCAAACACTTGATCACGAACGCTGACACGTTTCGACCTTAGTTCATTTTCATTTAGACAGACGGGGCAATCCACCAAGTATCGAACACAAGCCTGACCCCGTCCGTCGTCCTTATAGTTGCTACAAAACTGAAACATTCAACTCCTATAACTCGCGAGTGACAGGAGATCACTCGACTTTTACCGAAACCTATTAAGCAATGCAACTACTCGACCTTAGCAACTAGTATTCAAAACAAGGTACTAAGTTATGCATCTAAGGTTCCATTACAACTCCTCGAAACGTAAATGCGCAATCAAGTAATCAATAAGTGGCATGAAAGTAAAACAGGTAGTTCATGCACTGGGGCTTGCCTTCAGAAAAAGCTTGCGGGTCCTCGGGGTCTTGCGCTGGTTCGGGCTCTCCTTCGAAGGGGTACAGTTCCTCGGCGGGGTCTTCTTCCGGTGCTGGATGAAGCTCGTACGTTCCGTCGGCGAGATTCAACTCTACACGGAAATGCAATGCAGGGGTTAAACATTTTAGATGGTTATTTCAACACACTCATGTTTTAACACGGACACTTGTAGCAAAGCTACAGAGAAGGTGGGGGAGTTCAACTTCTGTTGGTGGAGAGCAGGATGAGAGGGTCGGATTGGGGAAAAGTTAGGGTATGACCCTCAGGTTTAAGGAAAACTGTACCGAGGTCCTCAGACTCAACACAGAGGAATCCCCGAAAACATTTCACCAATACCCTCGGGTCAAAGAAAAAGTTACAACCGAGCCCTCGGGCGAGGCGGAGAAAGGGTCGGCGAACTTGGCAGGGTCGGGCGAGGCAAACGGGAAAAGGTCGGGCGAGACGAAAAGAAAAGGGGTCGGGCGAACCGAAACAAAGGGGTCGGACGAACCGAACGGAGAGGGGTCGGACGAATCGAACGGAGAGGGGTCGGACGAACCGAACGGAGAGGGGTCGGACGAACCGAATGGAGAGGGGTCGGACGAACCAAACGGAAAGGGGTCGGATGAACCGAACGGAGATGGGTCGGACGAAACGAAAAAGGACAGGGGTCGGGCGAGACGGAAAGACAGGGAGGTTAAGTAGCTTACCTCCAGGTCTACTGGTGAAGCCTTGGGGCCGAGCAGGAGCAGGCTGGGGCGGGAAGGTTGTACGCACGAAGACTTGGGCGGCGGCGAGACTTCAACGGTGGTTCGACGGTGGCGGTGCTTCTGATGGACACAAGCGAGCTCTAGTACCGCGCGGAGGAGCGGACGGCTGGTGTGTTGGGAGAAGCGGCTTGAGGGTGGCGGCGAAGTCGCCGGAGTGTGGGGGTGGCGCAAAGGGGTGAGCTCCACGGAAGCTCAGCGGCGGCACGGGGAGAAAGCGGTGGCTCAGAGGAGAAAGCAGGGCGCAGAGGAGAAAGCGGCGGTGGCAAAGGGGTGGCATTGCCGGTGAGGGGGTTCCCTTTTATAGGGCCGGGGTGGCGCGGAGGGTCGAGGCGGGGCTCCGGTGGGGAAAGGATAAGGCCGGGAGCGGCGAGTGCTCGGGCGAGGCGGCCATTGGCCGACGACGCCATTGGGCAGAGGAGGAGGAGCTCCGGGTGGTCTTCGGCGGCGATTGGCCTTGGGCGGCGCGCGTCTGGGGCTTCCAGTCTGTCGGGCGGGCGAGGCGGAAAGGCTACCGTGGGGGTTGGGCGAGCGGGCGGAGACGTGGGACGTCGGGGGCGTCTCAGCTTTCTTGGCGAATGAGCGGAACCGGGTTGGCGGAGCAGAGCCGTGGCAGGCGGAAGGCGACCTGCGCGCGGCCGGCGATTGGCTAGCCCTGCGCTCGCTCTGTCCTATCGCGGGCGCGGGTTGGGCGCCGTGGCTCTCGTCCTGTCGCTGTCGCGCTGGTGATAGGGCGCCGGCGAGCTGCCGGTGGCCGGCGGCCACGCGGCGCGCGGCGCGCGAGCGAACATGCTCGGGCGCGCGGGCGTCGAGGCTCCCTTCGGGCAGCAAGCCCGACCAGCTTTGGAGCGATCCTCCTCCGAATCTTTCAACACAACACCTGAAACTCCCTTAAACAAACTTGTTCAACTCTGGTCGTTCTTCAAACTTTGTTTAAGGTGTCGGTTTTGATTGTGAGAGGATGCGAAGACATTTTACGCCAAAGTTAGCTAAAAATCTGGGATTCCAGACTTAGGATTTTTAAGCATCCGGGGTGAGTTGACTGGTTTACCTCACTTTGACCGGGATTTAGAACAAGTTCGGGTCCGATTCGGATCTGGGTCAGTGTAACAAAGTTGGAACACTCATGAGGTACTACAACTTCTATTAAGGCTCTGACTCGAGTTTAGATAGAAAAACGGAAGATGAAAGCTTGCAAAGATGGAGGAAAACTCGAATTCCAGGACTTAAGAGATTTTCAAGGTCCTGTAGGAAAGCCGGCTTTGGTTGCTGTTTTTGACTTCCTTTCACTCCGAAATGGTCAAAGTGCCTTTAACAAAAGTTGTTGGAGTTAAAAAGTTTTACAACTCTTATTTGGGAAGAAACTTAAGTTCGTATATAGAATTCAAGCTTTAAATTCGAACTCCAAAAGAGCTTCTTAGGTTTACAAAGGTCATTTCACTTCTTAACTTAGGGATTTGATTTGACACTGGTTTAGAATTAAAGCACTTAATTTAGGTAGAGTTGTTACAAACCATGAATGGAATCATAGATACATGTATGTTAAGGTATATATACAACACCTCTAACAAATATCTTGAATGAAACTTACATGAATGTCTTGAATGAAACTTACATGAAAACTTACAATAAATTTAACATTAAAAAGAATCATTCAATTTTCTAAGAATTTCTACAAATCTGTACTAATTTCTACACATTCCTACAAATTTCTACTAATTTCTACAAATTCCTACAAATTTCTACTCATTTCTACAAATTTCTACTCATTTCTAAAAATTCCTACAAATTTCTACTTAATCTTACAAATTCCTACAAATTTCTACTAATTTCTAAGAATTTCTACTAATTTCTAAGCATTTCTACCAAATTTCTACAAATATCTACTAATTTCTATTAATTTTTGAAGCATTTGTACTAAATAATAGTAATGTACTAAAAATTATACTAAATATATATAAAATTATACTAAGCATTTACACTAAATTATAATAAGCATTTATACTAAATTATTCTGATTTTCTATGCATTACTACAAATTTCTACTCATTTTCAAATCATTCCTTCAAATTTTCTAAGCATTTCTACAAATCTCTACTCATTTTCAAATCATTCCTACAAATTTTATAAGCATTCCAATAAATTTCTAGTCATTTTCATCGACTTTTTTGTTTTTGGCCCTTTTTAAAAAGATTCTCACAAATAGGCCCCTGGCGGAAACATTTCAAAATCTGGACCCTTAGCTTGGTGGCGCCAATCGTACACGTCTCGGCGCTGGAGGTTCTGCCACCTAGGTCGTTGCGCAGCTGGTGATGTGGACACTAACATGGTGGGAGCTTGGCGTCAGGGTGGATGGCACCCCAAGCTAGGTTACACAGCGCCAAGCCAAATTTTGTTCCTGTCATTAGCCATTTCCCCGTCTAGCCACCGCTCCTACACGCCCGCCATTGCCCGCCACTCGTCCCCGACCGGCCACCCGCCGTTCCTCCACGCGCCCGCCCACCACTCCTCCACGCGCCTGCCGCACTAGCCCGCTGCCCCGTTGCTCCTCCACCCGGCCGCCGTGTCGGTCCGCCGCCCCTGGCTGCTTCCTCCGGCTGCAAGGTAATAGATATAGTTAGATAGGATAGTTAGATACAATTTAGCTAGCTAGATAGATAGATAGAATTTAGATAGAATACTTAGAATTTAGATATATAGGTATAATAGTTTGATAGAATAGTTAGATAGAATAGTTAGATAGATAGTTAGATAGAATAGTTTTGGATCAGATCAAAGATGAACAAAAGGACCCTATGAAGACCAAGATTACACCGGACGAGGCCCCATCGAGGTCTTCGCCAAGGAAAAATCCTGCCACGAGGAGAAAGGCAATGACGAAGAGATGGAGAAGAATATTTGGTTTGTACTTCATGAGCTCTATCATTACTGTACTGTTTCAACTATTTATTTAGTTTGTACGGTGGTGTATCCTAATCCTTGTTGTTCTAATCTCTTACACCTATAATTTTTTTACCTTAATTTTATTGTAATGACTAAACATTATCAACACATTTACTCTATTTTTTCTCATACCTAATATTGATCAAGTTCTTTTAACTAATACGAATCATATATAACAAGCTAGCTATCCATCAAATTCTAGCTCAAAAACATGTATAAATAAAAATCCTCTCCATTCTCTCTCATTCTAAAAAACTCATTTTTCTCCCTCTCTAAAGCATAAAACAAATCACAATAATAAATGAAGAGAGAATGAAGTAGCTAACCTTCACAACACTTTGGATGAGTGAAATCCCCATGGAAATGAGAAAAAAAATTTAGGCAGCACCTCCCCTAGGGTTGAAGCGTTGCTACGAAGAGGAGGCTGAATGTCTCTGGTGGATTGGAGTGGCTCGTGCTGGAGGAGGAAGACGAGGTCTCTGACAAAAGGGTAAGGCTTTTGTCCTGGTTGGAATTTCCCAATCGGGACTAAACCACCAATCGGGACAAAAGGAGTTGTATTTTGTCCCGAATGGAGCTTCGAACCGGGATAAAAGGGGATGGCGTCGCTGCAAAATTTCTAGCCATTACAACCGAGATTAATGGAAGGCCTTCGATGGTGCGCTACTTTTAATCACGGGTTAAATATTAACTGGGACAAAAGAGGTGAATGGAAGATCAGTTCTGCCCTCACCTCTCATGATCTGTAGCATTGCCGGTCATTCTACCCATAACCCATCTAGTTCCTGTTTTGCCTGTCACGCGAATTGTTTTTATATTGTTGTTTCCTCCAACTGCTTTCCGTCGTGGTCAGCTATCTCTGCT
The DNA here is from genome assembly GCF_005286985.2 of Setaria viridis. Taxonomy (NCBI): domain Eukaryota; kingdom Viridiplantae; phylum Streptophyta; class Magnoliopsida; order Poales; family Poaceae; genus Setaria; species Setaria viridis. The sequence continues at coordinate 33,140,658 of NC_048264.2, read as the reverse complement.
CACCGCTGCAAGCCACTCCGTGCTCACCTACCACCTGCGTTGCCGAGCCAGCGTCGAGCCTGTCGTCGTCGCTGGTGAGAGGACCTGCGCATGCACTCCTCCGTCCATATTTTCTCTCTAATCCATGCTACCTGCAACTCATGCTGCCTACGGCCGTGCTGTTGATCCATGCCAACTCAGCTAAAGCCACCTCCTGTCTCTTTGCAGCCGTCGCTAGCCATCAGGTCACTAGTAGAGAATTGGCTTTCGATGCGCCCCCTTTTGTCCCGGTTTAAAGTTGGCCCGGGATAAAAGGGGGTGCGCCACGGTAGGCAAAACTGGAGGGGAGAGTTAGTCCCGGTTGGTAATTGCAAACGGGACTAAAGGCCCCCCTTTAGTCCAGGTTGCAACGGCTAGTGGAGGGTTGTCGGTGGCGGCACCCTTTTATCCCGGTTGGAGTCTCCAACCGGGACAAAAGGGTTCTTTTGTCCCGGTTGGAGGTTCCAACCGGGATAAAAAGTTTAGTCCCGGTTGGAAGATAAAAGGGTGTCCCTTTTGTCCCGGTTGGAGCTTCCAACCGGGACTAAACTTTCAACCGGGCAAAAGGTGTTCCTTTTTGTCTCGGTTGGAGTTTTTAACCGGGATAAAAACTCATCCCCATTAAATACGGCCAAGACAGAGGACTTTCTTCCTCCTCCAGCCCGAGCCAGTCCAGCACATTGACAGAGAGAGCTGAGCTTCACCTACTCTCCGGTGGTGCCGAAGCAAGGGAGGTGCTGCCCGAAGTTTTTTCCCTTATTTTCGTGGGAATTTCACTCGGCCAACACAAGTGTTGTGAAGGTTTGCTACTTCATCCTCGTGTTATGCTTTGATTTATGCTTTGGAGATGGAAAGATTATTTGCTAGAGTGTGATGATGAAGTAGAAAAATGGAGAGGTATTTTGAGCTAGAATGTGAGGGAGATTGATGTGTCATACATATAGTATGCATTATTGCAGTGGTTTAAGAATGATGCTACCTTGTCTAGACGGTTTATCTTATCAAATTCAATATGGTTTTTCAAATCCATAGTTGTTGAACTTGCATACCGTGTTCATCTCTCCGAGGATGTTCTCCGCCGAGCAGCAACGTATGTCAAGAAGGAGGTTCGATTCTATGAGACAGAGTGGATACGGACATCGTGACCGTGTCCCCTTTTCCGTAGCATATAACCTCTTTCATGATGAAGTGCAGTGCCACCCAGTTGAGGACATGCTCGCGAGATGATCACGGTCTTCAAGTTCAACAACTTATGCAGTGTTAAGATAATAATTTTTGTACATAGATGGCTTCTGCTACTCAAGGAAGTGGCGATGGTGGGGGTGATCGTGGTTCCTATTTCGGCAAGGGGAAAATCATAGTTGGCCCTCAGCATAAGCCGAAGAAAAAGAGCGCGCTGGAAAAAGCAATGCTTCGTTATTTGCAGCAACGTCATGAAGAAGCTGTTGCCGCGGGTTAGGAACCTCCTTTTGGTGGTCGTTATGCTCCACCCTCAGTCCCGGGTGTTTCACGTCCACTTAGTACTACCGTTTCAGGCGGCACAAATAAACCTAAGGATGAGGTTGGGTTAGCGGAACCTTCGTCTTCACCATCCAAGGATGCTTAAAGTCCTCCTTGATAATAACCAGTGGATGGCTTGTTGTATTGTATCATATTGTTTGGGACTTTAATTTAAATATGTGTATTTGGATCTTCATGTTGTTATATTGTACCATGTTGTTTGGATCTTTAATCGATTTTCACACGTAATCCATTGTCAAGTGTAATCCATTTTCATGCGTAATACGATGCAGATGGACCGGCAATGGATGTATAATGCAGACAGGCGGAGCAAGGCGTTTATTGATGGCTTGCATTATTTTCTCGAAGTGGCCAAAGCGAACGAGCCAGAGAATGGGTTCGTATGTTTTCCATGCTTCCAATGCAATAATAAGAAGGAGTTTTCAAAGGATTCCTAGGGGACTATTCACAGCCACTTGTTTAAATACGGTTTCATACCTAACTATTTGGTTTGGACCAAGCACGGTGAACTAGGGGTCATAATGGAAGATGGCGAGGAGGAGGAGGAAGATGACACCATTCCGGACTGGGTTGCAGGCCAAGCTTTTGCAGGTACTACAATGGGCGAGGTTGATGAAGATGAGTTTGCAGAAAATGGCCCTACTGATGACCTTGGTCAGGTGATACAAGATGCATACAGAGATTGCGAAACTGAGAAGGAAGCAGCAAAGTTCCAGCGCATGATAGATGATCACCAAAAATTGTTGTACCCAGGTTGCCAGCAGGGCCATAAAAAACTAGGTACGACACTAGAATTTGTGCAATGGAAGGCAAAAAATGGTGTGTCCGATAAGGCATTTCAGGGGATGTTGAACATTGTCAAGAAGATTCTCCCCGAGAATAATGAATTACCATCCACAACATATGAAGCTAAACAGATTATTTGCCCTCTCGGATTGGATGTTCAGAAGATACACGCATGCTCTAATGACTGTATCCTCTGTCGTGGTGATGAATACGAGACATTGGATGCTTGTCCCGTCTGCGAAGCCCTGCGGTATAAGATCAGGCGAGATGATCCTGGTGATGTCGAGGGGCAGTCTCCCAAGAAGAGAGTTCCCGCGAAGGTGATGTGGTATTTCCCTATAATACCACGCTTGAAGCGCTTGTTCAGGAACAAGGCGAATGCTAAGTTGATGCGATGGCACAAAGAAGACCGTAAGGAAGATGAGATGCTGAGACACCCCGCAGATGGGGCACAGTGGAGATCAATTGATAGAACATTCCCAGACTTTGAAAGTGAAGCAAGGAACATAAGGTTTGGTTTACGCACTGATGGATTCAATCCATTCGGTGAGTTGAGTAATGGCCATAGTACTTGGCCTGTGACCCTTTGTATGTTCAACCTTCCTCCTTGGCTGTGCATGAAGCGGAAGTTCATTATGATGCCGGCGCTTATCCAAGGCCCAAAACAACCCGGCAACGACATTGACGTGTACCTAAGGCCGTTGGTTGATGATCTTTTACAGCTCTGGAAAAAAGAAGGTGTACGTGTGTGGGATGAGGATAGACAAGAGATCTTTAATCTACGAGCATTGTTGTTCGTAACCATCAACGATTGGCCTGCATTGAGTAACCTTTCAGGACAGACAAATAAGGGGTATCGAGCATGCAACCACTGTTTAGACGACACAGACAGCATGTACTTGAAGCATTGTAAGAATGTCGTCTATATTTGTCATCGTCGATTTCTCCCTGCTCACCACCAGCTGAGAAAGAGCGGGATGCATTTCAAAGGGGCGCCAGACCATCGTAAAAAACCTGCACACCGTAATGGAAAGCGTGTGTTCGAGATGATGAAGGATGTAAATGTAGTCTTTGGAAAGAGACTTGGTAGCCAACCTGTTCCGAACGACGATAACGGACATGCACCCATGTGGAAGAAAAAGTCAATATTTTGGGAGCTACCTTATTGGGAAATCCTAGAGGTTCGGAACGCAATAGACGTGATGCACCTGACGAAGAATCTTTGTGTGAATGTGCTAGGCTTCATGGGTGTTTATGGAACCTCAAAAGATACATTGCAAGCACGATAGGACTTGAAAGCCATGGGGCAACGAGATGACCTACATCCTGAAAAGAGAGATAATGGACAGCACTACTTACGTCCTGCCAGTTACATTCTCAGCAAGGAAGAGAAAGATAGCATGTTTGAATGCTTGAATAGTATGAAGGTCCCGTCTGGGTACTCCTCGAATATAAAGGGAATAATAAATATGAAACAAAAGAAGTTTACAAATCTCAAGGCTCATGACTGCCACATGTTGATGACCCAGTTGCTTCCGGTTGCACTGAGGGGTGTTCTACCAGAAAATGTCCGGTTGCCGCTCGTAAAGCTATGCGCGTTTCTCAATGCGATTTTGCAGAAGGAAATCGATCCATCCAAGCTATCAAAGCTACAGAACGATGTGGTGCAATGTCTTGTCAGTTTTGACTTGTTATTTCCACCATCCTTCTTCAATATTATGACGCACTTATTGGTTCACCTAGTAAAAGAGATTGGTATTCTCGGACCTGTATACCTGCATAATATGTGGCCTTTCGAGAGGTTCATGGCAGTCCTAAAAAACTATGTTCTTAATCGTGCCCATCCAGAAGGAAGCATCGCCAAGGGATATGGAACAGAGGAGGTGATCGAGTTTTGTGTTGATTTTATTGATTCAATTGACTCGATTGGGGTTCCAACTTCACGCCACGAGGGGAGGCTCCGAGGAATGGGCACCCTTGGAAGGAAATCAAGTTTGAGCAATGATACTGATTTGTTCGACAAGGCACACTACACTGTTCTACAACAGTCATCCTTTGTGTCTCCGTATATCGAGCAGCACAGGCAGATGGTAGCTTCCAAAAATCCGACCAAATCCGATGCTTGGCTTACCCATCAACACATGGAAACTTTTCCCACCTGGTTGCGCCAACAACTTATGGGTAACTCTGAGATTCACCCACAGCTTGTCTGGTTAGCCAGGGGACCTGCTAGCACAATCGTCAAATTCCAAGGCTATGAGATAAATGATTACACATTTTACACGAGAGCCTAGGACCAGAAAAACACGAACCAGAATAGTGGTGTCCGCATAGATGCCATGGACAGAAATAACAGCAAGGAGTCGTATTATGGTTTCATACAGGAGATATGGGAACTCGAATACGGACCGCTGTACATCCCTCTATTTTCTTTGCAATTGGGTGAAGCTAACTGCCGTAACCAAAGATCAGTACGGAATGACAATAGTAGATATGAGCAAGACTGGATACAGTGATGACCCATTCGTACTTGCCAATGATGTGCGTCAGGTGTTCTATGTGAAGGACATGTGTAGCAAACCCAAGAGGAATCCAATAGAGACATGGGAGCCAAAGTGCCACATAGTTCTTCTAGGTAAAAGAAAAAAATCGTGGGAGTCGAGGATAAAACAGACCAATCAGATGATTATGATCAGTTTGATGGCATGCTTCCATTCGCCGTTGAAGTTGATCCAAGCATCCTGCTATCCAAAGAAGAGGCTCCGTACTTACGCCGCGATCATGATCAAGGAACTTTCGTGAAGAAGAAATTTTACGACGTTGTATTGTAATGCGTTAAATGTACATGACCTTTGTGTATTAATTGATACAATTTTTAATTTACCCTATGTATGATTTCATGTGTTCTTAAATTTGTTAGGTGAAGATTTTTTAGATAAACATGAACAATGTTAACCACATACAAACATGGATTTTTCTGCGCATTGAAATTATTTAATTGAATAATTTCTTGATCACAGCGATACAGTAAAATAAATATTTTAGAGGCTAAATGAACTGGTATAGAATTAATGATTAATTCATACTTATTGTCAATTTACTTGTTAATTAAATATATTTTTGCATGTACAAAATATGTGAAGGTTTTGTTTTTCATCCTGAAATGCAGTGAAAAGATAAAATAAAATCTATTTCCAAAAAACAGGCGGGAGAAGAAAACTAGGAAAAAAGACCTTTTATCCCGGTTCGTAATGGCACCCGGGACTAAAGGACCTTTTTTCCCGGGTCCCGTCACCAACCGGGATAAAAGGCCCCCACCTTTTATCCCGGTTGGTGACGGGACCCGGGATAAAAGGGTACTTTTCGTTCTCCCGCCCGGACGTACCCTTTTATCCCGGTTGCCAACTGCAACCGGGATAAAAGGCCCCCCCTTTTATCCCGGTTGGTGGTGGCACCCGGGATAAAAGGGTACGCTCCCAGCCCCACCTGGCGGATGCACCCTTTTGTCCCGGGTCCCGTCACCAACCGGGATAAAAGGCCCCCCTTTTATCCCGGTTGGTGACGGGACCCGGGACAAAAGGCCCTTTAGTCCCAGGTGCCATTACGAACCGGGATAAAAGGGGGGGTGGGGTTAAAAGGCACTATACTCCCTTCTACCCCAACGCCAGTTACACTTAGCAAAATTTTCGCCAAGTCCCGCGTGTTCTGCTCCGCCGTCACCGCCCGTCCGCCTCCCTCGCCGGCCGCCGCCGTCGTCGTCCCCCATTGCGCCAGCTGTCGTCGTTCCGCCGCCGACCGCGCCCAGACATCCTCCTCCTCCATCGCCCCGGCCGGCCCGCCTCGATCCTCCTCGTCCGCCGCGCCCGGCCCCTACCTCGTCGCCTCCGGCCACCAGAGCTCCATCGGCCGCCTCGTCACCGCCTCCATCCTCGTTGCCGCCTCATCGCCCCTCGTCGCCGCCTCGTCGCCGTCCCGGCTACGCCGTCCCGCCGTCCCGCGCGCCTTGGCTCTGTCGTCGTCGCCTCGGCCGCCGTCCTCACCGCCCCGGCCGCCGCCGTCCCGCCGACCCGGCCACCTCGTCGCCCCGGCCACCGTCGACGACCGCGCGCGAGAGGTCCGCCGCGCCGGCCGGCACTGGCGCCGGGAGGACTTTTTTTTAAGTTAGAAAATTAAGTTATATTTTTATGATAGATTTTTAAGTTAGATTGTTAAGTTAGAAAATAAAGTTATATTTTTAAGTTAGATTTTTAAGTTAGATTGTTAAGTTAGATTTTTAAGTTATATTTTTAAGTTAGATTTTTTTTAAGTTAGAATATGTGTCCCCTTCGCCGTCCCGCCACCGTGACCGCCGCCGTCACAACCTAGTAGGCACCGCCCGTGGTTCCGGGGAACCGTCCCCGCCTCCGCCGTACCGCCGCCATGACCACCGCCGTCACAACCTAGGCACCGCCCGTGGTTCCGGGGAACCGTCCCCGCCTCCACCGTACCGCCGCCCTGACCGCCGCCGTCACAACCTAGTAGGCACCGCATGTGGTTATTGCTAGAAATTCGTAGAAATTTGTAGAAATTTGTAGAAATTCGTAGAAATTTGTAGAAATTTGTATAAATATTCCGGACTTTGTAGGATTCATGTTATTTTATGAACTTTAAGTTATATACATGTATGATTCCGGACTTTGTAGGACGTCGTAGAAATTTATAGAAATTCGTAGAAATTTGTAGAAATTCGTAGAAATTCATAGAAATTTGTAGAAATTCGTAGAAATTCATAAAAATTTGTAGAAATTTGTATAAATATTCCGAACTTTGTAGGATTCATGTTATTTTATGATTTCATTATATACATGTATGATTCCGGACTTTGTAGGACTTTGTAGAAATTTGTAGTAAGACGATTTCTATGACTGTCATGTATGATTCCATGTATGTTTCAATCAATAGTTGAAATGGCAGACGATGAGACCGCAAGGTATATCATGGAGCAGATAATCGCTGGTGATGGTAGTGGCGACAACGTTCCACTATCGTACACGGATGAAGAGGGCACCCAGCCGATGGGAATGAAGAGCAACAGCCGCAGCAACACCTTGCCGTGGCGGAAGGTTCCGGCGAGGTATATATAACGATTCTTGTATTGTTTCACGCCACCGTTACTACTACGTACTAATTAACGAATCTTGAACTGTTAGCCCTCCGGATCGACGCAAGGGCAGAAGACCTGAGGTCGTACAAAGGTGATGGAAGGGAGGCTTGTCATCACGGAAGTGACAAAAGAGGGAAGGCCGGTTGCTCCCGAGAAAGTAGCAAAGAAGTACGTGAGTCAGATCGGGGCAATCGTCCGGGACAACGTGCCTATCAGCATCAGAGAATGGAAGGGCAGAAGCACTAATCCGTACGCCCTCCCGGAGACAGAAAAGAATATGCTTTGGGAAGACGTGAAGAGACATTTCACATTCCCCGAAGGATATAGTGAGAAGGATGTCAAAGCGTGGACGCTTAAGAAGATGGCTACACAATTCTAGACATTCAAGAAGATGCTGGATACCCACTACATTAAGAAGGGCCGAACTCCAGACTTCAACGCGTGGCCAAAGTTGAGGGACCACTGGGATGCATTTGTTGAATATAAGAGGAGTGAAGACGGTGTGAAAAAGATCATGACCAACACAACAAATGCTAGTCAGAAGGGCTACCACCATCATCTGGGGCGAGGTGGGTATGGCTCAGCAATTCCCAAGTGGAGGAAGATGGAACAAGATCTGATTGAACGGGGAATCGTACCTACAACTATTGAATGGCCCGAACGATCAAAAAATTGGTACTACGCTCATGGAGGCTCCCTAAGCCAAGAGGATGGGACGTTGATTTTTAATGACACAATACGTGAGAAGGCCGAACATCTTGTGAAGAACATTGAAGATTCTAAGGCTGGGAGGTTGAAGGTGGACCGAGAAAATGATGAGCTTACATTGGCCCTCGGTAATCCGGAGCACCCAGGACGTTGCCGAGGGTTCGGGGTGGTTCCGTGGAAGTTTGCTTTCCGAGGCGACAGCGCCTCGTACAGAAGCCGGAAGCGAAGAAAGGAACAGATCGAGGAGAGCTGGCGGCAGATGCTAGAATCTAAAGTGCAGGCACAAGAACAAAGAATGATGGATGAAATCAATCGGCGGGTAGCCCACGCAGTTGCGGAGTTGGCCCAATCTGGAGCATTGCCGAATCCCAACACCACCAGCCCTTCTCAACGCCTCTTGAGCAGTTGTGCTTCTACAGGGGTCCCCGATGCGCAGACGCCCAGGTTACCCATGGAGGAGCAACGGTTCCCCGTGGATGCCATCACACAACGGACCTCATGTGAGCTGCATGCACCGGTCGGCAACCTCACTATTAAGGTATACTTATACATAATATTTATGCAATCTTGTCAATTGATCCAGGCCTCGAGATCGGAGTTCAACTTGTTTACTTTTGCTATATGTACAGGTAGCGTACGGGAGTGCGTTAGCAACCCTGGCGGGGCAGAGCAGTCATGGTATGGAAATTCCACCTGGCTACGCCAGCGTCCGCGTAGAGCAAATAGTTGATAGCCAATATGAAGGTCTAGAGCTCGACCTCCCGGGAGGCGATAGGGAAAAGACATTGGCAGATGCGCTTCATGGGATCATTCTATGGCGAAAACGCTACATCATTATTCCCGGCACGGAGCCATCTCCTCAGAGCTCAAGACCGCTCCCCGTAGATCCCCAACAGCGACCTTCTCCTCATACCTCGAGACCGTCATCTCCTGCTCCAGGACCGTCCCTTCCATCTATATCAAGGTCTCCATCTCCACCACATCCTGGTGCTGGGAGCGATGACGACAATAACAACACCCCTCCCCGATCACCGTCGCCGGCACCAAGAGCGCCCCCCTTGAAGGAACCTGCACCACCACTAAAGAAGTCACGAGCATCGCCTCCCAAGCAAAGACAGAGAAAGAAGAAAACAAAGGAGCCTGAAGTGACTCGTAAGGAACGCTGGGAGGCAATATCTCATGCGGAATAGTGGGCAGAAATCCAACGAGAGGCCAGTGAGTGGTTCAAGAAACAAGCCGAAGAAAAAAAAGCAAGGGAGATGGAGCCACCGCCAGTAAGTCGGCGAGATTTAAACTTTTTTATCAGGATGGAAGAAGGAGCCAAGAAAAAGATACCACTCTTATCAAACTATGAACGGGCTTTAGTAAAGGCTGATGAAAAGGATAAAAGGAAAGGAAAGTCATCTTCCAGCGGTCCTGTCCCCGACCTCAGCCATTTATCAAAAAAAGATGCTCAACGGGTAAAAGCAATGCCCTTGGATCAACAAGCAAATGTATTGAAGTTCATGGAAGAAACAGGTCTGGGACTTGATGAATGCATAGGGCAAGTTGAGACGCCAACTGCACCGCCCCCTGAGCCGAGATGGCCTTATGAGCTAGGCAAACCTCTAGTAAAGCCTTCATTGGTACGGAAGCTATCAACAAAGATGTACGCATTCCATCAATGGTACATGATGGCATCCGCCGACTCGAGGGAGATGATCGGCCTGAAGGTAAAACCGATAGATTTTCACGGTGAAGGGGAGAAAGTGCTGTGGCTAGACTTCAAGGATATATACGAAGTGTACCATCATGATGCCCTGGACGTCTCTCTGATTAGCGCTTGGGTTCTGTAAGTGTCCGTTTATCTCTACATGTAAATTTTGGCGTGCGTCACCGTACTAACTTCGTCTTCCATTTCATGTAGGATGCTAATTCAGACATGCCGCCGAGAGGCGTACCTACATGTAGGCTTCATGGATCCATCTGTAGTTAACCAACAACAGATACAATTAGCGCCGGAAAAAACCTTTGCGGAAGTATACAATTTCCTAGACAAACAAACATTCAAGGATTTCATACTACTTCCATACAACTTCAAGTAAGTGTGTGTATACCGTCTACTTTCGATGTCTTTTTCCTTATCTCTACATGTTAGTTAGCTCTAATATGCATGAACATTTTACGCACGCAGCTTCCACTGGATCCTTATTATAATTGAGCCTGAAAGAAGCCACGTCACTGTCTTCGATTCGTTGAGGAAAGATCCGGTGGAGTACCAAGAAGTGCAAGACATGCTAGGCTTGTAATAATTCTGGACCTTTATCTCTATGCAAAAGTTTATTTCCTAAATTTTATCCCTGTTACACTATATCATTCATTATTCTAATCCGCAGCGCATGGAAACAATTCATAAGGACACACAAAGGTCCATTCAAAGAAAAACTTACATGGAACAGACTTCCCGGTACGTATGAAGTTTGCACATTTATTACATTGTATAACACGAATATTTCATAACTTATTTTTTTCCGCACTGAAGTGCTTAAGACAAGAACCCGGGAATAATCTATGTGGCTACTACATCTGTGAGCACATGCACAGTTTTATGGGACCCAAGGGACTGAAGATGACGCCGCACAACTTTAAAGTACGTAAAATAAAACTATAACTAGTTAATTATTTTCTAGCTCCTTATATGTATTTGTTCGTGTAACATTCACAAATTTCCAAATTATAGATGTTAAATATTCAACAAGGACTCTTGAAGGAAGAAAGAGTAGCGGCAATATGTGAAGGTCTCATTGGATTCATAATGGACGAGGTGGTAGATCCAAAAGGAGAATTTTATTACGATGGACGACAATTAGACACTCCGATCAGCAACACCACGACGGGAAGATTGTAGACAGATACTTTGATTTATTTGTATATATAATACGCGCTAATTATGATCGATTTGTACTAAGCTAGTTGAATTGTGTATATGAATTGTGTATAAGAATTGTGTATATATATAGTAATTGTATAATTACAAATCACATTCGTTTAAATACTAGTTGATTTCGTTCTAAAAAAATCTCAACTACTAAAGGTTAACAAAAGGGCCGCGGTACTACGTACGTGATGCATGCATGAAAAATTCAGGCGCCAGGCAGTGCCATGCAGGCGCCATTTAGTCCCGGTTGGAATCCAGCCGGGACTAAAGGGTAACCCTTTAGTTCCGGTTGGGAAATCCAACCGGGACTAAAGGGTCTGTCCCGCGCCTGGCGTGGCAGGCCCTTTAGTCCCGGTTGGTGACACCAACCGGGACTAAAGGGGGACCTTTACTCCCGGTTAAAAGACCCGGGACTAAAGACCCCCTCCTTTTGTCCCGGTTGATTTATCCCGGATGGATTTTCGAGAGATATGCACCCTACCAATCAGGACTAAAGACCAATTCTCTACCAGTGGGTGAAAAGCACATGCCATGGAAGTCCGAGCAACAAGATGGTAGCCATGGAAAGCAAGCCACGTACGTACGAAGCCATCTGCCATGCAAGGATGACAGCTATAGCAAGAGACACGTTTGTGCAGAAGCAAACTAGCCATGCATCGTCATGCATCTTGCTCTTGCTAACAATGACATCATGGTGGCGTCATGCCTATGCCGCTATGCGGTAATTAGGAGGTAATTAGGACTTCTCGTTTAGCAAAATAATTAGAATGTTTGTTCTGTGTTTCTTTCCCATATATTAAAACTTCATATATCTTGTGGCCTCGACCAAAAACTTTAGTGATCTTTAGGCTTTGACTATCTTTGATCTATAGAATAATCCTTTATTTATCTATAAAATCCTTGCTAATGTAAGAACTATTTTATCTATTCATTTTATTTCCTTTCTCGATTATTGCTTCAAGGTAACGCAATCATATTTAAATAGCTATCTTTTTCTTCTTAAAACCAATATATTATTCGATTCAATTCCGATTTCAGCAATTCTTACACTCACGTGGTCGTAGTAATGTGTAGAATAATTTAAAGTGCTTTACTTGTTCTGTTTTTCATGATTGGTATATTGTTCTTAGTTGTGCTTATTTGTTTGCCTGTATACTTGCATCTGATGATTGCTACGAGCAGAAGGATCGTCGTTTGAGAGCTTTAAAGAACAAGAGCTGAAGATAATATGAGCAGCTATATCTTTGGAGAAAGGCAAGTGTGTCCTTGTGCTTTTATCCTAATAACTTTATTTAATCACTATTGCATATGCTTGCATTTAATATTGATGGGTCCTATTAAGGTTTGTCTAGTTTTCATGATCATTCCTTGTCAACTTGGGTTTATCTTTCTGTTGGGTAGCTATGCTTAGTTGCTATACTTAGGTTATGGTGATTTTAACGAACTTATTTTATTTATGCTATATCTTTCACTAATACAAGATCACCATGCTTAATTGGAACATGGAGAACCGCATAGGAAAACAGTGCAACCACAAGGACTATATAGCTCTGGTCTTGGTTAATTAATTAGAGACTCTAGTTTGAAGCGGTCTTACCAAAAAGGCAAGAGGGGCGGCGGCAGATGGGGTATAGCCCGGCCCTTAGACTAATCTGCTCTATGGTAGTTTCGCAGTCTTGAGAAAGGTTTATGCTCTACTACTGATCCGAAAACCTTAGTGGGCTACTTCTTATTAGGGAATCTTTTGTAAATGGCTCGTAGCGTCCCTATGCAGTCACACCTCGGTAGTGTAATGAGTGCCTGATCAGCACATCATGGTTGGGTCTAAAATTCTTCTAAACTTTTACGCGACTTGTGGGTAAAGGTGTACAACCTCTGCAGAGTGTAAAACTGATATATCAGCCGTGCTCACGATCAAGGGCGGCCTGGACCCGCACATGATAATTGAACTTGAAGATGGACTTAAATCGTGGTTTATGTTATGGTTATGTTTCTGCATATGCTTATGGCTTATGTTTCTATTAATGTGGGTTGGTATATACTTATACCTCAGTAATCAGGTGCTAATAAAATTGACCAATTAAAATTGCTTATCGCAGTAAACCAGTAAGCTTTTCCTTGTTTAAGCCTTACATTCATATTTTCCCCACACTTGTTGAGTACAACATGTGCTCACCCTTACTATAACCAACGTTGCTCAGAAGAAGCTGCTATGAAGTTGTTGTGAAGATGATGCTGAGTTCAAGGCATACACAGTTCCCAGTCAATTGCCTATGAAGTTTGGAGCCTTCGTTTCCAAGATTAAGTTGTATATCTCTGATAGACTCGTAAGTCATAATTTATAATCCTTTACGTGATACTGTTGCTGTTATTCACTTATGATGTCACTATATGTATATGTATGAAATCAGATCCTGGTATACATACTAGGTGTTCAAAACCGGGTGTGACAATATAAGACACGGAACATACTTGTGATCCAGTACCACATCAAACTCAAAACTGAAAAGTTCACTTTTAGCCTTTTTTCTGAGACTGAAAATCAATCAGTTTATAGCTCAACACTTAATCAAAAGTTTGTTGAGCTATCCTTTTCATCAAGTATATAAAGTATCAATTTACACGTAATCCTCAGATTTATTTGGTTGGACCGTCACCCCTCCTCAAGTCGTCATGCAAACTAATTGCATGATCATCCCTTTTCTCTTTTAGGCTTAATGCTTCTAATCCGCTCTACATAAACCCCTTTTATGTTCATGTATATAAAAAAAGATTTGTCCCTTCTCCTTGTGATGATCGATCTTCTTTTCTACTGCTCCGGGTCGTCGCCCTCGCACCCCCAACACGACATATGACATTACTTCCGCCACCGTATCCGCATTTTTGCCATAAGGCCTGCGCTGCCAGCCATCCAGAGTTCGTCTACCACCAGAGCTGTCTAAAATCTGTTGGTAACTTCTGACATGAGTAAAATGCACCGGTAGTTCCTAAGCTTGTGAGGGTGTATCATCTAGATCCATCAGCTTTGAAAGTGCATTTCTGGTCCACACCTATCCACATGTGCACCTATCGCTGACAAAGTATGTTGACGTGGCTTGGTGAGGCATCTCACGGCTGAGGCACTTTGTCGAGCAAGTCATGGGTGTTACTGGGAAGGGCGAGCTCGAGCTCATGCACCTTCGACGCGCTCGTCTAAACGGCGGCATGACCATGCGCTTCACCCACGTCGCTCGGAACCTCCAGTGGTGGCGATGCAGAGGCGCCGGAGCCAGGACCAGCGGCAAGGCAGAGCACATCATGGTGCCGAAGGCGTCGCCGCCTGGCAGTTGCGCGAGTGCGCGATTGAAATGAGCCGGGAGCCACACTTTGGAGTCGTCGAGCGCCTCAAGGTCCAGCCGCAGCGAGGTACTAACCTCCCCACATCTCACGGATGACGACGACGATCTTTGCGGCAGCTTGACCGCAGAACGCAGGCGCGCAGCCATGAACAGCAGCGGCGCGCGGCGACAGCTGCCTGGGCCACTCATTGACGGCGCACTGGAGCTCACACCAAAAGGAGCCGAGGTCCATGAGATCAGCGACCTTGTCGTCAGCGGCGCATGGCGGACGTTGCCAACAATAGGAGATGCATGCCAAAGGTGTCACAGCCTCGCTACCTGCCGGTGCCATCAGAATGCATGACTCCTTCCTGCTTGAGCTTCTCGGATTAAAGTTTCAATTCGCATCTTCAACTCTAACTACTCAATCTTGGTACGTACCTCCTGTAGTTTATTGCACATTGAAGCTTCAATTCATATCTCCAACTCAAATGCGGTCGATGGTCTGCGCGGCTGCGCAGCGCCGATTCGCACCTCCCAGCCTACGAGCGCGCCTAGCTAGGAGAAACTGCGGGACCTCGAGGCCAACCTCGTCAGCCACCCATGCGCTGACAACCACGACTCCACGAGTCTCCGTGTTGACTGTTGAGTGTGGACTATTGCGAGCGCCGCGAGGGGCTTGCCCCGTGGTTGGCAGACGGATTTGGCCGCAAGGCGCTTGCCCAACCCCGCGGCTACGCAGCTCCGTTCCAGACTTCCAGCGGGCTTGAGGATGACGCCGGCGAACACTCATAACTTGCTCGACAAAATGCCCCAGCCGAGATAAGCTTCACAAAGCCACCTCAGCATGCCATGTAAACGGTAGGTGCACATGTGGATGGATGTGGACCTGCGATGAATAACTTTAAAAGTTAAAAATCATGTACGAAAATTGGATTTTCAAAATTGATGGATCTAAGTGACACACTCACGCAAGTTTAGGAATCGCGTGTGCATTTTACTCCTGACAGCATGCATCCGTCACAGTGGAATGATCTGCTTTCGTGATAAGGTTTAAATCGGCGAGCATTACTATGCTTTTTTTTTTAACACCGGGCAGCCAGAAGCTGAAGAAGACCTATACTGCTTTGCACAGTTCTGCACTTCTGCTAACCACGGCAGCAGCAGAGGCAATAGTAGCGACAGTGTATCGTTAGAACTTACGGATGGAAAAGGTCGAACAACGGCTGGGCCTCCCACCTCGCAGACTATTGCAAGCCAGCACGAGAGACCGAGATGCCATCCTTTCGGCCCATTAAAGCTTCATGATCTGTTTGCTTGAAAAACCAAAATATACTACTGTAGCACCGCACCTCCATCCTCCATGCACCTTGCAGATGCAGTACAACATTGCCCACACAACTGAACAGAACTACAGAAGAGAAGATTGTAGATCATTCCTGCTGATGACTGACGCGACTCCATCCACGCGGCCACAACCAAAGCATATACGTACAGAGAGTATAACGGGAACACATCAGAGCCTCTCTCATCATCGTCCACAGTTACTGACTTAATTACATTACACGAATCAAGAGGCCTGGGCCTCCGCTACGGCCTCGGTGTTCTTCTTGGCCCTGGCCTCGTTCCACTCGCCGTAGGAGTAGGACGCAAGGCCCCAGAGCGAGAGCACCAGCGCCACGCCCTTCTCGCTGCTGAACTTCTCGTGCAGGAAGATCACGGCGGCCACCTCGGTGACCGGGATGAAGACCGCGATGAGGATGCCCGCGAGCAGCGTGTGCACGCAGAAGATGACCCCCACGGCGCCCAGGAAGAAGAACTGCCACAGCACGGCCGCCCACACCAGCACCGTGTAGTACCGGGCCTCCCCCAGCTCGAAGCGCTTCGCCTCACTTGGGATCGCCTGCAAGCACAACGGCAGATTTGCTCAGGAAAAATATGCGGAGCAGACGTTCAGTAATCACTTGCAAATTCCAGCATGAGTGTAATTAAGCTCCCTCATTGGGTGCATCATCATGCAGCCGTGTGCAAAAAAGAAACAAATAACATAAAGAGAAAGCGGAAAGTGTGTTCCACAAAAGCATGAGTTTTTTTGTACTTGTAAAAAATCTCACATGCGCCATCTTTTCAAAAATAACAAGAAGTGTTCATTATGAACTGGCAAATATTTCGCGCAAGATGCCCTTTTGAATATATGCTTCAGAAATGGCCTAGATTATGCGAACAAAAGGTATCCCGGAAAGGAGAAGACGGGAACGATGACAATCTGCTCGTCCTTGAGAACAGTGGATGATTCGTTGGGCAACTCATCGCCGGCCAGTCAACTATGTACTCATTTTCGCTAGGTACAAGGCAAATCTTGCATACTGTCAGTTCAGAATCAAAAGTTAAAAGCTTTCAAGTCCCGATCCCACACAAACATAGCATTTATTCGGTGGTAAAGGGCATCCAGAAGACAGTATGCATGAGCCTGTTTGGGAGGGCTTCATTGCCTTGGACTTCACCTGTTTTGTACAAATTGAGGTACTATAACGCGAACCTGTTTTTGAAACTGAGACAAAAATGATAGAAAGCTAGGTGAAGCTATTTTTTTTTCCCTTCACCGATGAAGACATTTCGGTATAAGTCCTTCCAGATAGTAGCTCCTATAACATAACAATCGAGGGTGGAAGCATTCAGCGGATGAGCTGATTTGTCTTTCCAGCTATAATATTTGCGTCTTTTGTTCTCTGAATGAATATCTCTACTTGAAGAATTTTACTAGCACTAATTTTGATGTAAATCTGCGCGATGAAACTGAATGCACAGCCCAGACTCGACAGGCTTTTAGACCGACGCTGCAGCCACGAGTTCCACTCGCAACTTTCTACCACTCGCAATTGCTTTGTGCCGTGAAGAATGGACCAAGCACAATCGTATCTGAGGCTTCTGAGCCGCCAGAACGATACGGAAAATAAGTGCTGATGCTTACTCTTATATGGGAATCCCGTCTGCAAAAATGTGTGGGTATTGGTGCCGTTCGAGATCGGCCAATTACGGGTGGGTACGATTCCTCCTATAAGTTTAGTACTCCCACCATCCTAAATTATTATTTATTTTGAATTTTCCAGATATATAGCTTTTGATATGTACTCCTTTCATTTTTATTTGTAAGGCGCACACGCATATCGACATGGTCATCCAAGCAAGAGAAAGATTTGGCTCAACTATCTTCAGGGAGATGGTCATTGTGACGGCCTGGTGTTTATGGTGTCATCGAAATAGCATTGTCTTTGATAAAGAGGCTCCGTGTCTTTTGCAACTTGGAGAGTGAGCTTTGTGGAGGAGCTACGGCTGGTCCCCCTAAGGGCAAAATCAGCGTTCAAGGAGAGGATAAATACTTGTTGAGTAGTCTCTCGTAGAATTCCACCTTTTTCTTTTTGAGGCTTGAAGCCTTTACCTCTATAAATACTCCCTTTTTATATATATGCAAAAATATGGGAGGGGCCTCTCCTGCCGTTTCCGTAAAAAAATAAGTAAAACATTACCATCTTTGATCAATAATTTAACTATCACTTTTTATTTTTTATAGTATAAATTTGAAATTGTTAGATTTGTAATCAAATGTACTCTCCAATGATCATAAGTTTATAACCATAAACAGTATAATATAAGATAAATGGATGGTCAAAGTGTAATTTGTAAGACCGTGAGTCGTATTACACCTTATAAAAATAAAGGGAGGGAGTATAATTTGGGACGGAGAGATATACAAGAACAAATTATGCAAGACCATCTCCAGCAGGCACAGCTCGCTCAAAGTGTGTCACACAGGGGTGTGGCTGTCATCTGCGGTCTGCCTAGGTGTGGAGTCTCGCTCGACGGTTTGGATACAGCGACGACGCAGGCACGGGGGAGTGATTTTCTTATGCAAAATAAGATGCACGGATGATTGCTACCCACGCTCATTTCAATAAAAAATTGTTCAACGTGCGCATTGGCGAGGCTAGTGGAGAAGTGGCACGTAGGCGTAGACGCAGGAGGCATGTTGGCACGTACCTGGAAGTCCTTGTTGACGATCATGCCGGCGGTGAAGAACGCGGTGGCGACTAACCCAATGACCAGCTGCAACTCCATCGCCACAGAGTACGTCAGGACTCTGCCGCCGCCCGCGGCGCACTTGTAAGCGAGCTCGACCAGCGGCATGAGGACCCCGCCCAGCGCCGCGGCGCCGAGGGTGAGAACGAAGCCCAGCCAGTACTGGCCCCTGGTTACCCCCTCGGGGCGGTCGGAGGAGACGTGCAACCCCAGCACGACGCCGCCCACCGTCAGCAGAGCCACGGCGTTCACGGTCGCCGCCGTCAGCCGGTGCCGCACTATGAGGAACGAGAAGAGCACCGTGAACACGAGCTGCGTCGAGATGAGAATCGCGGAGGTGGAGACGGGAAGGAACTCGAGCCCCCAGGCGTAGAGGAAGTCGTCGACGCCCGTGATGACGCCGAGCCCCGCAGCGGCCAGCAGAAAGCGCGCCGGGGAGAGCAGGACGGGAGCGCCCCGGTCGCGCGCGCGGCGGCTGGCGTAGGAACCTGCCAGGGGGATCAGCAGCAGCGGCCAGCCGCCGGTCTGGAGCCCCGCGGAGAGCCACTGCCGCTGGCCACCGTTGATGTAATAGAGGCGGCTAAGGAGCTGCCCGCCCGTGCCACCAAGGGCGAGCAGCGTGCAGTTGAGCGCGACCAGGAGGCGTCCCATCGTCGTCTTGCTGCGTGTGGGCGGCGAGTCGTTACGGGCTACGGCCGTGGCTGTGTCTGGCACTGCGCTTTGGAATTTAGATGCAACGGTGACGCCGGATCCAGGATGGCTGGATGAGGCCAAAGGGCCGGTGTGTTGTTGGGTCTCTTGTAGCAGCAAGGGGCAGGCAGAAAAGTAGACAGACAGTATCTACGGCAGCAAGCAGCAAGCAGCAGCAGTGCAGAAAAGTAGTCTCAAATCTCAAACAACGGCTGGGCCTCAGAAACTCGATCGCGCACGAAAGCCGGAGATGCCATCCTTTCGGCCCATCATTTACTGCCTGCGATTGTCGTCGTCTCTTTGGCGCCACGCGAACTATCCGTCGCCCACGGCCCATTTGTTCTGCGATTGATGGACGGCCTCGTAGGCGGCTCCGCGCCGGGCCCGCGACTATACATCGCGTATGCAATGGATATCGACTTATCGTCTAAGGCCCCGTTTGTATCCGCTTATAAGCGACTTATCGGTGGAAATAAGTGAGAATCCCGCCAAACGTTTTGCTTATTTCCATCGATTCTCGCTTATGTGGTAAGCCGCTTCAACGATTTGAACTACGAGAAGCGAAAAGCGAGAAGCGAGAAAATCTTCGCTTAAATTATAATCTAAGCGTGGCTAGGAAAAGCGTATACAAACAGGGCCTAAAGGATCTCCGCGTGGGCTGCCCAATAATCATTTTATATTTGCTTTTTCTGACTGTTTCAGTCCACCAAAAGTAGACGAAGGAATTTTGATGCAGGATGGACTACTACATACTATTGGTGAGATGATGGTCTGCACTAAAAATAGCCTCTTTACGAATAACGACGAGAGGTACGGTATCTTACAGTATAGGCTGACTTCACTTTCACTTGTTAAGCATCTTTCCTGTACATTGAAAGCGACTCTTCTTCGTATCAAGAGTAGTAGAAAATTGTTAGGTAAGTTTAAATGCTTAAAGCATTGTATGTAGCTGGTAACTTTTCTTCTTTATTTCTTCTGTGTTCTTATTTCCTTTGTATTTTCCCATGCTTATTTTATATTTGTTTATATCTTTTCTTTCATAATATTAAAGTGTTCTTTTCTTCTTCCTTCTTCTTTAAATCATTTACATTATTTTTGTTTTCTTTTTACTTTCCCTTACTCCCCATCTCATGTTTTCCTTTTTCATCCTCGTATTTTTTATTCTATTCTTTTTTATCCATTCTTTATTCACTTATTGCTTATTATGTTTAGGTAGTTTTCATCCTCCTTTACTTGATATATAATTTTATCTATTTAATTTTTCATATTATAATATTTATTTAATGTTCCTTCTTGACTACCTAATTTATCTTTCATTTTTTCTTTTTTATTTCCCTCTCTCTGTTATTTTTTGTTTTTACTCTTTACTTTTTTATTATTTATGATCTTGCGTATATTTTTCTTAGTACATAATTAGCGAAAAGGTGCTAATTTTATATTTTAAATTACTCCACTGGAGAATTTTGGCTACTACTTAGTATAGTTAGTTGTTCTATATATGTATTCATAATGTATTTGTTCCAAGTGTGCAACTTTTGTTCGATGAGTTCATATATTTTGTTCTAGGTGTGTAAATATTTATTCTGTGAGTTTCTACAATTTATTCGAGGTATATAGATTTTGTTCCATAAGTTCATATAATTTGTTTGACGTGTACAACTATTTTGTTTTGTGGGTTCATATAATTTGTTTTGGGCTTATAATTTTTTATTCCATGAATTTATATAATCTGTTTGATAACTACAATTATAATTTGTTTGATTTATGAATCTTCCAACTTAATGTTCATTCTACTGTTTTGTCCTACACGACCAAATTTTCAATCTATCGTTCGCGTCACACAATCACTTATTTTGATGTTCAATATTTTATTCATTATTTATATTATTTGTTCGTCATTTTTAGTTTTTTTCATGAAACAATCATTTGTTCTAGTTACTCAAGTACTTGTTCGTTGTAATCAAAATTAATATTTCATTTTAAAAATATTTTTTTAAAAAATTTCACCTAGATATAGTCATGTGTTGTCTTGTTTTGAAGATCTTATCATAAGAAATATAGTGATGCAATCAGAATTTTATTTTGATGATTAGTTTGCGATTTATAGCTTTTTTAGGTTCGGATATGTATGCATGTGGATGATGTCATCATTTTTTTTTATCTTCTATTGCATGCATGCACACCAGCTGCCGACATCTCATTATTTAATAACGCATCAAATGTGTTGTTGGTGCCTGATAGGCTAAGCTGCTGCAGCGCGGACTACTTTTTCTTTAGATGACAGTTGTCAAATCTGTCGCCTTCAGTGACGCATAGACACACCCCCGCGCCGGAGGGTGCAGGAGAGAACACGACAGCGGATTCTTCTATCACTTGCGCGACATCTAACTACAAGTGCGCTGTGGATGGAACTACCACTGGTTTGTTCAAACTTTCTGGTAGCTTTGTTAGCGTGAAAAGCTAGAACATCGAATTTCTAATGCAACTTTCAGAAAGCTAGAAGTTCAGAAAAATTAAGTTTATACGGAAAGCTGAAAAGTTTGATTTTAGAAGCTTTTCATAGCTTTCTTAGCTCAGAAAGCTAAATACATCTTCTAAAAGATAGTGTTGACTTTCAGAACAAAAGCTAGTAGCAAGCTAAAAAAAATCAAAAGTAGTAGATCAAACAAATATGCTCCAGTAGGCCGTAGCCTCACCCTCACCCTCGACGACGCATATTCTCGTGTTTCTAAATGACACCCTCGCCCAACACGACCAGCATGGCAGGAGCTTTGCGGCCCAAATCATGCGAGAGTAGGTCAGGTGGGCGGAGCCATAGTGAGATAGTTTTTTTTTTCTTACAAAAACTTTTAAGTATCTAAGATAAGGTGAGCGAGCTACCCAACCATATATACTACCTGATCCTCGTAATTAAATTAGCCTATCCGAAATGTCAAGTCATGATTCATCGATTGTTAAATCAATTGTAAGAAAAGGGAACAAGCATGCACACTATTTTATGAAGATAAAAAATTAAATTAGCTTATTCAAAACTTGAATTATGGTTCACTAGTCGTCGAATCAGTTGTAAGAAGGGAAGGGCACGACGTAGGTGAGGTGGGAGAAGTAAGCATGTATACTATCTGATTCTTATAAATGTTTGAGATAGAATCCGTAGATTGTTGAATCGGGTGTAAGAAAATGTTGAATATGCATCAAGCGGGATGGCAATCTAGGTAAGGTGGGGAACAAGAATGCACACTATCTTATCCGGTGAAGTATTGAATTAGTCTATCTAAAATATTGAGTTAGTGTTCGCTGGTTGTTGAATTAATTGTAAGAAGGGACTAACCTTGGCGAGGAGGGGGAAGTAAGTATGTATGATGTTGAATTAGTCTATTCGAAATGTTGAGATAACATTTGCAGATTGTTGAATTGGGTGTAAGAGAATCGGGTCGGTGGGCTACAATAGTTAAACTATATGGGTTTAGTAACTAGCTAGCTACTGAAAAGCATGTATCCCATAGAATAATGTAGGAACGGGCGATCGGATCAAAATATTTTTCCGCCAGTGCTGTGCTCACCCTATATACAAAAGCTCTCGAAGTTCTTCTACAGTTGAAGACTAGAAGCGGCAAGGGTGCAAGACGTGTCCGCGCACCTGGAAGTCTTTGTTGACTATCATGCCGACGGTGCAGAAAGCGGTGGCGAAGAACCCCATCACCAGCTGCATCTCCATCACCAGCGCGTACGTGACGGCGCGGCCGCCACCCGCGGCGCGCTTGTACGCAAGCTCGACCAGCGGCAGGATGAGCCCGTACAGCGCCGCGGCGCCGAGTGCCAGGGCGAAGCCCATCAAGTACTGCCCCTTGGTGGCGCCCGCGGGGCGGTCGGACGAGACGTGCAGTCCCAGCACGGCGGCGCCCGCCGTCAGGAGCGCCACGGCGTTCACGGTCGTCGCCGTGAGCCGCTGGCGCACGATGAGGAACGCGAAGAACACCGTGAACGCGAGCTGCGTCGAGATGAGGATCGCGGAGGTGGAGACGGGCAAATACCGGAGGCTCAACGCGTAGATGAAGTTGTCCGCACCCGTGGCGACGCCGAGCCCCGCGGCGGCGAGCAGCACGCGCGGCGGGGTGAGCAGGAGCGGGGCACGCCAGTCGCACGCGCGGCGGGCGGCGTAGGAAGCCGCCACGGGGACCAGCAGCAGCGGCCAGCCGGCGGACTGGAGCCACGCCGAGAGCCACTCCCGTTGGCCGCCCTTGTCGTAGTAGAGGCGGGTGAGGAGCGGCCCGGCCGTGGTGCCCAACGCGAGCATCCCGCAGTTGAGCGCCACCATGAGGCGGCGCACCAGCTTGCCGCGTGTTGGCGAGGAGTCCTTGCGCGCTTCCACGTCCATGACCGTTGGGCGTTGGCTGGCGTGAACGTTGTCAGTGGGCTGCCCTGGTATGGAATTGGAATCTTGCCACGCCTCAGAAAAACTGTTGCGTCACAACTCGCAAGGTTGATTGTCAATCCGCGCTCTGGGCGGTGCCAGTGTGTCACAACTCACAAACATGCGAAGTAGGCACGCTTCTTATCAGCTAGCCCTGCTGGTCTCTGCAGCCTCGTCCCATTTCGCCGAGCCGCCGCCAGCCGCCATCACATGAACAAGAAAATCATGACGAGACTTGAACGCTGGGTTCAGATCCCAACAAGTCTGCGGTCATGTTTGATCATCGGAATCGCAGCAAAGAAGAGTGTCGTTTTCCCCTGAAACTGACAAGATAGAGTACGAGCGTTTGCCGCGGGCGGATTTGGCGGATGCAACGATGCAGCGGACTTCGAGGGCGTCGCGTAGCCATGGAGGTAAGCTCCGTTGACTGGCAGAATTGTTTTTAGCCGTCTGAGTGGAATGAGCCGTCATCGTCACGCATCACGCTGCGATTCATGATCACTGCCCTACAGAAGTAAAACAGTGGCCAACCGACAAATCCTTACCTACAGTACGCACTGATTAGTGAGCGCTCGGCTGCTCCGCACACCTCTGCTGACCGGCGTGCCAGCAGAGCCAGATCGGCGGCGTCCCGCAAGCACAGGGCGCGCCATCAGATGCTGAAAACGTACTGCACGTGCGTGCGCGGGAGTGCGAGGGGCGTGGCCGACCAGGCGTTGGCAAGACCAAGACGTGGTGGCGCTAGCAGGACGCCCTCGCGAGCATCGCGATCGCGAAAGGCCTGGGGTAGTGGGGTGCGTCGCGGTCGCGGTCGCGGCTGGGCTCTGTCGATCCGTCATCCGTAGCATCCAGATGATGCGAGGGTCGCTGGCACCCGTGGTCCTCGTACGCGGGGAGGCCCCAGCCGCTCCCTAGCGGCGCCGCGCCGCGCCGAGAGCATTGCCAGCGACAGGTGTGGCGCAACGTGCCCCAAGCACGCACCCATCACGAAACCCTTATCGAGCGGGGCGGGGTGAATTGATTGCTCAGCACGTACGGGCTGCACCGTTTGGATGCTTATCACATCAAATATTCGGAGTCTAATTAGAAAGACTAAATATAAGTTAATTATAAAACTAATTATACAAACGAAAGCTAATTTGCGAGACGAATCATTAAGCTTAATTAATCCATCATTAGCACATGTTTACTGTAGCATCATATTATCAAATTATGAACTAATTAGATTTAATAGATTTGTCTCGTAAATTAGTCTTCATCCGGATCATTAGTTTCATAATTAGTCTATATTTAATACTCTGTCTAAACATTCGATGTGAAAGGAATTTTAGAAAGGATACGAAACCAAACGTCACGTGAATCCTCGATCGGGACTTCCTCGTCATATCTCCCCTAATAATAGTTGCTCAGCGTGCGGCACACATGCTGCCAACAAACAATATATGATCGATGGCCTAATGCAAATGAGGTCGTGGCGACTGGTGGGCATTAGTTGCTCCAATACGTGTCGATCTGCCTCCTCTAGCTGGCTGCTTTCAATTGCGAGCGACTGACTTCCCGAGCATGGAGAGCCAGAACGCGGCGGCGGCCCCGCTGCTCTCGGAGCTCCCGCTGCCGGAGAAGTGGGGCGGCGGAGGCAAGATCCAGCAGGGGCGGCGCCTGGGCCTGGCGAAGGAGGTGTGGGAGGAGTCCAGGAAGCTGGGGGAGGTGGTCGGCCCGGCCGTGTTCATGAACCTGGTGTTCTCCACCATGAACGTCGTCAGCCAGTCCTTCGCCGGCCACCTCGGCGATCTCGAGCTCGCCGCCTTCTCCATGGCCAACACCGTGGTCGACGGCTTCAACTTCGCCATTTTGGTACGTACGTGCATACATACTCTCTTCTCTTGGCTGCAAGCACTCTCTCGTAGTAGGGTGTTCTTTAGTAGATCCAAACCCATCCAACACGTTGACCTCTCCGGTATCCAATGAAGGCATGGGCTTCTCGGGGATGGAGAGCATGCCATTTTTTTTTTGCAGAAGGTGGAGTACAAGATAGCACATCACATACATAATACATTTGGCCCACTGTTAATACTAGGATTCAGAGTGGTATTGTCATCGAACTGCATATTCGAATGTATCCACGCAGTTGTTTTTTTTTGTTGAAAACTCCACGCAGTTGTGCAATTTGTAGTTTTTTTATGTAGGAAAAATTTGGGGCTAGAAAAAATTTCTTAGGAAATCAAACATCTTGGCTATTGAACAGGCTATTCAATTTACACTTTACAGCCCATAAATACCACATGGACAACTGTAGTATTGTAGTACTGTACAAGTGATCCCACTAACTGCAGTGATCTTCTTCAGCTTGGCATGGCGAGTGCACTGGAGACGCTCTGCGGACAGGCGTACGGGGCGAAGCAATACCACATGCTGGGCATCTACCTGCAGCGCTCGTGGCTCATCCTCCTGGCCTTCGCCGTGCTCCTCTCCCCGATGTACGTCTTCAGCGGGCCGCTCCTCGCCGCGCTGGGCCAGCCCGCCGATCTGTCGCGCGAGGCCGGCTCCGCCAGCGTCTACTTCCTGCCGTCGCACTTCATGTACGCCGTGCTCCTGCCGGTCATGACGTTCCTGCAGTGCCAGCTCAAGAACTGGGTCACCGCGGCCGCCGCCGCGGCGGTGTTCGCCGTGCACGTTGCGGCGACGTGGCTGCTGGTGAAGTGCCTCGGGCTGGGGATCTTCGGCGTGGCCATGGCGTTCAACCTGTCATGGGTGGTCTTCGCGGCGCTGCTGGTCGCGTACGCTCTCGGCGGCGGGTGCCCGGAGACGTGGAGCGGGTTCTCGACGTCGGCGTTCGTGGACTTGAAGGAGTTTGTCACGTTGTCTGCGTCGTCGGGTGTCATGGTGTGGTATGTACTATGTACTGTACTAGCTAGTGCATTGTGTGTCTCAGTTCTCATATCTTTGATGTGAGGAATTTATGGCAGCTTATATCGCTCCTTTTCGTTTTTCTTCTCTTCTGCAGCTTGGAGAATTGGTACTACCGGATATTGCTTTTCCTCACGGGTTTCATGAGGAACGCCGAGCTATCTGTGGATGCACTATCTATCTGGTAGACTGACAATCTCTCAGCCAATTTTTTTCTCGAAAAAAATCTCACACTGGTTGATTACATAAGGTGCAATAAATCTCACAAAGTACTTTTTAATATTCCTTTTCTCCATTTTTTTTGTTTTTCTTCGCTTGAACAGTATGAGTTTGACTGGATGGGAGATGATGATTCATATGGGATTTTTAGCGGGCACTGGGTAAGCAACTGAATGACATATAAATATAATTGCAATCATATTGAAAACAACACTCACAACACAGATATTAATCGAGTTCAATCTTATTGTGTTTACAAGGGTGAGGGTAGCTAATGAGCTTGGCGCGGCCAATGGACTAGGTGCAAAGTTTGCGACAATCGTGTCGACGACAACATCCTTTCTGATCAGTCTCTTTGCTAGTTTGCTCGCGCTGATTTTCCACGACAAGCTCGCGATGATCTTCTCATCAAGTCAGGCCGTGATCGATGCGGTCGATGGCATATCCATTCTGCTCGCGCTCACTATTCTCCTCAACGGTATCCAACCTGTGCTCTCTGGTAAGTTCCCCAAAATACAGTACATGGTGGCATGGTTGCAACATGGTTGCAAGATGGAGACCAATTTCTTCAGTGTGTTTTCTCTTGCTATTTTCTTTCTGAAGATAGTCTTAACATCTTGAATGTTACATTTCCAGGAGTTGCTATTGGTTCAGGCTGGCAAGGACTTGTTGCTTATGTGAACATCGGAAGTTACTACTTGATCGGTGTTCCTCTTGGTGTTCTGCTAGGATGGGGTTTCAACTACGGTGTTCCTGTATGCCTTTGCAGAAAAACATCACTTAACAGCACGGTGTATTTATTATTTGTGTCCTATGCTTATTTAGTTTTACATTTCTGTAGGGAATATGGGCTGGAATGATCGGCGGCACAATGATGCAGACTTTAATTCTGGCATTGATCACCCTTCGATGTGATTGGAATGAAGAGGTTCAGTTTTATTCGTTAACATTTGAGCCATCAAATCATTTTGTATAAAATGAGTGATCATGGCATCACTCATTTTTCCTTATGTTGCCAAATGTGCTAAGGTTTTCAGTTTTGCAGGCACTGAAAGCTGGTAACAGAGTGCGGCAATGGAGTAGCGCCAAGTGAGCTAGGAGACTTTATATATATCAAGATAGAGAACTAGTGGCATCAATTCGTTGTAGTTTATATCTTAGTTTCTATGATCACAAATATGTAATGTTTTATGTAGTCTATTGGTTCACTTCAGGTGTAATTGATTTAAGGAAGTTGGACCTGGTCGTTTTATGAGACCAAAGATCAAGCACACCATAAAATGCAATGGAGGTTTAGGATTTAGAGACAGTACATACTCTCAATTTGGCGATGCTAGCAAAACAAGGTTGGAGGCTGATCCACAACCCTGACTCCCTCTGTTCACAGATCCTGTGTGCGAAGTACTACCCGCAGGGGGGCGTGCTTCAGGCGAGACCAGTGTCAGGAATGTCATACACTTGGAGAAGCATTTTGCAGGTGTTCAGATGCTAAAGAATGATGCACGCGTTTCAAAAAAGACAATGCTAAAAAAAAAGTGTCAATGGTTTAATGGAATTCTATTCCACGCAAAAAGATCATGCACAACGATTTGGGGGGTCATTAGTGTCAACTGTCAATGACAGAACGAAGTCGATAATCTATACCTAATATTAAAGAGAGTTAAAGAGAGGATGTTTCTTTCAATCCTTCAACCGTCGTGGTAATTTTGCGAAAACCTCCCTCAAGTTTTCAGTAATCAACCCGCAGTCTGTCCCTCTCGCACACAAGTCGCAACGCGTCCGTTCTTTGTCCGTTGTCATCCTGGCAAAATTTTGGTCCGTACCGACCTGGAGTGGGCTTTCGTCCGGGTAGGAGAAGGAACTCGACCGACTCGATCCTACACGTTTGCACTGCAGTCAAATACGTGAGCTCGTACGTGACGTGAGGCTCATGCGGCAAGGAGCCATCAGAGAGATCGGTTTGGAATTGGGTATGTGCGAGGCGTCCTCTCCGATAGCTCTGGCGACAATGGAGGGCCCCAAAGTGCGGTTCGCCAACGACGTGTGGGTCGACACCGCAATGCGCCTCAAGGTCGGCTACGCCGCCATCATCTCCGAGATTAACACGCCGTCACGCCCAGGCGCGACCGGCGTCCTTCAAGGATATGTTGAGGCCCCTCTCGCTGCAACTTCTGCCAAGGAATTCGTCACAAAATCCCATGATCGACTCCAATCTCTCACAATTTGCTTCGTGTCTTGAATTTTTTATGCTTGCAGCCCGAGGGCCTTGCCTATTCAGGCGCGCAGGGCGTCTGTTGCCCACTGCCGGAGGAGCGGGCGGACACGCCGTGCGGCCGGCTAGTCCGCTGGTTGATCTGCACGAGTTCCCACTCATCCGCCTGTTGAGTCGGCTTGCCGACATACTTGATGCCGCCAGCTACTTCCTAGATGAGCGAGCAGGTGGACTTGGTGGCGGAGGAGGAAGGGTTGAAGACCTCGAACGAGCCCCGAGTGCCACGCGGTAATGCATGCAATAAATCCAAGTCCAAGCTGACCAGATACTGTATGTGCGAGAGTTGACGTATCTTCACAAAAACTTTGAGCTTCCAATT
Source organism: Setaria viridis (assembly GCF_005286985.2). Lineage (NCBI taxonomy): Eukaryota > Viridiplantae > Streptophyta > Magnoliopsida > Poales > Poaceae > Setaria > Setaria viridis. The sequence goes on along the minus strand of NC_048264.2, from coordinate 33,111,350 downwards.
ATTGCAGCGCGAGGCAAAATCAATTGTATTTTCTGCAGAGAACGAAATGCATTCTCTGCACAATTTTCAGCTCTTTCAGGTTGTATGGTGTGCTGACAGACAGATTTGCTTTTGGTATTGGCCAATTCCTCAAGAAGTCCAAAAAGTCAAATCTTCTGGAGTTGCTGGTTATCGGCGGAACTGCACAGCTCAACGAGTGTGAGACCGTAACTCCCTTGCAGCTGCCTGGCATTAGGTAGGCTTTTTTTATTACCTGCTCTGGTGAAAAGCAAAGTAAGCTACATACGGTTGACTATCCTTTTATTTCAAAAAAATTCCTTTTGGAAGCGATGTATTGACGTGTAATGTGATTCTGTAGCAACTTAGGGCGAAGTGCTTTTTTGAGAGGTTAATTAGGTATGCTTCGCTACGGTAAGCACCTTCTCCATGTAGTACATCCAAAAATAAGCAAAATTTCAGGTGTTATTTTACGATGGAAAGATATCTGACGGTCCCAATGTCACTACTAAGAGCTATGAGAAGAGATTTCTTCATTTTTATCAAGCAAAATCTTTAGGTCGTGCTCATTCATAAATGTAGATGGTGAAACAACCGAGAAGCACAACCGTAGCCTGAAAACACAATCGAATCTGCTGCAGTTTCGTGGCCGTTGCAACGCACGGGTATGTGTGCTAGTATAACTAAATATAGGCATATTCATATAGTAGGCAATCTTGCTTTCGTTGCATTCCATAACATAATTCCCAGCGTGATTCAGCCAGACATTAAACAAATGAGTTTGAAGCGGCTAGTATTGCTTGTACGTGCATTCTTCTATCCAATTTATCCCGGTCCAGCAGGCAGGCTGGTTCCACTGCGGTGCCAGTTGTGAAGCATGGAGAGTCAGAGCGATGTCCCGCTCATAACCGAGCTGCCGGAGAAGAGGGGAGGAGGCAGGGTCCCCGGAGTGGCGAAGGATGTATGGGACGAATCCAAGAAGTTGTGGGTTGTCGGCTTGTCGCCGGCCCGGCCGCGTTCACGAGGCTGACGTTCTACGGCATGCAGGTGGTCAGCCAGGCTTTTGCTGGCCATATCGGTGACCTCGAGCTCGGCGCCTTCTCCATCGCTGCAACAGTCATTTCCGGCCTCAACTTTGGCTTCTTTGTGAGTACTGTTCTTTGTTGTCCAATTTGGGGGTTTTCTGTGAGATATACATGAACATGAACAACTGCATAAACACTAATCACGCCACTAGAATACCTAAATCCTAATGATGGGAGTAGATGCATTACCATTGGGGATAGCAGTTGGGGTTGAGGACGACATGTCGATGTGCCGTGCCTGCGTGATGCAGGCGTCGATGGAGCGGACCGTAGAGTAGCAGTGCACACCGTCGGTGCAGGGGCTTGGCGTTCCCGCCGGCTCCCGCACACGTGTGATCGGATCGCTGAGGGATGTCGGGTAGGGCACTAGTCTCCGCGAGAACGTTGGTCTCGTGAGTTTGCCGACCCTCCCTTTTATTTTGTGCGCGGGGCGACGGGGGACCGAACCAGAGTTTGGTTTGGCGCCCCCGATCAGAGCGCGTGACGTTAGTCGTGGACGCGTCGTCCCGTGAGACTAGCACCGACGGGCTTATCCCGTTTTGGCCGCGAGATCATCCCAACATTTTCCCCCAGAAGAAACGGGGTCAAATTGGAATAGAAGAAAATGGGAAACAAAACGAAATTGGGCTTGCCGGCTCGTAAATGTTGATAAATTCGGATTGTTTCTTTCTTTAGAAAAAGGAATTCGAAATGCATGGTTGAATTTGAATTTTGTGGCTGTAAGCCAAATCAGTAAAGCTTACTTGAGTTCAGCTCGAGTAAATTTGCTGCAATTTCGCAGGTTGGCATGGCGAGCGCAATGGAGACGCTCTGCGGCCAAGCCTATGGTACAAAGCAGTACCACATGATGGGCATCTACCTGCAACGATCGTGGCTCATCCTCCTCGGCGTCGCCGTGCTCCTAACTCCGACGTACATCTTCAGCGGGCAGCTGCTCACCGCGCTGGGTCAGCCCGCCGAGCTGTCGCGCCAGGCGGACCTGGTCAGCATGTACATGCTCCCGCTGCACTTCGTCTACGCCATCATCCTGCCGCTCAACAAGTTCCTGGAGTCCCAGCGCAAGAGCTGGGTCGCCGCGGTGGCCACGGCGGCGGCGTTCCCCGTCCACGTCGCGGCGACCTGGCTGCTGGTACGTTACTTCCGGCTTGGGGTCTTCGGAGCCGCGATGGCGATCAACTTGTCCTGGGGCCTCGCGACGGTGGGGCTGATCTCCTATGCCTTCGGCGGCGGATCCCCGGAGACGTGGAGGGGATTCTCGGCGTCGGCATTCGTGGACTTGAATGACTTCGTCAAGTTGTCCGCGGCGTCCGTCGTCATGATCTGGTATGTGCCTATGTGTACCTCGTTTCGTGGATGTTGTGCATGCTTTTCTTAGCTTATTTACATGTACTCATGTCGTCAAGATAGGGGTTGTCCAAATGATCTAACTACAAAATAGATCAGTTACTTACACAGAGACACTTTTCGATGTCTTGCTTCTGTTCTACAGCTTGGAGAATTGGTACTACCGGATATTGGTTTTCCTGACGGGATACGTGAAGAACGCCGAAATTGCTGTGGATGCTCTGTCTATCTGGTAGAACCACCATCTCTGGATTACAATATTTCCCCTAGTAAACATCTCACGTTGGTCGATAAACTAATGGATAAAAATTCTGACGACGTGCTATTCCCTTTTCTTTTCTGTCTCTCTTCTTAAACAGTATAGGTTATGCTGGATGGGAGATGATGATTCATTTGGGATTCTTAGCAGGCACTGGGTAAACAACTGAACGACACAACTTTGCTGTCTATACACACTTAAACAATACAGTATCCGGAAAGTTTAACTTCGTCCCTCCAAATGTTTGCAAGGGTGAGGGTGGCTAATGAGCTCGGTGCGGCCAATGGACTAGGTGCAAAATTTGCAATAATTGTGTTGATGACAACATCCTTTCTGATCAGCCTCTTCATTAGTTCGTTGGTACTGATTTTCCACGACAAACTCGCGATGGTCTTCTCGTCAAGTGAAGCTGTGATCCGTGCAGTGGACAACATTTCCATTCTGCTAGCTCTCACCATCCTACTCAATGGAATCCAGCCTGTGCTATCTGGTATACCTGTGTCTACCGTCTTTCAAAATGCCACAAATGTTGTAGGCTTGTAATGCAATACCGTGGACAATTTTTTCGCTAGGTCTTCCCCACGTCTTTTTTTTTCCTAAAGAAAACGAAATAATTTCTCTTTTTAGATGATGGAAAAAGATCCGGCTTCAAACGTAATGATTTCTTGGCTGCTATGTCTTGAGGAGTCGCTGTTGGTTCAGGGTGGCAAGCACTGGTTGCTTATGTAAACATTGGAAGCTACTACTTAATTGGTGTTCCTTTTGGTTTTCTGCTAGGATGGGGTTTCCACCATGGTGTTCAAGTATGAATATTCATTAGTGCATTACTGAACAACATTGTATTTATATGCATTCTGCACTTACACATACATTGTAGCTTAACATTTTTGTAGGGAATTTGGGTTGGAATGATCGTTGGCACAATGGTGCAGACTCTAATTCTAGCATATATCATTCTACGATGTGATTGGAATGACGAGGTTGAGTTTTCTTCTTAACATCGAGCCATAATATCCTCTTTTTCTTGCTAACTATGATTGAAAACCTCGAGATGACTCCATGCCACTATGCTCTTTGCCACCTAGTAGATTCTACTAGGTCGAATCTACTTGGGTTTTCTAGGCCTTGCCACATGTGTTAAATTAATTCATTTTTGCAGGCATTGAAAGCTAGTAACAGAATGAGGAGGTGGAGCAGCCACAAGTAGTTTCATGCCTTCATCTTCCATTTATATCGGCAAAGAGCATTAAGTAGAGCACATATTGCTATATAGACTTGTAGGAACTCTGGGCACTTCAAAAGAAGGTAGAGTTGTAAACATGCAATGCCGAGATTGTTGTTATGCTCTTTTGCTTGTAAGTTATTCTAATTTATTGTTCAAGAAAAGGTCGTGTTACAAATTAAAATTCTACCATACATTCTGGAATTCTCCATTTTGAGCCTGAGTGCATGGTTGAGCACAAATTGCCTCAAGAAATTATTTCTTATGTGAATTGGTCCTGATATGCCTATCGAAATTTATGGATGAGGGGTGTGCAGTTGTTGACATGTGGTACACATTGCCAAGCTCTTATTTTACAATGGTGTCATATAGGCTAAAATTGTTGTCAAAGCTGTTTAGGGGAAAATCGGACGCTTTTAAAATTGAAGGGGACGAAAAGTAACGCTTTTGAAGATGGAAATTCGGACTACAATAGTTGGGGCCAAATAGACTTCTTTTTTCTATAATGGGTGTGGTAGCGGGCTCCATTAGTATGGGCCGCGGCATACTGATAGATAAGTTTTTGGGCTTCGAGTCCTACCGGTGAATCGTGAGTGAGGAGGCTAGCAGGGGCTCTATAAATACATTGGTATCGTCTAATAAACGCATTGACACATAATCTTAAGACGACTCAACAAACAATCTATACAATGGATTGTCTTATAAGTTATCTAGTAGAGCTACATAATTACTTAATTTGTGCATATGAAAAAAAGAAATATTATGAGTTGCATGATAAAAACAACTCATACCAGGGTTGTTGAGTTGTCTCGTAGTCCTAAAATTTAGCTCATGAGGCGGTTGTTTCGCAAAACAACGACCTCTTTCTCTCTCCTCCACATCATCAAAATCCTATGTGGCACTGCATAAGACGACCTATAAGACCGCTGACGTGTAGTAATGTACTTGCTCTTACGGAAGTTAGTTGAGCTATGTAACTTCTAGTTAGCATACGACCCAATAAAACAATTGAGAGCAGGAGTAGTAAATTCAAGAGTAAAATATATAGATGATCTCTTGTCTTGTGGTGTCATCCAGGTACCTAAACTCTCAAAATGCATTTTCAGGTTTCAAACTTGTCTCAAGGTGTTATATGTGTTCCTAAACTCTCAAAGTGCATATTTAGGCCCCCAAAACTTATCCTCGGGTTTCATTTGGGTCCCTAAACTCTCTAAATATATTTTCAAATCTTAAAACTTGTCACCTATCGGTGATGACAACGCTTCCTCCTAGTGCTTGATTGGGGAATTCTTAAATGTAATTTGAGAGTTTAAGAACTCAGATGACATCCTGAGACAAGTTGGGGGACCTCAAAATGTGTTGAGAATTTAGAGACCTGGATGACATCTTAATACAAGTTCATGGATTTGAAAATGCATTTTGAGAGTTTAGGAACCTATATGACACCCCACGACAAGTTCAGTGTATTTTACTTTAAATTCAATATTTCAAAAAAAAACTAGATTCAATATTTTCTCAAACCCGGTTCGATATTTCGTACAAACTAGTTTAACATTTAATGCAGTACTGAAATAGCATAACAAAACTAAAATGTTGTTCCTACATGCTCCCCCACCTTTATATCCTCATAGATCCGTACTTGCTGGCTCACTCTCCCATCTTTATTGATTGGTTCCCCCATCTCATCTCAGCATCTAGCATAGCATAAATTTTAAACACCCAAGATTTAAGCTAAAATCTTGCGGAGGGCAGGATTTGAGGCCAGCCGGCAAACCCCGCAGGGGACGAGCAGCGAGTTTGCCGGCCGGTGCTGCTGCGGAGCTGCTGCGGGTGGCTGAACGCCGAACACACTCCGCATTTGGATCTGACCTGCAACCCCTGCCCCGTCGAGACGACTTAGCGCAAGAAAGAGGTGAAAGGAAATAGTCCATTACTAAGTCGTCTATTTCCTTTCGAGCAAACCAAGAAACGACCTACGAATTAGATACTAGAGGGTGCTCATCGCGTCCCCATAACATATTGCCCATCGTGCTGCATCCGCGCTGCAAACAAATGGATTGGATCTGACAATTTCTCCAGCCCTGCTGCAACTGCGCTACAGACAAATGGGACTTGAAGTCATCCATGCTTCACTGTGCACCCTTCCCTCCAATATATCACCGTGGCTACCCAGCCGGTTTCCTGCTCCTGGTCCCGCGGTGACTTCTGAGCCAAAGCATGGAGAGTCACCAGAGCGACGTCCCTCTCATCTCGGAGCTGCCGGAGAAGAGGAGGGGAGGACTCGCCAAGCAGGTATGGGAGGAGTCCAAGAAGCTGTGGGAGATCGTCGGCCCGGCCGTGTTCATGCGCCTGGTGCTCTACAGCATGAACGTGATCAACCAGGCCTTCGCGGGCCACCTCGGCAACCGCGAGCTCGCAGCCTTCTCGATCGCCAACACTGTAATCTCGGGCCTCAACTTTGGCTTCCAGGTACGCGCACCTCTCCTTCGTGGTTCGTGCTTCTCTGCTCTCGCGTGGCTCATTTCCAGCTCCAATTTGGCGAGTTTGGGAGCTGTTCATGATTAAGTTGCGAGTTGCACATGCGCTTGCAGACCTTGGTCTCTTTTAAGTTGCGAGTTGCCACCAAGATAGGCGTGGATTTAGTCGTCGTCCGATCCTTCTGTATTACAAATTTACACTGCAACCATCGCATTGACTTCTCGGGAACAGAAAGCATCCAGTTCCTGATTTTTTAGACTCCCATCAATTTGATACTTCATATTACAGTTTAAAGTTATTACCAGGAGTGCTAACCATCAGCTGTACAAAATAATCTGCTTCTAGAGTTTAAAGTTACAGAATATTTCCTTCTCTCGCATTTCGATCTGCTTCTATATTCCTGCTATGATGGCAGATGGTCATCTTCTCTGTGATCGGGGTGCAGTAACGGAGGCTGCCACGAGAGCAGCCTGCCGTCGGTTAGGCGACCTATCTGTAGGCCTGAGTAGCAAGTAAAATTGTGAAACACAACAGATAAAATGGGATCCCTTTGGTAAAAAAAAAACTTGACGTACGTCTTTGACCTTTCATTTGTTTTCATGTGTGATTTCAAGCACTATTCTATCATAATATGTTTATAAGATTATGAAAAATATTGAGATCTGCCGGCTCAGTCTTTCGGAGGTACTCATATATAGAGGTAGGGTTGTGTACATGTATTTGTAGAGATAAGTATGCATGTGTATATGTGAGCGTCTGCATATGTATTATGTTTTGCAAAACAAGTTTATATTTGCAAAGTAAATATTTAAAAGTTATTACAAGCAAAGTAACTTTTATTTAGGGAAAAGAAAAGAAATAAGCTGCATTTTAGGCCTATATAAGTCAAAAGGATATTTTTAGATAAGGGTGCATATGTTGCACAAAATAAAAATTACTATAAGAAATTATCTATTTTCAAATGAATTTCTTGTTCAGCATTGAAAAATTTTGAATGTACGAAAATGAATTGTCCCAATCACCTTAAACTATAACTATACCTTAAACTGCAATATTCCTGAGTTGACTGTGTTGACCAAATTATTCAAGAATGGCTGAAGGTAACAAATTTCAGTCACTTGAAATTATCTTTTCTTAAACATAAATAATAGCTTCATACATGATACATATACCATCAAGCAATGAACCAATCAGCGAAAACCCAAATAAATACTTATAAGGTAGAAGATCTAAAAAATCAATAATTTGGCATTCTGCTTCAATTCAAAAGCTTCATCACATTAGGAAGTAATGCATACATGCGTTGCTTGTATTTGCGATTTTTCAGTATGGCATGGCAAGTGCACTTGAGACGTTGTGCGGGCAAGCCTATGGTGCAAAGCAGCAGCACATGCTCGGCGTCCACATGCAGCGTTCGTGGATCATCCTCCTAGCCTTCTCCGTGCTTCTTGCTCCGACATACATCTTCAGCGGGCAGCTGCTCGTCGCGCTGGGAATGCCCGCCGAGTTATCACATGACGCGGGCTTGGTCAGCTTGTACTTCCTCCCACTGCACTTCACCACCGCCATCGTGCTGCCGCTCAACAAGTTCCTGCAGTGCCAGCGCAAGAACTGGGTCACGGCGGTGACCACGGCGGTTGCGTTCCCGATGCACTTCGCCGCGACCTGGCTGCTAGTGCGATACTTCCAGCTCGGGGTCGTGGGTGCCGCGTTGGCGATCGACTTCTCCTGGGCTCTCGTCGCGGGCCTGCAGCTCGCGTATGCCTTTTGTGGTGGATGCCCGGAGACGTGGAGGGGATTCTCGGCGTCGGCGTTCGTGGACTTGAAGGACTTCGTCAAGCTGTCCGCGGCATCTGGTGTCATGCTGTGGTATGTGCGTCAATTTGAACTCAGCTTGATCTGTTCAATGCATATCTTGTAGGCTTGTACTATCGTGGATGGAGTTTAATTTTGCTACAGTTCAGTCACATAAAAAATTGCCTGTTTCCAATGGCATTGTTTGCTTGTCCTGCAGCTTGGAGAGTTGGTACTACCGGATATTGATTTTCCTCACAGGCTACATGAAAAATGCCGAATTAGCTGTGGATGCATTGTCTATCTGGTAGACCCGTCATCTCTCACAATTATTTTCTTTCCAAGAAACCTCTCACATTGATTAAAAAACCTAGGAATGATACAAAATCTTACAAAGTTATCTTCTTATCCTCGTTGAACAGCATGAGTTTGGCTGGATGGGAGCTGATGATTCACTTGGGATTCTTAGCAGGCACAGGGTAAACGATAGAATGACTTTACTGTAGCCACTCTTAAACAGCATTTAGGAAGAAAATCAAAATTGACTAACTGACTACCTTCATATTCTTTACAAGGGTGAGGGTAGGCAATGAGCTCGGTGCGTCCAATGGCAAAGGTGCAAGATTTGCGACAATCGTATCGACAACGACATCGTTTATAATCAGCCTATTCATCAGTTCACTTGCACTGATTTTCCATGACAAACTCGCGATAATGTTCACCTCGAGCGAGGCTGTGATCACTGCAGTGGACAGCCTTTCCGTTCTGCTGGCCCTCACCATCCTCCTCAATGGAATCCAACCAGCGCTTTCTGGTATGTTCCCCCAAACCCAATAAATGAAAATGATGTTGCAGCAAGATGAAGCAAAATTTCTTCGGTAGGTTTCAGCTCTGTCAATTTCCAAAAGACAACAGTTATGATTCTTGGTTGCTAAATTTGCAGGAGTTGCTGTTGGTTCAGGGTGGCAAGCACTGGTTGCCTATGTGAACATTGGGAGTTACTACTTGATTGGTGTCCCTTTCGGTGTTATACTTGCTTGGGGTTTCCACTGTGGGGTCCTTGTATGAATCTTCAAAATGCTACATTGATAAATAACATGCTATTATATGTTTTCCACACTTATTCAGGTCGTCAATTCTGCAGGGAATTTGGGTTGGAATGATCAGTGGCACGATGGTGCAAACTCTAATTCTTGCATATATCACCCTACGATGCGACTGGAATGAAGAGGTTTGGTTTTCTTCTGTAACATTAATCGATCAAATCGTTTAGCAAAAAACATGACATCATAATTTTGAGATGATTCCCTGCTTTCTAGCTCCTCGCTTTCCTAAGAGGTTCAATTTTGCAGGCACTGAAAGCTAGTAGCCGGATGCAGAGATGGGGCAGCTCCAAGTGAACCTCATCCTCTATGAATATCAGGGAAACGCCGTAAGAAATAATGCAATTCATATCATTTCAGAGTTCATTATATTATTGCCTTCATTTGTAAATTAGAAATCCCAGCCCCTAATAGATTATCATCAACAGCTGTACCAGTTCATTTGTCAGTCCTGGTACAGCATGTTATATATGCTTCTTATACAACTTCTAAATTCTGGTACAGCTGCTGATGGTAAATGATTGTGTTCGATTCTGAACATGTTCTCTCTAAGGGTGACCACAATGTTGCAACAAAGTAGTTCATAGGGAATAAATAATACATGCAACCCAACTGTAAACATTATGCAACCAGTTCATAATGCTACCCTTAGTTTCAGTTACCCATAGTGCTATGGGCTGCCGATATGAATAAAATATAAGTTTCTCTGTTCTTCCTTCATCTCTCTCACACACTCCCACCTGTACTATTGCTGGGATGGTTCGGTTTGATGTTTGTTTTATTTACTTGTGGGTCCTACCTATATGGTCTAATTGATCTTTACTATTGTGCACAATTCAACAACTAAGGACTATGTCAAAAACCATTTATTTGGACCAACCAGTCCAAATACATTGGGTTGCCCTTATCTCTTTTCCCGAGAAAAGATGGAAATGTTGTCTGACATGACTGAAACGGGTAACTTGCCTGTATTTACGCACGCTGGTTGTCTGGTTGAGAACGCAGCACGCTGTTATAGAACATTGGCTTTTGATTGTGCATTGGTCCCTGCTGTGTGCTGTCTAACTGGCGGTATTTCGGTATTGAACGCTGAATCAGTCTCTGAAAATCTCCGAGTCATCAGTTACTCGTACGCTGTTTTTTTAGCAACTCGTACGTTCATTGCCGTGGAGATCGTAAAATCAGAAGACAAATCCTGGATAAAGCCCAGACCAGCCGAGCCAAGTGGGAAAAGCTAATGGGCCTGGTTGCTTTCCGGCTACTCGAAGGTGGATCGGCCCAATAACAGCCTGCCTTGTCCTGCTGATGTTTTTGACACGTCCGCACCTAAGGTCTCGTCCTCGTCAATGGTCACATGCAGGTTGCACTCAGCCGTGAGCTCATGCTCCGTTTACTGAATACAGATTATTCTTTCTTCCCTGAAGTTTGTGGTTGGCCGGTTGCTGCTTGCTTAAGGCTTGATGCTGTCTCCCCTTTCAGAGTCAATGGTTGCCTGTACGTACCTAGCACCCAACCACTGTGGGTTTCAACGAAAAACTAAATCAATTAGAAGCTGGTGATCCGTCAAGGAAAATGTTTAGAATGTAAACAATTTGTGTTTCAGTGGTTAGTGGTAGGAGCAAAGTACAGTTCTATCATGGCATGATGTGCGTCAATGAATACATACATCTCTAAACTACGTATTGCGACTTGCACACATGTTTAAAAGTAAATAGGCATCGAGATCGCTATAAAATGGATCTGTAGAGGAGGCATGGCTATAGTTTAACCGTTGAAAGTAGAAAAGAGAGACTGAAAGAATCAATCTGAGAATTATCTTCATTGATTGAATGAAAAGCCTGATCACATATTTATAAAGGGGAAAGGGCATGCCCAAAAGGTATGTCCCTTGGAAGTTGGCCTTTCACGAAAGGTCCACACCCTTTCGCAAAAAGGTCCTCTACAATAATCTTTAATATTAATTGATCACTAATTAAATTGTTTCACAACACTCCCCCTTGATCAATTAGCTCCTTGCAATCTTCATGTAATCCTTATTCAATCATCTTTGATTATCATATGAGAAAAACTTCTCCAAAAATTCTATGGGAAAAATATTAAGGAGAAACCATTTTGTATGTCCATATATCATTAAAACTTCTTTAAAACCCAGTGGAAAAATATAAGGAGAAAATGATATGACAGATTTAGATTATTATCTCATTGCAAACTCATATGAGAAAAACCTTGAAAAGGAAAACTCATAAGTAAGTTTGGAGATCAATAATATTATTATCTGAGGATCATATTCGAATAACCTTCCCCAAAATCCAATGGGAAAATATCAAAAGGAATTGTACTTAAAAACTCTTGTAGAGAAAATAGAAGATATGATATAATATGTCTTGAATACCACCTTTAAAAATCCCGGTGGGGAAAAATAGGTGATGGCATATATTGTTGTATTAATATTGTCTCATTAAAACCTTTTATAAGAAACTTTTGTGAGGAAAAACTTATATAGGTAAAAGAGTGCAATATGATGTTTGGATAAATTAGAATTTTAAGAGACTCTCCCCTCAACCTTGTAAAATTTAAAGTTGTTACCCACCTCGTCCCACCTCGTCCTCGTCAATGGTCACATGCAGGTTGCACTCAGCCGTGAGCTCATGCTCCGTCTACTGAATACTGATTATTCTTTCTTCCCTGAAGCTTGTGGTTGGCCGGTTGCTGCTTGCTTAAGGCTTGATGCTGTCTCCCCTTTCAGAGTCAATGGTTGCCTGTACGTACATAGCACCCAACCACTGTGGGTTTCAACGAAAAACTAAATCAATTAGAAGCTGGTGATCCGTAAAGGAAAATGTTTAGAATGTAAACAATTTGTGTTTCAGTGGTTAGTGGTAGGAGCAAAGTACAGTTCTATCATGGCATGATGTGCGTCAATGGATACATACATCTCTAAACTACGTACCATTTGCACTAGAGATCTGCAAAAGCGTGCGACTTGTACACATGTTTAAAATTAAATAGGCATCGAGATCGCTATAAAATGGATCTGTAGAGGATGCACCGGCTATAGTTTACAACTGTTGAAAGTAGAAAAGAGAGACTGAAAGAATGATCTGAGGATTATCTTCATTGATTGAATGAATAATCTGATCACATATTTATAAAAGGGAAAGGACATACCCAATGGGCATGTACCTTGAAAGTTGGCCCTTCACGAAAGGTCCACGTCCTTTTTAAAAGATCCTCTACAATTATTTTTAATATTAATTGATCACTAATTAAATTGTTTCACAACACTCCCCCTTGATCAATTAGATCCTTGTAATCTTCATGTAATCCTTATTCAATCATCTTTGATTATCATATGAGTAAAACTCCTCCAAAATCCTATGGGAAAAATATTGAGGAGAAACCAACTTGTATGTCCATATACCATTAAAACTCCTTTAAAATCCAGTGGAGAAATATAAGGAGAAAATGATATGGCATATTTAGATTATTGTCTCATTGCAAACTCATATGAGAAAACCCTTGAAAAGGAAAACTCATAAGTAAGTTTGGAGATCAATAATATTATGATCTGAGGATCATATTCGAATAACCTTCCCCAAAATCCAATGGGAAAATATGAGAAGGAATTGTACTTAAAAACTCTTGTAGTGAAAACAGAAGATATGAATAATATGTCTTGAATACCAACTTTAAAAGTCCCGGTGGGGAAAAATAGGTGATATGACATATATTGTTGTATTGATATTGCCTCATTGAAATCTTTTATGAGAAACTTTTGTGAGGAAAAACTCATATAGGTAAAAGAGTACAATATGATGGTTGGATACATTAGAATTTCAGGAGAGTCTCCCCCTCAGCCTTGCAAAATTTAAAGTTGTTACTCACCACTTACCATGAACACCATTCTATATATGTAGTGGTGGATAAGTACATTAGTGATATTTTGCAAGACGTTTAATCCCTCACTTTGTAAAAATGAGGATAAAATATTTTGGGCAATAAGTTAATAATAATGCTCATATGTAACATGGTTTCATCCTAGCAATACAAGTTGCATTATCATTTATGGATAATGTTTAGTGATTAGATGGAATCACATTTTATCATTCACCGAAGTCATACATATACATGTGATACTTCATAATGACAAATAAAAGTTTCTATTAGAGTATATTTTGATGACTCACATGTAAACTTTATTATCTGTATCAGTCTATGATCTGGCAATATGGGGATGAGTTAGCCAATATCTTGATATCCCACTTTATCATGTATTGAGATTAATCAAGATCTTTTGGTACCATTTAGATATCTGTGGATATCCGTTTTCGACTCCCACCAGTATGGTGTCGTTGGAGTTGTACTATAACAATTTGTATGATACACAAGCGCTTTGTTGGCACTAAGTTTATCATCCCAGTGTCTAGATGGATATTGATCCATCTTTAGGGATTGAATGACCACAAGTGTTGATTGATATGCTTGCCCAATATTATTTGAATATTGGTATAAAATACCAATTGAATATTTATAAACTGATATATATGCATAAGTTGTAAACTTAAGCATAGTTTGGTTTTATCCAAATTTTCATCTCAAATACCGTCACAAAATGATTGCTTGTTTGTTTTGTGTGTTGAGATGATGGAAAATACAAGTCAGATTTATTTATGAACACACATGCAATCATAGTGACCGGAGTAATCCTTCTATGGAAGATACTCACTTAGTCAGTTGTACCACAAATAACTTAACTGTTTAAGGTCATGGAGTGACTTGAGTAATACACAATATATGTTGCAATTTCTATTTAGATTTAGAATATGAAGTCTGTTGATGACTTTTATATCCAAATCTATCAAAGTCAATTGATCTGCCAATGATTAAATATAGGAACATAATTTTCACACATACCATAAGGGTATGTTGCTTGGTCTCTGTGTGAAACCATTGCTACAATCTCTCATTATCTCACCACCTTGCTTTCATAAAGAATGCATTTGTGAGAAGATGATATTATTATGGTAAATACTTCTCACCAGTGAATGAGAGAAATTCTCCATAATTACCACCTTTGCTTTTACACAATTTGAGTGTTGATACACTCTGCCTAGAACTTTTGGTCTGGATCCAGTTTAAGGTGAATAGCAATTTTGAGGAGCACATATTGATAATTTGTAGTCTTTGTATAATTGATTCAATGGAACCAATATAGCATGTGAAATATTAACACTTTATATCTTAATTCCCACGATGAAAGAGTTAGGGTGTTCCAATGACCCAGTTGTCGGGGATAGATCCCTAGTACCCGCAAGGAAGAAAGAGGACGGACTCCTACTAGAATTTCCCTGTAATCCTACTAGATACATTGTAATCCTACTAGGGCTCCTACCTTATAACCGACTAGTAATCCCACACCCTGAAGTATATAAAGGAGGGCAGGGTCCCTTATATTGGTATGCTAAGACCTCATAGAACCACAACAGAGGACCAAATCCTCAACACCAAATAACACCCAAGTGTAAGGCGCAATATACAACACCCCAAATAGGATGTAGGGTATTACGCTACTCTGGCGGCCCGAAACTGTATAAATCTGTATCTTGTGTCCTCGCTTTTACCTTCGAGTTTCAAATATGACGATCCCCCACCAACAATTCTACTACCTCGACATACCCCTCAGTAGGCTGCCGGGTATAAAACGCCAACATCTGACGCGCTAGGTAGGGGTGATCGTCGAGATCATCGGGCAAGCTGGAAGGAGCTCATCATCAAAACCAAAAGTCGTTGTTGCCTCCGGAAGTCGTCGAGTGCGAGAGCAAGTCAGCGCGCATCATCAATATCACCGGGACTCGTTGAATCCGAAAAGAAGTCTCCACGTGTTGTTCCAGATCAAGGCAGAGGCACAGCAACAAGGCAATCCAGGACTCGTCGATTCCAAATCAAAGTCCATCGCAGAATAGTAGCACTCCGCAACAAATCTATCCATCTCCAAAAGTTACAGCACCGCATACTGCTAACGTCCATATATAGGAAGCGGAATTGAGTGTCAGCACATACACCGAGACGGAATAGAGCGTCCAGTGACTACCCCTGTTCGTATGGCACAAAATTAAAGTTGCTTTGTGCTACATGCACACGGAAGACCACCGAAAGATTCCAAGATCTTCATTTCAACGTACGCAGAAGACGTACGTGAGCATTACTACACCAACGTCCGGTCGCATCGACTCACCAACGACTACTTCAACTTCATGAGGATGGTCGGCGACCCACCGACGACTATCTCGACTACTCATCTCGACTAGAAAACTAGTCAGGGCGGGCCTCACACCGATGATAACTAGTCAGAATCTACTTCAAGTAGTCGGTTTCATCAACAATCGTCGCGGCTTCATCGATGACCACCACGGCTTCGTCGACAATCATCCACGAATCAAGCTAAGTTACTTTTCTAATAATTATTTTTTCTTTAGCTTGTTTTTAGCATGCTTGGCCAATGCACTAACTACTTATTTGTGTACGCCTCTCGACGGAAATTACCCTCCAAAGCTACACTTTGCCAATTATTCCTGGGGCATGTTAACCGATAGCCATGGACTTGGTACACCGAATTATATAGGCTATAGCCACGGGTTGGGTGCACTGAGTTCCGGAAGCTCTGCCACAGGCTTGGTACATCGAATTAGGAGGATCTACCACGAAGTTTGGTGCACTGAGTGCTGGAGGCTCACAGCAGCTACACCCTAGTGAGGCATAAATCCTATGCATGGCAAACACACGCTCTCCTCGCCAAAAGGTAGAGAAGTCTTAAAGACTACTTTACACGCAATCGAGCAGTCTTTTTTATCGCAATGCCGACTACTTATTTTAAATGTCTTCTCTTAGCAATTGTTAATCTACTCGAGCAGAACACGCCTCAATTCATGAAAGCCTCGGATCTTCTGTTATGCCTAAATGTTAGGATGCAAGACAAAGACCTTCGTTGCAGCAGTGCCAGTACACGTACACGAGATAAAGATCTCACACGCAGTGGCAATGACTAAACAAGGACTGGGAGCCTAAACGTAACAGGCTGACTACTTGGGAAAAATATAGCCAAAATAAGAGCATAGCACACAACATTTATATTACATTCAGCACTGAATAAATTTCAGTAGTTTCAATATTCCACAATATGTTACATAATGTATGCATTTTTTAAAGGTCAATCTTCGGCGATGACACTTTGGGACACTCAGCGTACCTGCAATGGCTCCGTTAGCTCCCAGGCTTGGGAGCTAAGCACCAATTACAACTCAGAATATCTCCAATGGCTCAGCTATCTTCCAAGCTCGGGGGCTTAGCGCCAAACAACTACTTAACATGGCTTCTACGGCTCACCTGGCGCATAAGCTCGGGGGCTGGACGCTGCAATATAACTCGGATGATGACTTGTGTGAAGACTAAAGACCCTCGGATTGATTATTTAATCATTTCAAGGCTCGGGGCTGATAAGCTACACCCAACAGTTGATTTTTTCAATACGAAGAAAGAAGATTCAAGATTTTATTGACCCTCAGCCTGATTCTTTGATTCAACCTAAGGTTCGAGAGCTACTCCATATGGAGTGTGACTGCCACCGCCCTCCATATTGCATTCCAAATATGGAGATTACAAAATCAAGACGATCAAGGGCTTGAGCACACCATAGCCTCATGGCAGCTTTGAAAGAACTTTGAAGATTCAACAAGACAAATTACTCGAGGAGCACTAATACTACTCGATGAGGATTTGAAAAGTACTCAAAGACTACTGCATTCGACTATGAAGTGCTCGGGGGCTTGTCAGGGATAGATCCCTAGTACCCGCAAGGAAGGAAGAAGACGGACTCCTAATAGGATTCCCTGTAATCCTACTAGGACTAGGACTCCTACCTTGTAACCGACTAGTAATCCTACCCCCTGGAGTATATAAAGGAGGACAGGGATCCCTAGATCGGTAGGACAAGATCTCATAGAACCACAACAGAGAACCAAATCCTCAACACCAAACAACACCCAAGCGTAGAGCACAATATACAACACCCCAAACAGGACGTAGGGTATTACGCTACTCTGGTGGCCTGAATCTGTATAAATCTGTATCTTGTGTCCTCGCTTTTACCTTCGAGTTCCAGGTCTGGCGATCCCCTACCAACGAATCTACTACCTCGGAATACCCCTCGGTAGGTTGCCGGGTATAACGCCGACACCAATGATGTGCACATGTACTGGGCTTTTTGAATGCTGAACATTCATTAGGCTTTGGATTTGAATATCCATAAAGTGTCTAACAACATGCATGATGTCGATTTGTATTTACTATCTTGGAGGATATCTCCCCCTATTTCCGTGGATGCTTGTAATAAGCTATATCCCTAGTGACCATACTTCTCCCCCTCTTATTTTAGTTTGAGAGTTGAGTGATTTTTTTAGATGTCTTCACTCTTTCTGGCACATTAATTGTAGGGATACTCTTTCTAGCACATTAATTATAGGGATTGGATAAGATGACACTTTTGATAAGCAAATGCATTGGCAGGTTATTTGTAATGTGTTCAAATGAAAGATGTTCTAAACTGTTGGTTCATATATTCTTTGATATGTGCGTGGATGTGAGGATTGAATATGTGTAACATTCATTTTGAATTCCTAGCATTCTATGTGTGGTATTAATCCCCCCTAATGCTTGGAATTTTTCTCAGAGTGTGTTCAACATATGAGCTTGTGCGTAAATCCCCATAAGAGACTTAAGGTATTATATGAATGACGGATAATACCTTGTGTGGGTCCCTAAATGCTCATGATGTATGCTAAGGTGGTGATATCGGTATGTGGAAAATATAAGCGACACGCAGATGGGAGATATTTAGCTGTGTCCATGTTTCCACGTACCAAGTGCAACGAAGGGAGCTGTATGATTGCAGTTTGATGAATTTAGATTATGCTGTGTGTAAGTCCGCATATTACCAACTCGATGTTGATAAATTGAATTCTATTTGATGGTCATACAAATGAGTTATCTCGATAAGAGATTCAATTAAGCTATAATTGGTATCAACATTGGGACTTAGTGATTTATTTCCCAAAATCAAATAATTCCATATGAATGGATTTGATCCTGTGTCCAGGAAAATTTGCTTTAAGTTGAAAATTGATAGCAATGAATTTGGTAAAAATTTTGATGCCTTATGATTGGTAAGGGACACATGTGGGACTATTTGCAAATGCATTCATGAGCACTTTAAAGTGCCTATATAGTCCATAAATGGCTGAATGTGGCCAACTTATCTTGAATGTGTTCAAGAAATGTACTGCCTCATTATTTAGAATTTTAAGGTAAGAGAACCTTAAAATTAATTCTCTTGTGACACATGCGGTGCATAAAATCCGAGGATTTAGAAATGTATGCTATGATCAATAGAATTGATAATAATTTTTCTTATCATCTATGAGTCAGAATGACCAAGGCTATCATACCAATTCATGATATGAGCAAGATTGAAATTTATTTTATACGCAACATGTCAAACAGGATTGATGTATGTACATATGAAAGGATTATTATGAATATTTAATTTCCATATTAGCATTTTTCTTAGTAACAGGTTTCAATAAAACATAAGAATGGATGTCATGAAAACATATTGGGGTATTTGTAAAATACATGAGTGTATCTATGATTAATAATTGAATAACTGTAAGGATATTATATATCTCCCGCAAATGTGATAGTGGTAATTTGATCCACTAAACAAAACTCCTTTTCTATTTGGTTTGATCCTGAATGAATACCATGTAGGAGATACAGAATATTAATGATGGACAATATACTACACATATATAGTAGTTTAATATTCAACTAATGATGATAATTCTTGGGATAATATGGAGACTTTTGGATGTCTCATTTTTGAAGTGAGTTTCAAATTGATCTCATGAATTCGCTTGCCTCCAAAGAAGTGGAGGTATTGTTGAACCAAATATTTGATTTGGAAATAATATGTACTTGAAATATACAACCACATTTTAGACAAACGTGGGATTTGTCATTATGGTCACTTTTAAGAAAAAGTAACTTTTTATGTGTGAGATCCATTGTGTTGTGCCAGTCCCATGCATCGGCCGCCGATTGTCGGCCTTTGCCAGCCGTTAGCCTAGGCCGGCCATTTAGAAGTTGGAGGAGAGGCCAGGCCCGCGGCGAATACCCGGGCGTTGGTCTATAGCTGCAACGCGGCCGAGGGGCCTAGCTGCCGAGGGTGGCGACGGCTGGACCATGGCTGGGGGTTTGTCATGGGCGCCGTCGCCTAGGCCATGGCCGCCGCGTGCCCGAAGATTCGATCGAGCGGGAGTGTCGCCGCTGATGCGGCCTTGGAGGAGCGACGTGGTGCCCCTGGGCAGCGAGTCCTTAGCAACAGAGGACGGTGAGGGACTCCTCCGCTACTGGTGGTCGTCACCACTCTCTATGGTACCAACGTCGCTGGGCTAGGCTGCTAGACTTGTCCCATTGGTGGAGAGAGGAGTCGGCGTCCATGATGTGGAGTCTGACGGCGAGGTCCCCATCAATCCCTTCCGGCGAAAATAGTGACATTCGCGGCCACCATAGAAGCAGTGATCATGCCATCCGCGATGTCCTGTAGGACGACAGCCATGGCGTTGTAAAGATCGGCCACCTCTTCTGCGGAAGCAAGAACCAGGACGGCGTCCAATGCTCCAACGCCAGGACCGTTCAGTGGAATGAAATGGAAGTCATTCTGGGATTCATCTTACCCCGTGGTGTTGAGGCTTTCTATCTCCTTCGTGCCCAATGGAGAGCAGAGGTAGTGCAAGGGAACTACCATTGTTGAGGGTGATGAGGCCTTCATGTTTCTGTCGCCGCCAGCTTCCAATGGTCTATGCGAATTTAGTGGAGAGCATACATGTCTGATAACGTGCTGAAAATAGAAAAGAGAGACTGAAAGAATGAATATGAGGATTCTAAATATTGATTGAATGAATAGTCTGGTTACATATTTATAAAGGGGAAAGGACATGTCCAAAGGTCATCATGTTCCTTGGAAGTTGACCCCTTCACGAAAGGTCCGCACCTTTTCATAAAAGGTCCTCTACAATTATCTCTAATATTAATTGATCACTAATTAAATTATTTCACAATAACAACCAAGACTAGTTGGTAAACTAGTACTAAATCCCAACCCAAGCAAGTAATGCTCCACACATGCCCATAAAAAACGGAAGCGCGAAAGCTCCTGAACAACTGATGTGAACACTCAACTACACCTACGCTGCGCAACCAAGTCAAAGTTTCAGAGAGATGCGGATGCCACCAAATGCTAAAATTAATTATGATTATATCTTAGATAAGGCAGCCAGGCGGACATCAGAATGCTAATTGTGGTTTGCAACGCGCGTCTAGTGGAAGATATCGACACCTCGAGTAACAGTTACATTTGCAACTCTTGCACATCCATCACGCCATCACTCCTACGTGGAACAAGAGTACACGCCTGGGCCTCCAATGGTTCCGTCTTGCAGAGCTTTCACCAGAGTCATAAGAGAGCAAGACCGAAATGATTTTTAACCGCGCAATCATCTCATATTAACAAGCAAGAAGCACTTCAATCCAATCACGTTTCGCATGATATTTACACCACTGCATTTCCGATCAAACAAACCACACCGCAAACACAACAAAAGACGCCAAAACTTCAAATTCAGAAATTCGAAGTGCTACAGCTACAAAGATAACTACACCAAGTAAAAGGAAAAATGAGTAAACCAAGAGCAAGCATATACACATTGGCTACCTCCATGCAGGAACTGTGCCAGCCCACCGTGTGGACCCGAACCGGATGTCGTCGCTTCCGCGGCCGTCGCGGCCCGGCACGAGGACGCGCGCGGACGCGCTGCCACCTGCGTCCCTCCGCACCAGGCGCCTCTCCTCCACCGTCCGCAGCAGCACCACCCCCTCCGCGCGCTCGCGGAGCTGCCGCGCCGCGCACACGACGCCCTCGTCCAGCCCCGCCCACTTCCATTCCGGGGCCGGGGCCGAACCGTCCTCCACCCGACGCAGCACGCACACCAACTCCACCGCGTCGGCCAGGGACAGCGTGTCGAGCCGCTCCCCCATCTCCTGCACCCGCGCGGCGATGTTCCGCTCCGCCGCCACGCGGTCCTCCTCGGCGAGCCTGACGGCCTCCCAGACGAGCGCGTTGGGCTGTGGTCCGGACGACGGGGGCGGCGGGGCGTGGCGGACGGCGTCAGCGACGGCCACGAAGGCGGCGAGCTCGGCGACGAGGTGCGGGTTGGGGAGCGCGACGAGGTACTCGGCGTCGGCGGAGGCGTCGGGGAGGAGGAGGATGAGTTCGAGGAGGCGCGCGGAGAAGCGGACCCACGACGCGGCGGCGAAGGAGGAGCGGCCGAGCGGGAACGCCGCGAGCGCGAGCGGGTTGCGCCCGGACGCCGGGTGCCGGGCCAGGGCCGCGAGGAGCTGGTCGCGGAGGATGAACGCGCCCCGCGCGAGGAGGACCCGCAGCGCGACGAGGCACTTGAGCGCCACGGCGGCGTCGCCCTGCCCCGACGCCGCGGCGCGGAGGCGGTCGACGAAGGCCGCCGCGAGCGCCGCGGCCAAGAGGCGGGAGCCCCGGCCGAAGGCGAGGAGCGCGTCCATGTGGTGAGCGGACGGCGGGGCCGTGGAAGGGTGGTGCGCCGTCGCGCGCGCCACCGCGTGGTGCGCGTCGGCCGCTGAGCCAGGGGAGGCGGGGGCCGGGGAGAGCAAGCTGGACGCGAGCCGCCGGAGCTTGAGGCCACCCATGATCGAGGAGACGGGGAGGGTGTGAACGGCGAAGAGGTTGGGATTTGGAAAGTGGAAGGAAGCTCTTGCTTGGCTTTCTCGTGCGGGTGGGCTAAGACACACGCGAGGGGTGATCTAGGCTGTCGGATTCGTTTGACTCGATCAATTAGGTCCTTCCGATCGTGCAACAGAAGATTCTAGTGCAGGGTTCGCTCATATGAGATGAGATGAGGAGACGAAGAAAATGTCAACCTTTGTCCCGTCCACTGCTTTCAAACGAAAGATTGTTTGACCTTTCAAAGGAGGGGTCAACGCCCAACAATAAAAAGGTTACGCTGCATTCATGCCGACATACCTTCATGGAGTGTGATGCATGTGTGTTTGTTTGTTTGTTTGTGTTTGTCTTTAATTCTAATTTCTAAGTCTATAACCCCTAAGCCAGGATGTGCCCTCGCCGGTCCATGAGGACACAAGTTTGTCAGGGTTTATGTTCTAGGAGTGCCCATTCATCACCTCTTCAGTCTTGAACTAACTTTGCGGTACGTAGGATCCTTTCCAAACCTAAAACGCACCTCAAGCTGCTAGTAAACAACTTTGCCACTTGACGCATTACACTCGGTTACGTGGCACCTGCCCTACTCCTAACCAAAAAACAAACACACTGGGTAAACAAGCAATAAACAAATTACATCGTGAACGACGTGAGCTGGCTAGCTGAGCATTCGCACGAGGTGACTCATTGAGTGAGAGTTGGTGGGGGGTGTCGATGTCAGCAAATTAATGCGCTGTGTTGCTCTCTGACGGAGCAACTTCTTCAAAGTGGATGAGTATAGCCTAGAAGCCTCCCTGAAATATCTCACAACGAACACAAAGGCTTACCGGGTCTTAAAAAATAGCTAGGAGCTCCCGCTTGGTTCATCCAGCAGCTCAGCTGATAGAACGAAGCAGTCACATTCTTTGCACTAGCGGTGATACTCCTGCAGGCTGCAGATAGCCATTTCTCGGTCAATTGATTAGAAGTGTACGTACAGGAGCAGCGGAGAAAGGAACAGGGCATGTTTGGTTTGTGCCCAGGTTTGCCCAGCTAAAAATTGATCATGATCGAATCATGGCAATGCCAAAATCTAGGTGTAGTGACCTTACCGAACATTGTATATAATGCGAGGATGACACATAGGTTCCATATGTTATAAATTTTTTTACCTCTAAATATAGTCAACTAAGATCTTGTTTTATAGATTTAATTGTAATAAGTATTAATATGCAAACAGATTGTGAATTAGATTTACCATTTAGTATATATTACCGATCAAAGCCTATTAATCCTTGTTTTTGGTATTTGTGCAGCTAATAAGCTGCTGCCACATAGCTCTTGGAGCTACCGTTGGCTGCCAAATTGTTGGCGAGCGATTTGGCCGCCCATGATTTCGCCGTGTTCCAACTAGTAGGAAGTTGGCAGCCGATGATTGACAGGCAACCAAACCTTAGCCAAATTTCGAGGGCGCGCCAATTTTTTTGGAAGGGTCACAATTGTTCTCTTGTCTACTCGTCGATATGTAACGCCGCCACGCCAATGCCCCTCAGCACCAGCATATCGCTTCCTTTCAGTTTTCACTTTCAATCGCCGCTGTAGTTTTTCACTTTTCAGTCATTCGAGCTTTTCACGGAGCATGTTCAGTGACTCAGTCAAGAATGTTCGGTAGCACTCCACTACAAAGAAAATAGCTCCACTCTACTAACTTCACAAAATTCCCTACCAAATACGTCCAGCTCCACCAATTTCGATTTTAGAAAAAAGTGGAGCTAGGGGTCAGATCTACGTTTTTCATGGAGTACCTCAAGGGGTGCTCAAAAACACTCATTTTAGACCTCCTCGTGGAGTTGTGGGTATTACGCAACTTACCGGTTCACGAAACAAAAGAATCACTCACCTCCTCCCGTCGCCCCCTCCCACCGTGGCCGTGCCGCCCCTGCCCTCCACGGTCGGGCCACCGTGGCCGCGCCGCCCCTGCCCTCCACGGTCGGGCCACCGTCGACGGACAGCCCGTGCCACCCTGGCCCACCGCCAGCGCCTCTGCTGCCCGCTAGCCTCGCGGAGCCGTGCCGGCGATCGTCGGGGCTGGGGTTCACGTTTATCATTTGGGTAAGGACAAGGGTGCTGCCGGCGGATCTCCATGGATCTCGTGGCCTGCGGCCACGACAGGGACAAGGGTGCTGCCGCTCGGAAGAAGGAGAAGGAGCGGGCGGACGTCAGCATGTCGGTCTTCGTCGACGGCGAGCGCGTGCTCTATGTGGGGCGGCTGCGCTGAAGTTCCGCGGCAGCGAGCGGGTCGACCTCGACGGCCAGGTCTCCTGGGACCTCCGCAACTGGCTCTTCCCCCACGCGATCCTCCCCCCCCCCCGGACGCCTCGACACAGGTGCAGGCCCACATGGTGCTCGTCTTCCGGTTCGAGCTCACCAGCGGCGGCGAGGAGCGCGACGCCGATTTGGGGAAGGATCCCTCCCCGGACAAGGCCATGAGGAGGAGCACCGGCGTATGGGGAGGCTACCTCGCACGGTGGAGGCAACGGGACTGGAGCGAGACGGGCAGCAACGGTGAGTGGAGGAAGGGGCGAGCATGGAGGCTCGCCAAGGAGAGCTCGGCGACGGCGGCGTCCGTGGCGTCCTCGACGGCGTCGTGGGCCAGCAGCTCCATGGTGATGGACTGGGCCAGCCTTGAGGAGGTCGAGATGCAGCGCGGTGACGGATTCTCGCTGCTGATCTACGCCTAGCTAACACCGGCGAGTGGCGATGGCGGCGGCATTGCTCGGATTGGTTGCAGTGATGGTAAATTTTCTCCGGATTGTTGTAGTAGGTTGCGATGTTCTTCTGCAGTTAGAGCCTTGAGGGATTGAAATTGAGCTTGGACTTGGATTACAGTAGCGCCATTGCTGAGTGAAGTGAACAATTAGTGTTGATTTTTTTCCATTGTTAGCAAAATTCGCATCTCTTGATAGATTAATGAATGGATAGTTTGAAGCCAGGGGGGACGCATTCAGCACAGTACAGTCTGGACAGTTTGAAGCCAGTCCACCCAAATGATAAACGTGAACTTTTTTTGACTGTGGGTCCCACGAGGGTATAATAGACAATGCACATCAAATCCCCTATGTTACTCAGTCGGTTCCTAATTATTCGTTTGATAATGTTATCTTTTGTACAATTCGTCATACTCAAAAAGTTATCTTAGTGTTTTTTATTGTGACTTGTTTTATTGTTAAAAGGTATTTAAAACATACCTTATATTTTTCGTATTTGCACTAATTTTTCTAGATAAGATGAATGCTAAAATATTGTGACAGAAAATCAGCAATGTCAAATATTTAAGAATGAAAAAAAGGAATACATATGCCACTTATGCTAACAATATAGACAAACTCTCCAACAATTCAAGTCTTGGCACATTACCATAAATTATCAGTTTTTTTTCCTTGAATATGGAGGAGAGATGTCCATCCTCACCAGTGTCGTCTGTCGTGGGTGAGGGAGTGTGTCGATCGCAACATGTGAGCCTCGCTAGCGTTGGGCCATGCGCTAGAGACCATCTCATCCAAGAGAGCTAATACTTGAAAGAGCACCAGCGCTATTTCGTAACTAAAAGAAATAAAAAACAACAACTAAGTCTGCTTAAATTCGTGAGTTGGCAACTGCATCCGCACGTGCTGATCGGCTCCAGTGGAGTGGTTGAGCGTCGACGTCAGCACACTAATGTGCTATGCTCCCCCTCTGACGGAGAAACTTCTTCAGAGGATATGGCAGGACAGCTTATCAATCACGCTAGCCTCAGGCCGGGGCTGTCACACCGATACACAGGAGCAGAAGCCATCACGATCCTTGCACTAATGATTATCATGTGCAGGGTAATCATTGTTCAATTGATTGTCGTCCGCGTCTTAGGTTTCTCTTTACTCATAAATTATGCAGCGATAGAATAGCCCAGCCGACCGTGTCGCTCTCCCGCGCGGCACGGACAGACCCAACCCTAGTTCTGCCACCACCTCCCCCTCCTCCCTCCTATCTCGCCACCGCCGGAGCTGGCCGCCGAAAGTCGGTGCGGCAGCTAGGAGGGCGGCAGTGGGGCCAAATCGGCTGTGGGGCCAAATCGGCTGTTCCTGGGTGGAATCGGCCAGATTTGGCCTGTGGCCGCCCCAGGCTTTTGAAGGTGAGGGTGGGCAGCGAGCGCCGGCCATGGCAGCCCGACGTGACGGCCGCGCGGCGATGCCCCGGCGCCGGGCGAGCGGCATCTGGGTGCGGCGAGGAGGCCGCTCGGCGACGACAGTGGCGCGGCGGATGCGAGACGGCCGCGCGGTAGCAGCCTGGTCACCCAGTGCAGGGTACCTTGTCATGGAGATGGGCGGCGCGGCGGGCTTGCTCGTGTTGGTGCAGTGGAGCGCCTTCCCATCTGCAGCCGTGCGTGAGCGCGACGGCAGCGCGTGGACACAGCGGCGACGACGGGTACGAGGGACAGGCGGCGGGGCCTAGATTTGCAGCAAGAGCAAGCATGGCGACAGGAGTGGTCGACGACGAGCATGGTGCCGAGGTGCAGCTGGATGCTACTACGCGATGGCCTCGGCAGAGGAGTCGCGGTGGCATGGTTGCTAGCGACCTGCAGGGCGCCGGCCTGCCGGGCGGTGAGCTTGTGGTGGTGATGGTGACCAAGGTGGGCGGTGAGCTTGTGGTGGCAGCGGGCAGGCGAGGTGTCGGGTGAAAACCTTGCTCGGCATTGTGTTGGGTTGACAACGGCGACGCCTTCGGCACCGCACTTCCTGTTGGGGATGTTGTCAAGGCACCCTCCTTGCTTCGGTGGCAGAAACTTCGGACGAAAACCTATAACACCTCGGGTGTTAATCTTAGGCTTAGTGAACCTCTTTAGTGCATAATGGAGCATCATGGCATTGCATTTGCTTAAACCCTTTTAGTTGTTGGTTATTGTCCAAATGCAACTGTTGACACCAGATTTTGACACGTATGGGATCGGCGTCAAGAGAGGAAAGGATTGGCCGATACGGCGGATTAAAAGGTTACGACTGGGAATCGGCCGATTGGTGCTACAGTTGGGAATCGGTCGATTGGTGCTATAGTGTTTTGGCGGATAGAGTTGGTGGAGATCGGCCGACTGGAAGGCTAGAGCAATTGGGCCACTATGGGCTTAAAGTGGATCAGACAAAGAATATAGAGAAAGTTTGGCCCATGGGAGTATAATAACCAACTCTGATACAAATTGTGTTTGTAAATATTCGTTTTCGTTTAAAATTAGAGATAGATCCTAGTCGGTTAGGAAATCAGTTGTAACAGGCTATAAATAGCCATCTTTAGAGATTTGTAAAAAACACATCAATCAATGCAAACAATCTACTTTTTCCTCGTACTTTACTTTCAAGTCGGCGACTTCGCCAATACTTCTTTTTCTTTCACGAGTTCGTACGGGTTGGCAGGACTGCATCGACACGATCTCCGGCCGATTCTGTAAGTTCCGTTTATCGAGTAATATCTAAGCTTTAACTTCGGGCGCATCGCTGTTGTTTCATTTAGATTTATTCACCAGTTATCGATATCCACTAGAATTATAGGTTTTATCTATCGTTCTAGTTTTATCACCAGTTATCCAGCTTGAGATTTGAAGTGTTGGCTTTATTGTCTTTATTTTTATTTATCATTATCGTATAGCCGATTAGATCTATTTCAAGTGTTGCCTCGTAGCGTTGTTTAGTCTGCTCTAGTAGTTTCTTTACAATCGCTGCATGATTATCGGCTGTTCTATAGCCGGTCATCTTCATAGCAAATCGGCCGATTCGCTGATACGTTTTTCGAGATAGATCAAAATTTTAGCCGATCGAAACCCCGGAAATTTGACACGTTTCTTTCCTTGTCAATCAACAGGTCAGATTGACTGGCACGCCGTGCGAACCGCACCAGGGCGATTACCCGAATAGGAGCTAAGCAGATTCTCCCGGGTCGTGTGTCCGACGCTGAAGGCCATCGGCCGATTTCTAGCGCCAACACACTTTTGGCACGCCCGGTGGGACCACTTCAACATCCAACATGTCGAAAGCTGCTAAGATCTCCGAAGACAACGTCATCGAGGTAATGGAAGCAGATATCAAGGACGATTAGAGAGAAGAATTGGCAAAACACCTAGAAGACTACAAGAAGGTATACCTGCAATCTTTCAGTCGTACCAGAAGCGGGGAGGCCATCAAGAAAGCTCCTCTTCCAACTCCCCGCCAGATCACCATTGCTGAGGACTCGGGCAAGATGTCCGACATGATTCAACAGTCCGTTTACTAGGCTTTCATCGACCAGTCCTCAGTGATGACCAACACGGTATACAATGCAGTCATCAGTTCCCTGGTCAGCGGAGTAGCTCAAGGATATCAGGGGCCAGCGTACGCCCCGCCTATTGTAACTCTAGTCAGGAGCTTACCAGGCACATCTCACTCGGCTCCTCAGCCGATACTGACACAACATGGAGGATACAACACCTCAATTCCTCCAGGATACAACGGTGCGCCATACTTTCAATCACAAGCACCGCCTCAGCCTGCCCAGATTTCCTCCGTGCAATCATTGCCCTCAAACTCAATGCGTTGGGGGGCACCAATAGCGGCAGCTGTCCTGGACCAATCGGCCGATTACGGAGGCTCTCCGATCCAGGCACTGCTCCAATCGGCTATCCAGACGACGGTCCCACAGTATCAGCCAACCACGTCAGAAATCGGCCGGGGGGCAGATTGTGGCGGAACCGCCCAAATTAACCTGACTAAAATGCATATAAGTCGCCTGACACACGATTATGCACTTTAAGCAAGTCAACCTGGTCGACCGTCGGATTTCATCCGATGAACCACTTACACAGGATCGAGAAGCATCGCTCACATGAAGGTGAGTAGCACAGAGATTACAACATTCCCATCACATTGACTTAGTTCCACAAATTATTAAATCAGAGTTTGTGAAATTCAAGCAACAAGGTTCGAACAGTCGAATAAAACAAGCGGAAGCTAAACGTCGATACATGATATCATGACGAAGCCGATCATGACATCAAAAATCTCTGCCATCGCCGTCCGAGGAGGGATCCCACTCGACTGTCCAGCCCAGAGGGAGCTGGGTAGGCCAAGTGGTGCCAGCAGCCAAACTATTAACATCACCTAAAAGGTTAAGTCACAACAAGGCTGAGCAACTAATACTCAGCAAGCTGACCCGTCGGGTAAACTATTTTACCAAGACCTAGACATGCAACGCTTTTCTGGCTCTGGATTTGCTTTGCCAAAAGCATCTAAAATAGGTTCTTACTTTCAATATTTTAGCTCAAGTTCTATGTTCTTTATCCAATCTAGATTAACAACTTATACTAAGCAAGCATAGTTTCCAAGCAATTAAGAACAAGCATCAAATTAATATCACCATCATGTTCCATCGTTATTCAGTGCAGAATAGCGATCAAGTAGTCCCAAATTGTGAGAGGCAGACGAATTGATTCGAATTTATTAACCATGCATGGCGAACCTAATCTCACGATATCCACGCACCACGAGGGGTCGCTTCATTTGTCAGCCATCTCCATCGATCCCTTAGGCACGTGTCAGGGCCAATTGCCTTTGGCATGCAATGCTCCATAATCCCGACCTCTGCCGTACTATGACCACACTTGCACCCACATGATGCACCATGGGAAACGACGTTCCAAGGACAACCGGAGGGTATGCCACGCCCCAGTTCAATCAGGTACTAGGCTTCCCCATCCCATACTAGGTATGAGATTAGTACTTTCAAACACTTGATCACGAACGCCGACACGTTTCGACCTTAGATCAATTTCATTTAGACAGACGGGGCAATCCATCAAGTATCGAACATAAGCCCGACCCCGTCCGTCGTCCTTATAGTTGCAACATAAATAAAACATTCAATTCCTATAACTCGCGAGTGACAGGAAATCACTCGACTTTTACTGGAACCTATTAAGCATTGCAACTACTCGACCTTTAACAACTAGTATTCAGATCAAGGTACCAAATTCATGCATCTATGGTTTCAATCAACTCCTACAAACGTAAATGCACAATAATAAGCATCGCAATTGGCATAAGAGTAAAATAGGGAATTCATGCACCGGGGCTTGCCTTCAGGAAAAGTTAGCGGTTCATCGGGGTCTTGATCCGGTTCAGGCTCGCCTCCAAGTGATGAAGCTCCGCAGCGGGGTCTTCCTCCGGTGCCGGGTGGAGCTCGTAGGTTCCGTCGGCGAGATTTGCTTCTATACGACATGCACATGCAAGAGTTTAGTTGTATTTGCGCGTGTACCCAACGATGCAAGGCATGGCTTAATGAAAAAGGAGTTGCAACAGCCACATTCACTTCGACAAGGTTAAACTTTCTTTAACTTCAAACGAGTGTGGTCGGTTTAAACTTGAGTTCGAATTTGATGGTGATTGTGTACATATATAGTTTCTTACAACTTAGAGTTGCCTAAAGAGAGTGAAAGGTCGTGTTTGGGTGGTTCAAGTGCATTAGGGTAGTTACTTACTTCTGAATGTTTTTATGCACCTCTTCCAATTTCCACGTATTTGGTGTATGAGGATTTGTGTTTTCTTTTATTCCTTTAGGTCGATTAATTTAACCAAAAAGATTTCATAAACAAACAGTAGCTAAAGGTACTAAGAAAATTACAGCACCTTAATTAAGCCAACAATGAGTTATTGTAAAATTTTGGAAGCCATTGGATGACTCAAAAAGGAATTACATGCATTTCATTATTAAAGGTAGCATGAGCTTAACTTTTTCTACCTTCAAAGTTACAGTGATACTGAGGATGCAATTTTACCAGTATGTTAAGGGCGTGTTACAGGAGCTTTGGTGAATTTTTCATGATTTTTGGAGAAGGGCGACTATTTCCCCTATTTTCCTTCTAATTAAACATGCTTAACAAGGAAAATGTTTTTATTTCTGATTTGCACCACAACTTATATTTTTCCTGCAAACTATACAGCAAAACAAACTTAACCCAACTGGTTTCACATTTTTCTAAGCTCTGGATCAAAACTTATGCAAAAAGGAAGATTTAATCTTAGATCCCAAAAATAAAGTTAAATCAGTGTCATTAAGTTCTAGACCAGAGCCCTAGTCATTTTTTCTGAGCTTCTACACATAGAAACAAGAATCACATAGTTAGTTTTTTCTCACTTTTCTTCTGTTTATTAGGATTTAAAAGGCCTAAACCATGATTAAAAGCATAGGATATTATTTACAACAGTAACATGAGCAAACTTATTTTTCTTAGGAACTAGACAGAGCAAGGATTCCAACAAAAGTAGTTTGGCATTTTTATGATTTTTCTACAATTTACTGGGCATTTACAAAGTTTAACCCTATTTTGTCCTATTATTAAACTAAAAAGCCGAGGCAAACTTGCATCCTACCCCCTGCGTCTACGGGTTAAACACGCAGGGGTCCATGAGTTTTTGCGCCCAGGCCCCTGGAAAGAATGGGGAAGATGCAATGTCGTCCCCGGGGGCGTGTGCGGCGGCGGCGAGGAAATCCCCGGCGGTTCGCCGGCAGGGATGAGGCAACAAGTTGCCGGAGAGGTTCAGGGGCTCACCTGAGCTCGATTTGGCGGGACTGGGGCGACGGAGATGGCCGACGGAGGTTGGAACGCGGTGGCGGCGACCGAGCTTGGCGGGCGGCGGTGCAGGTGGTGTTCCAGCATACCGGCGGTGTCGGGGAGGCCACGAGCTGCTCGGAGACTTGCGAGGAGGGGTGGCGAAGCGAGCGGAGAAGTCGTCGGAGTGCGGGGTGGCGCGGAGGTGTGAGCTCCACAGGAGCCTAGCGGCGGTGCAGAGGAAAAAGCAGAGGCGCGGTTGTGGGCGGTGGCAAAGGGTGGCGCTAACGGCGAGCGTGACCCTTTTATAGGGCAGCGGTGGAGCGGAGGGTCGAGGCGGGGCTCCGGTGGCGGGAGGATAAGGCCGGGGAACGTCAGGTGCGCGGGCGAGGCGGCCATTGGCCAGCGGCGCCATTGGGCTGGGGAGGCGGAGCTCCGGGCGCTCTCCTACCACAATTGGCCTCGGGCGGAGCGTGTCGTGTGCCTCCGGTTTGTCGGGCGGGCGAAGCGGAGGGCCACGGCCTGGGTTGGGCGAGCGGGCGGAGGCGCGGGATGTTGACGGTGTGGCGGCTTCTCCGGTGGGCGGGCGACGCGTGGGTTGGGCGGAGCAGATGCGCGGCAGGGGGAAGGCACGCGCGCGGCCGGCGGTTGGCCAGCCCGGCGTTTGCCCCGTCCTGTCGCAGGCGCGGGTTGGGCGCCGTGGCTCTCGTCCTGTCGCTGTCTCGCCGGGGATAGGACGCCGGCGAGCTGCCGGTAGCCGGCAGCCATGCGGCGTGCGGCGCGCGGGCGAACATGCCCCGGGCGTGCGGGCGTCGAGGTCACTTCGGGCAGTAAGCCCGACCGGCTTTGGGAGCTCCTTTCTCTAGATCTTTCAACTAAACTTTCAAAACTCGTTTAAGCAAACTTGTTCAACTCTGGGTGTAGTTCAAACTTAGTTTAAGGTATTTGTTCAGATTTGGAAAGGATTTGGAGATACCTTAAGCCAAAGTTTGCCAAAAATCTGGAAATCCAGACAGTCGATTTAGCCGGCGAGGTGGAAAATCAGGGGTTTTGCTATTTTTGACTCAATTTTAGGGGAGCTTCTGAGTTGAATTAGACTTAAGCATTATTGAAGGAGTTCCTCTCCAAACTGAGGACTTCAACTTCTATTTAGGGTTTTTCTTGAGTTTAGTTCAAAAATTTGGAGGAACACCCTCGCCAAGAGGTGCACTCTGAGCAGTTTTCCAGACTTAGTGTTGTAGCGCCCAGCGGCTGAGTTGACTGTTTTACCCGACTTTGATCAAGATTTCGAACAGGTTTGGATTCAATTTGGACCTGGGTCAGTGTAACAAAGTTGGAACATACTCGAGGGACTACAACTTTTATTAAGGGCCTGACTTGAGTTTAGATATGAAGTCGTGAGATAACAGGTTGCAAAGTTGGAGGAGAACTTGAATTACAGGACTTAGGTGGTTTATAGGGTTGTTTAATACTCCAGTTTTGATTCCTATTTTTGACTTCCTCCCACTCCAAATTAGACAAAGTTCCTTTAACAAAAGTTGTTTGAAATTAAAAGTTTTACAACTATTATTTGGGCAAAAATTTAAGTTTGCATATAAAATCTCAAGTTTTATTTCGAACTCCAAAAAGAGCTTCTTAGGGTTAAATTGGACATTTCACTTCTTTGCTTAGTGACTAACCACTTGTTTAGATGTACAAGTACTTAATTTAGGTAGAGTTGTTACACAGATGCTACAGAAGCCCTCAGAAGTGCGGTGCCGATGATGCTGTACGATGGGACGGCGGATTCGCTATGCCACCAACTGTCAAACGCTTAGCCGGCCACGTCGCCGCAGAATCCAACGCACGCTTTGATCCATCACCCGGCCATCCCACCGCAGATCCATCAACATGTGCCGATCCCTCAACCAGTCGTTCATCAGCAGCAAGTGGATTGGACAGCAAGGATAGCAGAGGTGATTCAAGATCAATTCGGGTTGAAGCCGAAAGTATAGACCTATACGTATAAGACACCGTACCCGCCTGCCTACGACTTATTGCTGTTTCCCCATCGGTATAAAGTTCCCGACTTCACCAAGTTTTCGGGACTGGATGACACTTCAACTGTGGAACACGTCAACAGATTCATCATCCAGTGCGGAGAGGCCGCCACACAAGATGCTCTGCGGGTGCGTCTGTTCTCGTCGTCACTGTCCGGGTCGGCTTTCCAGTGGTTCACTACGCTACCGCCAATTCCATCGTTACTTCGGCCGACCTAGAAAATTAGTTCCACAAATACTTCTACGTGGGAGTCCAAGAGATGAAGCTCTTAGATTTGACCAGCCTCAAGCAAAGGAGCGACGAGCCAGTGATCAATTATGTGCAGAGGTTCAGAGAGGTCAGAAACAAATGGTACACCCTAGTCCTGACAGACGCGCAGCTGGCCGATATTGCCTTCCAAGGTCTCGTGCCACACATCAAAGAGAAGTACGCTTCCCAGGAGTTTGAGAGCTTAAGTCAAATCGTTCACCGATTGGCCAGTCAAGAAGTACGCCCTTTTGATCAGTGGAGAAATTTTAAGAACAAGGTGGCCTACTTGGAGGGATCTGAATCTGAGGAAGAAGCGGAAATCAGCCTAGCAGAATGGGTCAAAGGGAAGAAGCCGATATCATGTCCTTTCGGGAAGAAAGAGCTAGAAGCGTTCGGTTTTGATACGTCTAAGGCCGACAAAATTTTCGACTTGCTTCTACAAGAGGGGCAGATCAAGCTCTCACCTTACCATACTATACCATCGGCCGAGCAACTCAAAAAGATGAAATACTGCAAGTGGCACAATGCCACATCTCATGACACGAACGAGTGCAAAATCTTTCGTCAGCAGATACAGTCGGCCATTGAGCAAGGCAGACTCAAATTCGAGGTCCCAGCAAAGCTAGTAAAGCCGATGAAGATTGATCAGCATCCTTTCCCCACTAACATGGTTGACACGGGAAGGAACGCGCTTCAAACGAAAGTGCTGATGTCAGAATCGGCCAAGAAAAGTGGCGCCGTGGACCCCAGAAATCAGGCTACGGTTGAAGATGTCAAAGGGAAGAGACGGGTCGATGACAAGGGTGAAGGATCGGAGAGGCCGCGTAGACCTATCACCTCCCAATTCTTGCTCAACAAGTATCAGCGGCAGCAGGAAAGTTCGAGACACCGCGAGGAGATGATGCGCTGACACGAAGATCATTGGCGATGTCCATTCTTCATCCACTGTTGGGAAAATAACCTCAGGTTACCATCGGTCGATAACTGCCCTGAGTGCAGCAGTCCATATCATGACAATCGCCCATTCAGGAGGTCTCACTCCAGAGATAGAGGATCAGAGCCAATCAGCAAAAACTGGCACGAGCAAGAGAATCGGCGCCTTTCAGTGCATGATCGGCTGGGGGGCAGAGTTGACCGGTATGATCGGCCAAGGGGCAGACTTGAACAGTATGATCGGCTGGAAGGTAGGTTTGACCAGCACAAGTGACTGGGGGGCAGAGTCAGCGCACACAATTGGCTAGAGGAGATGGCCGACGCTAAGGTGTCAGATGAAAATCCCCTAGGGCGAGAACCAGACTGGGAACGTGCCAAACCGCCAGCTAAACCGGTGAACCCCAGGTGGTGCGCTGATGAATTGACCAAATCTCAAAAACGAAGGATCCAATGTCTGCGCCAATGGGAACAACAAGAAGAAGAGCAGAGACAGATGGTGGATAAGAAAGATGACAGGTCTCGAGTCTGGCGCCCTAGAAGCAACAACAATGAGGAGGGCGACAATCAGGAATCGGCAGCTGACGTCAGCATGGTATTCATCTTGCCGATGGAATTCATGGCTCCCGCCGATCGCGATGACACGACAAAGATGGAGGAGCAGATGGCGCAATTGGCTTTGGAGCCAATGACAGCCACTTTTGAGAAACCAGAAGATGAAAAATGACAATATCTCAAGGCTCTATTCCTCAAGGTACACGTCAATGGGCGACCTGTCAGCAAAGTACTGGTAGATGGAGGCGCTGCAGTCAACATCATGCCGTATGCCATGTTCCGGAAACTGGGCAAGAGTAATGAAGATCTGACCGAGGCAGACATGATGCTCAAGAACTTTGAAGGCAACGTGTCTCCCGCCCGCGGAGCACTCTGCGTTGACCTCACCATCGGCAGTAAGACCCTTCCCACTACTTTCTTTATTATTAATGGCAAAGGGACCTACAATATGTTGCTCGGCCGCGATTGGATACACGCGAATTGTTGCATCCCGTCTACAATGCATCAATGCCTCATACAATGGGTCGGTGACAACATCGAGATAGTCACCGCCGATTCCGCCTACAGTGTTGCGGCGGCTGACGCACAATAGTGGAGCTGCGAACACGTCAAGTGCATATCCGGTAGAACTTGGGACACCGATTTCTTGAAAGTGTCCAATTTTGGCCTACAGCCGATCCGAGCAGTCGGCTCTGAAGATTCAGATTAGATGGATTAGTTCGTCAGAGAAGACGGAAAGCTTCGGCACGGGTTTACATCGGCCGATTCATTGGAGATGGTGGATTTAGGAGATGGTAGCAAACCAAGGCCGACGTACATTAGTGCGAGCTTGGATCCCGAGTACAAAAGTAAATTGACAAGTTTATTACAAGAATTTGAAGATTGTTTTGCTTGGGAATACCATGAGATGCCTGGTTTAGACCGGTCCATTGTTGAATACCGGTTGCCCATAAAACCGAGGTATCGGCCGTATCAGCAGCCTGCGCGGCGGTGTAACCCTAAAATTCTACCTAATATAAAGGCCGAGATTACAAGGTTGATTGAAGCAAAATTTATTCGACAGTGCCGTTACGCCGAGTGGATTTCTAATATTGTACCCGTATACAAGAAAAATGGAAAGCTGCGCATATGCATTGACTTCAGGAACCTTAATCAGGCTACGCCGATGGATGGGTCCAATGCTGACAGCCGATGTGTTGATAGATGCCACAGCAGGACATAAAGTCATCAGTTTCATGGACGGTAACGATGGGTACAATCAAATATTAATGGCCGAAGAAGATATTTCGAAAATGGCTTTCAGGTGTCTAGGACACCTCGGTTTATTTGAGTGGGTAGTGATGACCTTCGGATTAAAAAACGCCGGTGCCGCATATCAAAGGGCCATGAACTATATATTTCACAAACTTATTGGTACACTAGTAGAAATCTACATCGATGACGTCGTGGTCAAGTCAAAGGGACATCAGGAGCATCTGGCCGATTTACAAGAAGTGTTGGAGTGCACAAGGAAGCATGGGTTGAAAATGAACCCGAACAAGTGTGCATTTGGCGTGTCGGCTGGATAATTTCTAGGATTCATGGTCCATGAGCGTGAAATAGAAGTCAACCGGAAGATCATAGCCGCCATAAACAAGGTTGTAGCCCCGCAGAATAAAACTAAGCTGTAGTCCCTAATCGGCAAGGTCAACTTTATTAGAAGATTCATATCCAACTTGTCCGGGCGTATCCAAGCTTTCACTCCCTTGTTGAAGTTGAAGCCCGATCAGGAATTCGTACGGGGAGAAGAACAGCGCAGAGCATTAAAAGACATCAAGCAATATCTAATCTCGCCACCTGTATTAGTCCCGCCACAAGCTGACAAACCGTTCAAACTATACTTATCGACCGATGAGCGGGCTATCGGATCGGCGCTGGTACAGGAGTTCGAAGGAAAAGAACGGGTGATATATTATGTCAGCAGAAGGTTCCTGGACGCCGAAACAAGATATTCCCCGGCAGAGCGGCTGTGCCTGTGTCTGTATTTCTCATGTACCAAACTCATGCACTACTTGTTGTTGGCAGAATGCATAGTCGTGTGCAAAGATGACGTAGTAAAACACATGCTGTCATTGCCGATTTTGAAAGGACGGATTGGAAAGTGGATCCTGGCTCTATCAGAGTTTGACCTAAAGTACGAATCGGCCAAAGCTGTTAAGGCTCAAGTCATGGCCGATTTCGTAGCTCAGCATTGTGGACCGGAAGTCGCTGTCGTGGAACTAGTTCCATGGACTCTATACTTCGATGGTTCTTCGTGTGGGGCTGGGTCAGGAATCGGCATCATCCTCATATCGCCTCGGGGGGCAAGTTATGATTTCTCTCTGTCGATAGAAGCATCCGCAACCAATAATCAGGTGGAATACCGAGCAGTCCTAAAGGGCATCCAATTGTTGAGAGAGATCAAAGCCGATGCTGTGGAAATTTTGGGGGATTCCATGCTCATCGTAGATCAATTAACGGGGAGATTTGAATGCAAGGATGATGTCTTGAGGATTTACTAAGAAGATTGCCTCCAACTTTTAAAAGAATTCAAGTCCGCAGTTATTGAGCATATTCCCAGAAATTACAATGAAGAGGTCAATAGGCTTGCCCAACACGCGTCTGGATATCGGCCAATTCAAGGCGCCATGACTCTGGAACTCGGGGCCGACGATTGGCGAAAGGAGATCGCCTATTACTTGAAGGATCCGTCCAGAAAAGTGGATCGGCGAGTGCGTTTTCAAGCCACGAAATATGTGCTGCTCAAAAACGATTTGTTTTACCGAACGATTGATGGAGTTCTGCTCAAATGCCTAGGAATGGAAGAAGTGAAAGTCCTGATGGGAGAAATTCATGAAGGCGTGTGTGGAGCTCACCAATCGGCTCACAAAATGAAGTGGATGATTAGAAATAATGGATATTATTGGCTGACGATACTCGAAGACTGCTTTAAATATTATAAAGGGTGCCAAGATTGTCAGAAGTTTGGCAACGTGCAGCGTGCACCAGCCTCGGCTATGAACCCGATAATCAAGTCGTGGGCGTTCAGAGGTTGGGGAATAGACCTCATCGGACAGATTTATCCTCCATCAAGCAAGGGACACAAGTTTATATTAGTATCTACTGATTATTTTACCAAGTGGGTGGAGGCAATCCCATTGAAGGCCATGACATCGGCCGCTATGGTCGATTTTGTAAGGGACCACATTGTTTATCGGTTCGGCATCCCTCAAACCATCACAACTGATCAAGGGACGATGTTCACTTCAGGAGAGTTCGAGGAGTTCACCGCCGATATGGGAATTAAGTTGTTGAATTCTTCTCCGTATTATGCTCAAGCTAACGGTCAAGCCGAATCATCCAATAAAGGGATAATCAAGTTGATCAAGAGAAGTGGCACCTATGTTTGACTGAGTCTTTATGGGCTTACAGGATGGCCTGCGACGGGGCCACTAAAATATCTCCTTATCAATTGGTATATGGTCACGAGGCGATATTGCCTTGGGAAGTAAGGATGGGGTCAAGACGCACAATGCTTCAAGATCAGTTAACAGCCGATGATTATTCCCTCCTCATGAAGGGAGAGCTCGACGATTTTGGCAGGTCAGCGATTAAGGGCACTGATCAGCATCGAAGAAAACAAGAAAAGGGTAACCAGGTGGTACGATAAGAAGGTCAAGGTCAAACAATTCTCCCAAGGAGATTTGGTATAGAAGTTGGTGCTGCCGATAGGATCTAAAGATCCCAAGTTCGGTAAATGGTCGCCCACTTGGGAAGGGTCATATAGAATTGGCCGATGCACTTCGGGAAATGCGTATATACTGGAAACTATCAAAGGAGAGGAATTCACGAGAGCCTTGAACGGAAGATATCTAAAAAGATACTATCCTAGTATATGGGTGGACGCGTAACTGACGAGAGGGTACATCAAGATGGCATGGCCAACTCCTATTGGCTCCTGTTAGTATAGCTGATGCAAAGATAACATCGCCTTAAGAACGAAACATTCGACTAATCTGGTCGATTTATTATTCGGTACAAATGATGGGGTACATGGCCGACACAGTACAAGTCGCCCTTAGAACAAAAAGTACCAACATATTTATTGGCCACGCTTTTTCTTAATCTCCCTCTCGATCCGGCCTAATTCTATCAAGAGGCTGACACTCTTTTCCTCTAAGTCCTTCATCGCGGCTTCAACTTCGGCCTGACAAGGAAGGGGGTGGCTTCTGTCAAGAGGTGGCCAGGACGTTCCCACCGCGGCATCTTCGAGGGCGACCGGGCGAGGGAGCGGATGACTCCTTTCAGTTGGTGGCCGCTTGGAGCAGTTGGCATCCATATGATCCGGGATCTTCTGAACGTCAGCGGGGATATGATCTTTGAGTTCTTTGTGATGAGCCCTGATCAGATCTCTGTCCGCCTGCGACAACGGTTCATCAGAATGCATGACCTCGATCGCCCGTTTCAGTTCAGGACTAAGGCGCCTCGGCTGAAAAAGGGTAGCAGGTAGCCACCCGGCGTCAGATCGGTTAAAATATCAGACAGAGGAACAAAAGAAGATCTCATACCTGATTGACGGAAAAAGAAGAGGAAGAAGACATCTTGGTGAATAGTCTGATGGTATGAAGATCAAACTACTAGAAGAGAAGAGGACGAGCGATGCGAATGCCTTTGGAAACAATACAGGGCCTCATACTTATAGAAGAAAAAGGGGCGAGAAATTGGTAAGACACGTCCCATCGGAGTAAAAGGGGTAATAAATGAAAGGCTGCCACGAAGGACGGTTCAGGATTGGATCAACATGTCAACGGCTAAAAGACATTAATGTTTTTACAAAGCGTCCAGTACTTTTACAGTTCACCCAAGGAGGGCATTAATAGCCGCAATCGCTCGCTGCCTAACCTGATCGGCCGAGTCTAAAGTCCTCTAGTCGTCATCAGCCGATCTAAGGACTTCTGGCATATGGTGATGGAGCTTGATTGCTTTGTGGGCCAGGCTCTGCCTCTCTTGCTTCAGTTCGGCCATAACAGAGGGGAGGTCTTGGAGTCTTTTCTCTTCAACGGCTATGGCTTTGGTCACCTGCTCCATTTCCTTGGCAAGCTCTGTCCTCCGCCGTTTGAGGCGATCTATGGCACCAACGATATATGGGCGAGAGCTTTCAAGGAAGTTAATGCATTGATGCACTTCTTGAGCCCGATGCTTATAAGAGTCCTCTTCACGAGCTTTTGCTAACTTGGTACGATCGGCCATGTGGCGTAAAGCCCTGAACATCGGAATCCGCATTGACTCGATGTATGCGGCGGGCGCCAGGGCTTCTTATGCCTCTTTGGGAACTCGGCCTCTGATATCGCTGAAGAGCTGCCGAATCGGCGAGGCATCTTCCACTAGTCGGCCGATATCATCCTGGAGGAGGGTCCGTATGCTCTCAAGCTTGGCGCGGACGTCATCGGGGACTGACCTCAGTGTGACTTGATGAGAAGCAACCTCCTCATCATCAGAAAGTGTGACCGCTAAAGAGAAAAGACTGTTGTTGGGGGTATCTTGTTCCTGCGAAAGAATAAGAAATAAAAATACAGATTAGCTGATGGTAATGGGAAATCGGCCGATTTGGGTGACAGGTCTCTTACCTTTTTGAAGTGGATTTCTTCTGCTTGTGCCGGCGGGAGTGTTACCCTCGTCTCAAGAACTGGCACGACTGGCTCATCAGAGGAAGACGATTCAATGATTATCGGTGCCCTGCTCGGACCAGCCTCCTGGGAAGGTACGGGAAGCGGATTTTCATCAATATAATGCAAATGATTAAATCTGATGATATATAATAACTGTCGTACCTCCGTAAGTCGCCTGGCCGATGGTTGTTGGAAAGGTACAATCGACGTGTCCAGGGTAGCCTGCATCAAAATCAGATTAGCTTTTAGTTAAATATCAAAAATTAAACTAAATGACTCTCTACCTCGGTTGGACGAATTGCTGGTGTTCCGGTTTCTGCCTGGAATGTAGCCGATTGTTGCGGAGATTGCACTGGAGCGATTTGTGCATCATGATAGAAAAAAAGAAGTTAATATCGGCAGAATACCTAGAAAGATGTGAGGTGTATGAAGTTACCTGAACGGCTTCTACCAGCAGCGATGCAGCAGCCGCTCCAGCTTCTGTAGCAGCCTGGGGATCGACTTCCTCCATAATTGGCAGAATCGGCGCAGCCAAAGATTCAGCCGATGCCGCCACCGATTGATCGGTCAGTTCTATGCGGGCGCGCACTCGGCGACTCGTTTTCTTTGAGGAGGTTTTCTTTGACTGCTGTTTTAATCAGCCAGTGGCGATGTCTTCAATGGATGGGGCATGGTAGCCGATGAGTGGGAATGGTGTGTATGGGTAGCGATTCTCTATCGGCCTACCACTCCGGCTGCGCGTTGGAGGAAGTCGACTCTCGGACTATAAAAGAAAATAAGAGTTAGTGGCAAATTTGTAGCATAAAAAGGAAACGACATCGAAATCGGCTGAGGAAAGAGTAGTACCGCAGCATTCGGGTCGATGTTGTCAGGGTCCAGATTATTGCAATATGTCGCGGGAGATGCACAAAAGAGATGTTGCTTCCATTCTGCCCACCATAACTTGAATTGTTGAACATCAAAAGGAGCTACTATCCAATTGGTCAGGTCAATGGTGCTGGAATCGGGCACTAAGTTGCACAGCCGATTATAGTCAAGGCCCTTGGTGAGCGCATCTCGAAATTTTGCACGGCCAGCAAAGTAAGCCTGAATCGGCAGCTGACCGAGGGCGATTTGCCGTGCTGCAACTGATGGGTTGTAAAACTCATAAGTTGGGGAATCCTTTCTGGAGAAGAAGTTTGTAGGTAAAATCCCTGACTTAATCAAGGCGTCCGTGAGGTCGTTGTCAAAGGTGTTGGACGTCGAATCATAGCAGAAGGGGAGCTCAAAAAGTGGCTCTATTCTCTGGTACGGGTACCAACTGGTAGATTATTCACTAAAGCCGTTGTAAAAGCATCTGAAGTATTCGGCTGTCTGGGTGGCGATAAACTGGCAACTAGGGAAAGCTGATGCTGCTTTGCCAAAAGAGGTGCATCGGCGCCGCACGGTGGGGTTTTCCTCTGACTCAATGTTGGGGAATGTCTTGGTCTCTATCTGTTGCTGGGAGATCTTGCTCATATACAAATTAAGCCAGAGGGTGATGAACCACCAGGGGCCACCAGGGTTACCAATCAGCTCTCCCTTTGACAGCTTGACGCCGATCTGGTGCATCATACGGTAGGCCAATCCCAATAGGTGTTTTCCTAAAGGAACATTTGCTCCTCTTGACAGGGCTTCGGCCAGGGCTTGTGTGTTGGAAGAAGGGCCGACTGCTCTGCCACAGAAAAGATGTTTCTCTAGCCACATCATCAAGAAGGCCGCGTATTCTCTCTAATTGGCCCGGTCCTCTTGTTCTTGTTGATGTACCCCTTGAGGCGATCTCGTGTTTGATGACATGTTGTCGGGCTACTCATGTTATCATGTACCTTCGTTAGAACCTTAACGTAATCGTCTTCCACTGTGTTTTATTTAAGACTTCTACTTTGTAATCTATCTATTTAATTTGAACTTGGTTTGTAAATTAATTTGTGTACCCTATGTTTGTAAACTGAAATACCATGTTGTATCATTTGTGCTCACCTTCGTGTGAGACTTGTTGCATATTTTTTCGATCGAGATATTCAATGGTTGAATCGGGCTTGACCCAACATACTATCAGATTACACCATTGTAAGTGCGTATTGATCGGATTAACTATTAAGAGCAGTGGCGAAGCTAGAGCGAAATGGAGGGGGGTGCAAGAATAAAGAAGGGATAAAATATAATTACCAAACCGAAGAATTCCACAAACAATATTTTAAGAGAAAAAATAAACTAATGAAAAAAATAAAATACATTACCTTTAACCTTCATCATCAAATCTACGACCTTGCATTTTCATGAAGCGACGAACCACGGCCTCATTGGTGACTTTCAACAGCTCTTCTTTCTCCACATAGCAAATAAGGCTATTGCTCATACATATATCACCAATGCGATTGCACAATTCTATTTTCACAATTTTCATGGCTGAGAAACACCTCTCAATTGTAGCAGTAGCAATAGGTAGCACTAGCACAAGCTTCAAAAGTTGATAAACCATTGGATAACGTTCATGTTTTCTAGTCTTCACCATTATTTGAGAAAGCTCGGCAACACTTTCTAGGTTGGAGAAGCTTTCATCATCTCTCCCATCATATATGTATAGGCCAAGCTCGTGGTTAAGATCCCTCAAATTCCTAGAATCAAAATCATGTGGATCAAGCTTTGCTAGGCTCATCAAATTTTCTATACTAAAATCATGAAATGAGTCTCTTGGACTAAAAGCTGCTGAGCAAACAAGCAATTGAGAGCTTGTCTCGTTGAAGCGGCTGTCAAGCTCTTGAAGTAGCCAATCAATAACATCATTAAAACAATCTACTTGATAATAATGCTTGTTCGTAATTCCAGATTTATGCCTCCACTTCTTCTTTGGATCAATATATTCATCTTCCATTTCCAATTTGCAAATATCATTCTTGTCACAAAATCCATGCACATCATCTAATAGCATCACCTACTTTTCTCTTCTAAGTTCATCCAATTGGCATTTAGTTGCTTTCACACATTTAATAGCATTCACTATGTCCTGATCCTTCTATTGCAATGCTAATGACAAGGTATTTGTGATTCCTAATATAGTCAACATGAGATGCAAATAGAAGACAAAGTCAAAAGACTGGAAGTATCGTAAAAGGTTTGATGCTTGATCTCTGATTTTCCAATCTTTTTTTATCTTTTTCCATAATTTCCAGTACCTTGACCTTTGTAGGAAACATGTCAACCAAACTTTTGAGAGATTTATAATGGGAACTCCAACGAGTATCTCCAGGTCTTTGAAGACTTTGCTCTTGATTCAACCCTATCCCGGTCTGAAGCTGCCCGCAGCCTAATGCTTTACTCATTTATTGAAGATTGATATCTCTAATCATGTCCCTTCTCTTAGATGATCCACCCACCACATTCAATAAGATAGAAATCATAGTAAAAAATTCACTAACCCCTTTATGCTTTCTCGCAATGGCCACA
This sequence comes from Setaria viridis, assembly GCF_005286985.2. Lineage (NCBI taxonomy): Eukaryota > Viridiplantae > Streptophyta > Magnoliopsida > Poales > Poaceae > Setaria > Setaria viridis. The sequence continues at coordinate 33,066,691 of NC_048264.2, read as the reverse complement.
AGGACTAATTGGAGTTGGTGAGCAAAATAGTGAACATAATAAGCTGAAATATTTTCTCTCATGATCAATGATTGCAAGCCGTTGAACTCACCTCGCATATTGCTAGCACCATCATATCCTTGGCCTCTAACTTGCTTTAGGCTTAACTTAAGATCAACAAATAATGCATCAATAGCAGACTTGAGACTTGCAGAATTTGTTTCGTCCACATGAACAAGACCAACAAATCTCACTTTAACAATTCCACATTTATCTACATATCTTAAGACAATTGCCATCTGTTCTTTCCAAGAAACATCTCTCGACTCATCAACTAGCAAGCAAAAAACATCATCCCCAATTTCTTCTAGAATAAAGTGTAGCACTTCCTTTGCAAAATAATGCACAATATCCTTCTTATTTCAGGAGCAATCAAAAGGCTGTTATCCGATTTCTTTTTATCTACTACCTTTCTTAAGGTCGGATTTTGCTCCTCTACAAAATTACAAAATTGCCTGAAGTTCCCTTTAATTAAGGACTTCTTTGACTCGTCATGGCCCCGAAATGGCAATCCTTGCTTCACCAATATTCTAGCAACATCAATAGACCCATTCAAATGAGTAAAATAGTCCTTCTTAGCAGATTCACTCACATCATGGAAAGCAACATCAATGTGTTGTTTTGTTTGTAAGAGATCATCACATTTCTTCATTGCTAGATCGTGTGAGCCACCGACGTTACCAACATGATTTTGTAGCCTTTCCTTTCTATGATAGCTATTCCAACCATTTTTAACAAATGCTTCATATCTACCATCTTTCTTTTCTCTAAACAAGAAACAATAAAAGCAATATACTCTATCTTTGGACTCACTATATTCAAGCCAACCTCCAAACTCATCGAACCGTTCTGGAACAAACCTTCTTGGAACTCCTCCAATCTCTGTCACAGGAAAACGAACTATGCGAGGTTGGCAAGGCCCATTCTCCAAGTACTTTCTTCTCACCCTCTCTCTAACATTAGGATCATAATCATCAATTTGTTTCCTTAATCTTGGATCAGACTTAACCTCCTCCCAGTTGATATCATCCGGCTCCGGTGCTTTCCTTTTGTAAAATCGTTCCATTAATTGACCTGTCATTAGTAACCTAATATGTAAATATGTACTAATTTGTTGGTTGCATAATTTAGGAATAAAGAACAGAATCCATGGGAAATTTGAAATAGGATGACATGCTAAATGTTTAAGTGGCACCTTTAAGAATTCAAGACTAAATTCTCCTGTGCGATCACTCCAATTCCCCAATTGAATCCCGGTTGTACCAATAAACCCTACAGTACAAAAAAGAATACCCAATCATTAAGGCTTTCCGATTATATATATAACAAATCAGATTAATTAAGAAAGAAATAATAAAAAGATTAATCAAAACCTGTGGAGAAGGGGAGGGGAGGGCGACAGGGCATCGTGCGGTCGTGGGCGTGGCGCAAGCAAGCAGCCTTGGGCTCTTGTCTCCTGGGCGCACTAGCGCCATTTTCTACCGTGAGTCCGCAACGGCAGCGAAGTGCCAAGGCCGCAAGGGGCTACCGCGGTGGCGCCTGGCACGTAGGTGCGGCAAGGATCGCCTGCCACTCTGCCAGCGGGAGGCGACGCAGGCGGTCGTCAGATCATCGTGCCGTGGGAGGGGAAACGGCACCAGGTGGCAGGTGATCATCACACGTGGTACTGGCGTCAGTCACCAGGCGCGTGGAGTTGGACTTGGACTGCTGGGCTGCTTGCTGTTGCAACACGCCGATCGCCAACCATCAAAAATCTGGGCCATTAATGATTAACGTGCTGATGCATTTGGGCAATTGGGCTGCTGGCTTGGCAATCTAGGCCATGGGGGTGCAGCTTGTTGGGCCAAGGGGGTGCATAAAGGGCCAAGATGTGGGGGTAAGCACTATTTTTTTGGGGGGGGGTTCATCTACACCCCCTACTGACTACTGGGCTTCGCCCCTAATTAAGAGGATGGTTAACGCACTTAAGCTAGTTTAATTTGGGCAGTTCTGCCACAAAACCATGCCAAAGATCTCTTGGGTGGGCGGCGACCGCGCTTCTAGCATCGTGTTCTTCTTGAAGGTGCCGTCTTTGGAGTTTCCGTTCTGCCTTCCCTGTCTTCCAGACGGCTTATCTTCGGTGTCGGTGGTGCTCTAGGATGTCAAGATGGGTAGATGCAGGGATGAGTGGATCCTTCTTCTCTCTCGACCTCTCCCCATGTATCCCTCCCGTGATGGCAACCAAGAGCCCCCCATGCTTGTTGATGTGCTGGTGGGCGTTGATGGTTGTGGGCAGTGCGCTGGAAGCTTCCCTGTTAGGCTTAGCAATGATCGATCACGCATAGCAACGGTCGAGTTGGTGCTAGGCTCTGACCTTGGTGGATTGGGCCATGTGGTGGAGTGGGTGGAGATCAAGTCAAGGACTCGAGTTGCGGATGTCCATGATGGCGGGTGGCGACCAAGAGGTGGACGTTGGTGCAAGGTCTAAAGGGCACAACTTCTGCTTGGCGTTTGAGGGCGACGGTTTGGTGGGGTCGTGCGCCAGTGTGACCACAAAGTTGGCATGAGGCCGACGTGTAGGAGGTGACCAGCAGATGTACATTGTCGATGTGACCTGTGTGATGAGGCGTTGGGTGGTCCCACGTAGCGATGGCAGCTCCGATGCAAGGTGGTCTTCTGACGGTTGCTGGAGGCCCCGTGTGACATTTCTGCTATTTTTGAAAAGGTGTCTTAGTTGCTTGGTGCCACAGTGTGCGACCATATCTTGTCGGACTCTGCTAGTAGATTGATGGCCAGAGGCAGCTACTCATGCATCGGCGTGACGGCTTGCAGCGTTCTACGGCGGTTAGCCCTGCTTGGCAAGAGTTATTCCAGTGCAGGACAACTCCGTGAGGCGGCGTAAACGGATCCGATGGCATGATAGCTACACGACTTGCAGCGGACGACGGCGGCTAACCCTGCATGGCAGTGGTTGGCTCGGTGTGGGACATCGTCAGCAATGACAGCGCTAGCGGTGATGATGGATTGTCCTCTATCGGTCTTGTGCCCAGGTGATGGTGACGCAGTAGGGCACACGAGCGATGGTGACGCAGTAGGGCACACGAGCGATGGTGACATGGAGTGTTTGGGTGGTGTGGTACCCAAATCTGACCAACCAGGATTGTTTAGTTGAGTTGAGTTTCCGTGTGTGTTAATTTCCTAATCCGACCTGCCGGTATTTGTTTCACATGCTTTTTCTGTAGTTTCTCTCTACTTTTCCTGATTATGGCCTTCCAGGGACATGACCATGTATTTTTTGCTATATCAATAGAAACGTACGTGTTAGGTGCTGTTCGTTCAAAAAAAATTGTTCAATTGATTAATCAGAACTACACTGGCATTTACCCTGTAGTTTCTGGATAAACTTCTCTGTTAGGAATGGCACAGCAGCAAAGATAGATGCTCCTGTAGACCTTTCATATGGACCTAAGCCCATTAATTCCAACAGCACCAGCCAGGTCGTTTTCTTATGGGCCTTATCTCGTTTTGAGTTAAAAACAGTTGCGTGATGGGCTCAGTACTCTGGGCATAAAATTGGGCCACATTTGGGCTGATTGTCTGTAGGCCGAACTCGGGAAGTGGACTTGGGCCACATTTAGCGATGAAAACGGACGGGAACGGGCGGAAAACCCTTAACCATATCCCGTATCATTTTTTTCACCGGAAATGGGAGCGGGAGTGGAACGGGAACCGGATACACGGTTACATGAAAACGATCAAATATGGATGGAAATATAACGAAAACGGTTGGAATCAGGATCATACACTGGGACAACAGGTTCCAAAACATGACTAAGTCTATAGCACACACTACTGCTACTACACCTAGCACTCTAGCAGTCCTACTCCTACATTGTACTGGGCACTTCCTGACTTGAGTCCTGCATTGTGCAGTCTTGCAGCACGGTGGCACCAGCCACCAGGTGACCAGGAGGTCAGGCGCCAACCACAGCAAGCAGCTAGCACTCGCCCTCTAGCACTAGCAGCAACAGCAAGCCAGGCTGTTAGCAACAGGCCAACAACAAGCTAATAGAGGACGGAGGCGTGGGCCTTTGTCCTCTTGCTCCACTGCGCGACATCCTCAGCCGCTCAGAGTATGGGGGCCTTCTGCCCAGGCACCGGCGAGTCAAGGATAGCAGTGTGGGTCTCATGCCCGGGTGGAGGCGCAGCAGGGCAGGGCCGGAGGGGTAGGCGAGGTGCGACGAGGCCTCATGCGCTTGTTGGGCTGACCATTTGCTGAGGCTTGAGGGTTGGAATTTGTAATATTGGGCATGTTCGTTTCAGCTTATTCAGCTAGCTTATCAGCCACCAAACAGTGTTTTCTTCTCATAACAAATCAGCCGTTTCAGTTTTTCAACCGGCTTATAAGCTGAAGCGAACAGGCCCATTAGGCCTATCCCGTATAAACTGAAAACGGGATGAATACAGGTGGGATACCCCCTCACCCAGATCCCGTCCCGCTTCCGGTTATCCTCATCCTGTTTCCCGTCCCGTTTTCGGACTTTACCATCTCATTTTCATATAAGGTAAAATATAGGATAAATATAGAAAAATGGGCAGGTGGGAACAAGATTTTGTCCGTCTGTTTTCATCCCTAGTCACATTGCAAAACATAGAGAGGTGCAGAAGCGAGAAGAAGACACGGGCATCATTCATTAGCCTTCTTGTTTTCTTTGAGAATTGAGACACACGGTAAGACCCCTCCATTTTTTTTAAAAAAAAGGGCAGGATTGAGGCACACTTAGAGCAACTACAGTCTCTTAAAAAAATTCTCCCCCAAAACTATATATTGGAAGCTCTTCTAAAATTTTCTTTCCCCAAAATCTTATCACACCATAGCAGATCTCCAATAACTAGCCTCCTCAATATTTCAAAACAGACCATGTTAGCACGAGTGGACCATCCAGTTGGACCGCCCCTCAGGATCTCACCTACCCCTCGTGATTTCCTTGTGGGAATGGATCAGCACGTGGGAAAAAGGAGGAGCTGGACCTTGGGGGGAGGGGGGATGGGGAAAGAGCGAACATGCGGGACATTTGTGGGACAACGGACCTTGGGGGGAGGGGGGAGGGGGAAAGAGCGAACTCGCGGGACATTTGTGGGACAACGGAAGCTACTTTTGCATCGCCGTATATTTTGCAAGCTGTTTGGGAAAGTTGTTGGTGCTTTTTTTTTTTTTTGCTTTATCTCCCTAACTCATGTATTGAGGCTAATAAAAGAAAGCTCTTGGACTCATGTACATGCATAAACACTCATGTTTATTTAACACATATACACACCATACCTCTAAAAACGAGAGACTAGGTTGATAATTTTGAGAGTGAGGAAACCAACATTCACTTCTAAAAGTAGCTGGCTCCATTTCTATAACTTTTATAGCCTAGGTGTAGTACGTAGGTGTACCTACCATCGTGTTGTGCATTTTTCAATTTCAATCCGACGTCTCTTGTGCTCTCTCTGTCCAAAATTATAGGTCATTTTAACTTTTAAATAGGTCATTTTAACTTTTAGATTCATATATTTTGCTATGTACCTAGATATACGCTATGTCTAGATGCATAGTAAAAATTATAAAACTAGAAAAATCAAAACGAACTATAATTTACCTTAAACAACAAAACGGACGGAGGAAGTATCTCATTTTAAACATCTCTTATTATATACTGACATACTCGTATGTGATTTGGAATACAAGTTTTAATAATTTCTTTATGCGGTCGAGTCATCCCGAAGCAAATTCAGTTTTAAAAAAAAGGAAAATAGAAAGCAAATGAACTAAGGCAACCCCTTGCATCCTTACTGATAATCGAGGTTTCTTTTCCCGTCTCCTCAGGCAAAACGTCAGAGTCGCCTGCAAAGCCAGGCACAGACCAACGATCACAGTGTCTGATGATGATGATGCACGGCCTGACGCATCGACGCATCCGTTTCTAGAGTACGTACATTTTGTTGTCAACCATGCGTGCACCGAGCCTGGTGGCGCTGACATTAGGCGGCCGTGCACCGATCGGACGATGTTTGAAGGAACTTTCTAGAAAAAACATGCGTGGTTGGTTTGAGACCATGTACAGGCTTGGTGAGAATCATTTGGCGCCTCTGTCTCTGTCACCGTATCACATGATTCCTGTGTCCTTTGATTGATCGAGTGGACGAAAAAAGGTACCAATCCAGCATGATATGTCATATACATGAATTTTACAGGAAAGTATGGATAAATTTGAAAGAAGATGATTTCATTTCTGAACTCTACAGGAACAGGGAAAGTTTCCTGCGCTCCAAGCCATTCAGCCATTCAGGTCAGGTATACCATTATATCTACAGGTTTTTTGTGTAAAAAAAAATGAATACAACACGCGTCCAGAAGGAGCGACCAAGCTCTTTCCTTCCAAAATTCAAATGCCAAAAAAAAATGTTTCTACCACGTCGGCGACGAAAGCACCGAGAGTTTCCTAGCAGCTACCGATTGACCACGACAGAGCAAGCTGCGTCAAACACGTTGCCCCGCCGCGCACGCCTGGTCGTCGTATTCCACTGACTTCGCGCCTGCGCCGGCGGCGCCGGCCGCCCTGCCGCCCTTGGCCGACCCGTCAGCCTCGACGCCCCTCCGCGTCGACCGCGACCCCCACGCGGGGAGCCTCGCGGAGAACGTCCGCGCCAGGAACGACGGCCACCGCCCGGACTGGCCCAGCCGGATGCTCCTCCCGCCGCGGCTGCTGCCGCCTTCGCCGCCGATGGTCCTGACGCTGGCGCCGCGGCGCGTGCTACCGCCCCGGCTGGCGCGGAACGCGACGAGGCTCGTGGTGCGCTGCAGCTTCCCCGCCGCGGCGAGGTCCCGGAGCACGTGGTCGGGCAGCCGCAGCGTGAACCTCTCGGCGGCAGCGCTGCCGGTGGCGGACGCCGCCGCGGCGAGCGAGTGCCCCGTCGAGTGCGAGCGCGGGAACCGCGCTGGCGCGCGGCCGGACTTGGAGCGCAGCGCGCGCTTGACGCTGCCGATGCGCATCAACTCGTCGGCCTCCTCTCTGATAATCCTCTGCTCCTCCGTCTCCTCCACATCAATGACCACCGCCGCGGGAGCAGCCGGCGCGGACGCGGGCGACGGCAATTCTTGAGCGGGAGCTGGCGGCAGCTCTGCCGGCGCGTCGTCGTCGGCCGGTTCGTTGGGGTCCGGGACGAGGTTGGCGCGGCAGACGGGGCAGGTGACGTGGGAGGCGAGCCAGGTGTCGATGCAGTCCGGGTGGAACACGTGGGAGCACTTGGGCAGCAGGCGCAGCGTCTCGTCGTCGTCGAACTCGCTGAGGCACACCGCGCACTCGAGCGCGCCCTTGCCGGCCTTGTGCGCCTTCACGTCGGCGTACGCCATGGTGGGGAAGGTCTCGAGCACCGCCGCGTCGAGCCCGCGCTGGCGCCGCGACCGCGCGGCGGCGCCGTTCGGGGCAGGGCTCGCGGAGTAGCCGCTCGAGCCGTCGCCGTAGCAGTGGCGGACGTAGATGGAGAAGAAGCCGAGGAAGAAGAAGGCCGCGATCAGCACCACGATGACGATGGCCATGGACGGGCTGAAGTTGGTGTAGGGCGTCTGTCCGTTCGTCTGCTGCGGCCCCTGCGCCGCCGTGAAATCAGCGACCGCGAGCAAAAGAAGGAAGAGGGGAAGGAGGCGGCCATTGCTACGGAGGAGTGTCGTTTCCATTGGCACTAGTGCTGAGCGGTAACGATGGAGCGACGGTGGTGGGGTTGTGGGGGTCGGGGAGTGTGTCCCGAGACCAATTTGGAGGAGAGACGGCAACTATAGGGGAGAGCGCGAGCGTTTATATGCGAGAAGGAAGAGCGGGAGGTTGCGGACGGGCGGCGACGTTTGTAGCTTAGCTTGCGAGAAAGCAGAGCGAAATGATATAGATCCCATTTCTTAACAAGAAGTCGCTGTCAGGACTCCAACCGGGTGAGCACAGGGGGTTGGATTGGACAGTCTTCCCCCGACCCTCCGCCACCGGATCATTAGCATGCTTCTCAGTTCTCAGCGACAGCGACCCATGCCATCTTAAAATACTTGGCCAAACTATACAATTTAGCTGAAGGGTAGCTCATAATGTACAATTAGGTTGTGAGCCTCAGCTTCGACCAAAGTGTAAAGTGCGTTGATAAGCTTTGTTTATGTGGTATCATGGGCTTTTTGTGTTATTTATCTTGGATATGATTTCTTAAATAACCACTAGTCCATAAACATAATTATGGAATTCAAATACCGTGTGTGTCGCCATGATTACCCACTCCATATCCATGCTAGTTGTTCTTGCCCCATGCGCATTCTTTTTTGTTCCAATTCTTGCCCGTCATTCCCATCACAAATATAAGTCCGTGTCATAAATCAAGCATTTTATCTTTAGCTATGAATTTATTGGATTTTATATAGATGGACAATACAAAATTAGCATTACTAGATTCGTTCTAAAAATTTTCACAACATATATATTTGCATTTAGAAAAATATATTTTTTATAAATATTGCTGTCAAAGTGTATATTATATTTGAGGACATATCGAAATTCTAATGGATATGTATTTATAACCAAAAGAAGTACTCATAATGACTATTTAAGGAGAACGTATATAAAAATATATGTTTTTCTATAAATATTGCTATCAAACTGCTGATGTGGCATAGGATTTAATACCCATGAAACCCCCATGACACATCACTGAGACTGGCCTAAATGTCACGACATACTTGTATAATTTTTTTTAGAAGGGAGTATAATTTTAATAAAAAAAGTGCAAAAATCTTAAGGCAACAATGTTACAGTAGACTTGGAGGTGGGTTGAAGGCATAGCTTTTTGGTACTATATTATGTTTCCTCGCGAAAGGGACAACGTATTTCATCATGTTAAATGTGCGGAACTGATTGATGTTCGTAACCAATACTAGTATTAACAAATGAATGCCCGCCTGGTCGCAAAATGATGATGTCGCTTCAAAGCAAAGTGGTGGAGGAATGTTCGAAAACCCCAGTGGATGCACATAGATAAATTTGTGCGGGTAGGCGGGGAATCTGATAAGCCTTCCTGCCTCAGGCGAATGCGATTAGCGAAGGATTGGCGGAGATGCGCGGCAGCACGTGAGTTTTGTTTGGCTTTGTCCTCTTCCTGGTCTGCCTTTCCGTTCCATTTCCTGGAGCTACCTGCCTACCTGCTCAGGCTTAGCTGACCAGAGCAGCTGGTCATCACTGACCGGTTGCAGTTGCATTGCACCCGCAGGCTTTTGCTTGTTTATCCTAACGAATTGCCGTTCAAGGCTGCTGGTTATTAGTCAATGGTTGTAACGAGAACGAAGAAGGTTCTTTGAGTGTTTGACAAGCGAGTTTCTAGAATACCAAGGCATGACCGGCGAATTATTCATATTTTAAACTGGCACGATGAACTCATTTTTTTTTGAAATTGTGACGCCGGTAGAAATTGCCGTGTTTGTATTAATTAATAGTGAAGAGATGTATTAATTAATAGAGAAGGAAGTTACAAACCTAGGGCGAAAAAAAAGGAAACTGTACAAAAATAAAGCGTTTTTGCTTTTACAAAACGATCACTCTTCGCCCAAGTGACTTGCCCTGCTAAAATCCAACATCGTGCTTCCTCCTTGATTTTGTGAAGAAGTTGGTCCAAACTTTTAAACTTCCGCTGGAAAACTTTTTCATTGCGCTCCTTCCAAAGTTCCCATGACACAAGAAGGATAAGGGATCTTAAACCCTTAAGAGGCGCACCAGTTATAGACTCTAATTGCGTCCACCATTCGCTGACGGATGAAAAAGCAGACCAATCCCGTCTGAGTGGTACGTGGGTGGCCGTCCACTCGAAAATTTTATCCCAAAGTTGAACTGTGTAGCGGCAGTTTGCTAGTAGATGCAGCAGAATTTCATCGTGCATATGGCAAAGCATGCATACTCTTTGATTCGGCCATCCTCTCGGAATTAGGCGATCTGTTGTCCATAGCCGGTTTTGGAAGGCTAACCATGAGAAAAATTTGCACTTTGGCGGCGCCCACGTCCTCCAGATAAGTCGCTCCATGTCGGATGGTGCTGCATTTTGGAATTGCGCCCTATATGCTGATGCCGTCGTGTACAGGCCATGTCGAGTAAGATTCCATGTTATGGAGTCTGGCACGCCCGTGTTTAGTTGGACTGTTCTCGTTCGGTCCCAAAGGATAGTGAATTCCGTAAGTTGCGTTGTCGACGATAAATTGACCACATTTATGTCAAATATCCATCTGTCATTCGCTAAGGCGTTCTTGACCATCCGTTTTTTATTTCTTGAGATGTTATATACTAATGGTGCAATGTGTTTCGACGCCTCCCCCTGTAACCACGCCGATTCCCAGAATTTGGTCTTCTCCCCATCACCTAGAGTGATGGTTATTGCGGCCGCAAACAAAGCCTTGTCTTTTTCGCTGCACGGAGTTGGCATGCTGGGCCATGGTTTTCATGGTTCCTTCCATTCATTCCAAAGTTAGCGGAGTCGGAGGGCTCTTGCAAACTTCTTTAAGTGTAGGATCCCTAATCCACCCAGCTTGGTCAGTTTGCACGCCGTGGGCCATGCCACTTTGCACTTTCCACCCGCAATTTGGTCTGTGCTCGTCCATAAGAAGCGTTTTCGTCGTCTATCAATTTCTTCTAGTATTGAAGCTGGAGCATTTAGGGCGGGGAGGTAATAGATCGGTTGTGAGGATAATACAACCCGGACTAGAGTTCTTCTTCCCGATGGGGTGAGTAGTTTGTCGACCCAGCTCGCTAACGTGCGTTCGCTTTGTCGGATAAACTCTGGAAGTTAATCTTCTGTAGTCTGCCCAGAGATAAAGGTAGTCCAAGGTATTTAACCGGGAAGTTGGTTCTGGTTGCCGGGAAGGGAGCGAGGATGTTGTTTAGGTCGATCCCGTTGCAGCGTATGGGTGCCACCGAACTTTTGTGAATGTTGGTGCTTAGTTATGTGATGCAGTCGGATTTGTCTAGTAGCTCCTTGGTGTTGCGAACATCAGCTTCTGTCAGATTGATGAAGATTACCGCATCATCTGTATATAGTGAGAGTCTTAGATGAGCATATTTGCCTCTCAGTCTGGATAACATGATGAACTCATGAACTGTGCTGGAATACAAGAGTTTCCTTATTTCTCAACTACGCGCCATGCCGTCCTGATGTGGGCCATGTGGTGCCGATCATTTTGCTTGATGGCATAGGCATGCACTCGTTGGGTCCATTCGGTCAAAATCACGCAGTAAGCACCAAGAACGCCTGTGTTTGCACTAACTGATATCACTATGTAACAATTTATTTTTTTTTTACCAACGAAAGGGATCGGAATTAGTCCCACCTATCCTGCGTAGCTAGCTGTATAAGAAGTGTTCTTAAGTAAGTACGGAGTACTATACAAATACAAGTCACTGATCCGGCCTGCAGCACATATTCATGGAAATTGTAAGCGCCAAGTATTTAAAAGATATTTGAGTTTTGACCTGACTCCACTCAGGATGGATTTGACCTCGTCAAGCTGAGCTCGCCTAACCGGGATGGATCGGACCTCTCGAAGCGATAAACGCTTGGACCTTGGAGAGATTTGGAGGCAGTTGACGACGGGGCAAGCGAGGGAAGGCAAGCAGCTGGTCCGTTCTGGGGCGGAGAACGGCAGCCGGCCACGTACGCGCGCGGGCGGTAGCCGGCGGCTGTGGTGAAAGCAACACCAGAGACTCTTCCGGCGTCGCGTCATCAGTCCTGCCCGGGCGGTTGCTGCAACGGAAGTCTTCACGGGGTTGCTCTGTCGCGCGCGCCGCCTAGGCGGCTGCTCGCGCTAACGGCCACGCGCTCTGGTCCGGTGGTGATGCATGTGCTTCGATAGCCACGCACGCTCGCACGCGTATGCGATGTTTGTTCTGCTAGGCTTCTTGCGACGCATGATACCGGACTACCGGTGATAGCCCTGATCTGCTTACGGGAACAAGGGGAAAGAAAGCCTGACCGTTTATACAGACTACAGAGCAACTGATCGGTGGAGAAGAGCAGGTACGTAGGGCAGAAAAGAAGAAACGGAGCAGCCACAACATTTACAACTCGCAGCTCCGTTACAGAGAAATTGATGTCACCAGTTTTAGCCCCAAATTAATATCAATTTGACAAATGCATACGAACCACGAACAAATTAATATACAAATTGAACAAAACGATTCCACACCCCGAACAAATTATTATACTTGAGAAAAAAATTGTCCATGATACGAACGAACTATTCTTTTAGGAGAAAAATATATCCACGGGATGAATAATTTATTACAAAAATGAATAAATTTATTTTCATCGCAAAAATAAAATTAAAATAAAATAAAGGAAGAAAATAGGAGTGAAATGAATGAAAAGGATAAATAGCATACCGAGAAGGAACATCTACAAGAGAGTTAGAAATAAAATAGAAGAATAAAATAGGAATAAAGTGAAAGGAAAGGAAAAGAGATGAGAAATGAAAAAAAAGAGCTTTGTTACAATGCTTCTAAAGTACCATGGTACTTGTAGGTACTTTCATTTCTCATCCTTCTTAAAAAAAATTAAATATATTTACACATAATTAAAAGGACATTATAGTAATTTCTCACTATTTTTGTGCTTGGTCCCACCAAATTGGTATTTCTTGGTACTTCTCTTTTGGTACTTCATGGTACTTCCTTTGTTTCCACCGTTCAATTTCACCAGATGGACGACTCTCATTTTTTTCAAGCACTCTAAAATTTCTAAAAAACAAAGGTGTGACGTATGGATCTATGGATTAGAAGAAAAGTTAGATCAGGTAATAAGAGAGAAAATGAAGGAAATAAATAGAAAAGAAGATATAATAAAAATATTAGCAAAAACAAAAACAAAAACAAAAAAGAATGTAGTAACGGAAGGTAAAAGGAAGAACGGAATGAAATTACGTACAGAAAAAAAATGAAAAGACCGAAAAAAACTAAAACGAAAAAAAAGGAAGAAACCGAAGCCTTACCGCTAGGCTCGATGCACGTCGTCAGTTAACACAGCAGCTAGATTTGGGCCGGCACCAACATTTTCGGCCGTGAGAAAGAAAGACCAAATCGAAAAGCCCGCAGTAGCAACAGCTTTGAATGAAATATTGGGCCGCATTCACGCCACCGGTCTACGCAGGATCCTCAGACGACAAATAGTTTGCGTATAGTCAGTCGTCCTCGCTCGGTCGCACGCAGCGGCTACCGCGCTATGCGATTTCTCACTAGTGTCACTACGATTGGGCCCGTCATGGGGAACGGCAAAGAACAAGCAGTGCAAGAGGATCCAATTTGAGGGGTCCCCAGCGGCTGGTGAAGGGTGATGGTCAGAGACTCAGAGCGGCGCCGGCGACAAGCCACAGTAATGGCGGCCCATGAGCTCCCGTGTCGATCAGAGCCACCAAGCCACCATCCTTGTAGCCGCCGTGTCGATCACCTGTTCGGTGAAATGCCCCCCACCATCGGCTGACTCTACTACGTATTGGTGAGCACACAGCAGCACCACCACCAAGTATGTTGGTAGATTGCTCAAAAAAAAAAATTGTGTACCAACAATCAATTGAACAATGAGATAGCTACCTAGCCAATATTTTCTTTACAGAAGACAATAGGAATTACAGAAACAGAAGCATCATATAGGCTATTCAGACCTTCAGGACTATCGTATACATTTGCAGCGAAAGGTTCCTGCATTGAGCTATTAGATTAGCCAATCTAATCCTTTGTGAAGTATGGGTTAAAAGTTTGTACAATTCCTTTCATACTCACTTCTTCTTAGATGAAATTTTGGCATTTTGTCGTAGCAAAGGAACACATTTATCTACGGCTCTTACCTATATCACAGGAGAGAAAGGGTGATACATGAAAGGATTTTCTTTTCCTGTGAAAACACAGGTAAGTATATAGTTCACTGTTCAGTAGGTGTAAGGTTCTAAAAGCCACATGCTTCTGAATATATATGGCAGTGGCGACCCTTACTCATTAGACAGTCCATGAGCACAGCTGCTGATTATGTTTGTGCCATACTATTGGCCAGCACAGCAATTATGCCTATTTTGCTCAAGAAATGGTCTCATATGTTTCCATTGGGGTATGGAACAATACTGTTGATTGCATTTAAGTAGAATATGTGTTCCATCCTTTCCTATCCGTAGAATCCTAGATGCATTCATTCTTTTATTTCTGTTTATGCTACTAAGCTGATGCTTTGTTGGCTCCACCTTAATTTCTTCTTACTTGAACTTCTGGTTAAAAAAAAAAGGGCATCTGCATGCTCTTATATAATTCGTTGCTTAATTTTGGGCTCAGCTGCATCATGGTTGCATCAGAAATGCTATAACTAGCTCCACGCCTCCACCCCAGGGGCGGATCCAGCATGGCAGCAGGGGGCTGGAGCCCCCCTCCCCCCTAACAAAATATGGATGAGGAAGAGGAAGAGGAAGAAAAGGAGGAATCAGGAAGGAGGAGAAGAAAAGCTCCCTATTGTTAATGCTTCCACGCTTAATGCTTGACACAATGGGCATTTCCTATATTGTTAAAATTATTGACATTATTATTTTACAATCATTGCCATTAAAGTTCGTAATTATTCATGAATTATGTTTCATGCAGGCTGACAGCTATAAAACTTACGAAACACATCTGAAGCTTACCTCAAAAAAGGATAAGGACTATGTGAACACCCAAAATTCCATCACAACAACAATGTAAGTAGCTTGTGTCGATCTAGATTTCTAAGGAATTAATAAATTTTTTAAATAAATCTCAGCCTTTAATAATTTAAATAACACTTGAAATAACTTTAGAATCAATAAGTGGTTGATGCATGCATTTCGTTTGCATTGGTTTTATTTGAGTTGTGTTTGCAAAATTTAAAAAAAAAGAGAAAGAGAAGAGAAAACCCCCTCAACCTCTTTTTCCTCTTTCTCTAGCCCAACCCATCCCGGCCTCCTTTTTCATTTTCTGGCCCAGCCCAACAGCAGGCCACCGGCCCTTTTTTCCTTCCGCCAGCCCGGCCCACCTCCCCTCTCCCCATCTCTTCCTCACCGACAGGGTGACCCCACCCGTCAGGGCCACCCCCTACCTTCGGCCGGCACCACCCCGTGTGTTGTGCTGCTCGGCCTCCCGCATCCGCGACGCTCACCCTCCCCGCGTCCCTCCGCCTCCCACGCGCACGCCGCCGCCCCTTCGCTTCCTGTCCCCACCCGTAACTGCCGCTTCACCACCACCGCCGCCATCAATGGCCAGCCGCCTCTTGCCTTCTCCCCTTCCACCTGTGTCACCTTCGCTTCCCCCTCGCCCCTATAAAACCTCCCCCGCCTTCAACTATGCTCCTCCACCCTTCTCCCGCCGCCAACTCTCACTGGAGCCGCCGCTCACACTAAGAGCCGCCGCCACCTTCGTCCGGCCCTCCGCCGCCAGGCCAAGTCCGACCGCTTCTGCCCGCTGCCACCGCCGGTGAGCAACCCCTCGGGTTCCCCTCGCTCTCCACCGCTGCATGCGCCAGCCGCCTAGGGCTCTGCCATGCCGGAGCGCCGGCGAGCTTCGCTACTAGAGCCGGCTAGAGCCTTGGCGTGAGGAAGAAGAAGCTCACCTCTTTTTCATTTAAGCCCCTGCACTTCTTACTTTTTGCTCCGCAGTTCAGATTAGTTCAAAAATCTTTAGATTTAGGTCCTATTTTCTTTCGCTGTAGTCCTCGAGCTTCTGGATAATAGAACCTGTCGTCCAGCTTGGCTCTTTTGCACGTTAAACCTTCGGTTTATATACGTAATTATGTTTTAGCCCTCGATTTCTTGCAGTTATGCCCTTGGAAGTTTCTAATCCTTACCAACAAGTCCCTAGAGCTTAGTTAAGCCATATCTTCTTATTAACTCCATTTTCAGCGTATTCTCACGTTCACGCGATCATCTCTGCATGAACGTTAGTTCTAGGAGTTTGTTTTAAGTCTTTTAAAGTGTTTGGTGTATTGTTTCTTATTTATTGTTTATTTTGCTTGTGTGATCATGTAGACGACGTGCCGTTCGAGGAAGGCCCGGAGCAGCTATTAGAAGAAACTCTTCTACAGTTTGCCGAGGAAGGCAAGTGGCTTCCCCCTTCATATTCTTTTTCGTCCCGATAACAACATATTAATTCATTTTACTATTTTCAGTATTGCATAATTTGACAGGATACCTATTAAGGACTTACCTAATCTTTTTCCCTGACCCTTGAATACTGGTTTTAAATCTTGTTGGGTAGAAATGCTTAGCTGCTTACTATGGGATGGTAACATCATAATTTTTTGAGAATATTAATGATGACTTTCTTTGTTGTTATACCTGGTTAATTACAAGATCATTTATTTTAATTGGAACATGGGAACCACCCAAGAAAATAGTACAACCGCAACATCATATGGCTCTGATCTTAGCCAATTAATTAGACATATAGTTGACTAGTAGTCTTACCGAAAGGGCAAGGAGGGGGAAGGTGTTGGGGTATAGCCCGGTCCTCTTGGAGTAGTAGCCTTGGCTAAGGTGTTGATTCATTAGGGAGGGTTATTGTGGCGGAACACCTCGGATTAACTCAACTAAAGCACAGTTAAGTCACTTCACACGCGACACTCATGCCTTAATCAAGTTAACTCGATGTGCCGTCGGATTTCATCCGATTTAACCACTCAACAGGACCAAATTAGCATAGCTCACACGAAGGTGAGTGGTTTCAGAGAATACAACAGATCCACAATTGGATTAACAAGTTATTACACACTGGTTAAAATTAGAGTTTTACAAGTTCTGAAGAAAACAACAGAAGGTAAACACATCGCGGAAGCTATCGTCGGGGTCGGATGTCCCTGGTGAGGCCAGCCAGGACATCATTGATCCTATTCCCCACCGTCCGAGGAAGGATCCCACTCGACCGTCCAACCCGGAGGGAGCTGGGGCGGCCAAGTGCCAGCAGCAAGCTCAGAAGTTGCAACTTCACCTGAAAAGAGAAGCCACAAACAAGGCTGAGCTGCTAAGCTCAACAAGACTTAACCGACCGGTGGGAAAAACTACTCCACCACTTCTAGACATGCAAGGCTCTTTGGCTGAGGGGTTTGTTTGCCAAAAGCATTATGTTAGGTCCTTGCTTTCAGGTTTTAGCTCAGATTCTAAGTTCACTTACCAGTCTATGTTGGCAACTAATACTAAGCAAACATAGATCCAACTTTATGTATATAAGCTCAACATCAAGATCATGTCATCATCAGACTCCTTCATTACTCAGTGTAGCATTATGATCAAGCAGTCTCAAACTATGAGAGGCAGACGAAGCGATTCGAGTTCTTTAACCATGCATGGTGAACCTAACCCACGACATCCGTGCACCACCGAGGGTCGCTTCCTGTGTCCGCCTTCCCCATCAATTCCCTAACCCGTGTCGGGTCCACTTCCTTTGGTGCAAGGTTCCACAGACCCGCCTCTGCCGTTCTGTGACCACACTTGCCACCACGTGCGGCCGCAGGGGAACTTTATTACAAGGATAGTGGAGTGACCACTCACGTTTAGGTTCAATCAGGTACTAGGCTTCCCCATCCCATACTGGGTATGAGATTAGTACTTTCAAACACTTGATCACGAACACCAGCACTGTCGGGCCTTAACAGATTTAATAAACAGACGGGGTGATCAGCCGACAACCAAAAGAGTTAACCATAATCCTGCCTCGTCCATTATCCTTATAGTTGTAACAGAAGAAAACAATCAACTCCTATAACTCGCGAGTGACAGGAAATCACTCGGCTTTTACAGATTTCTATTTAAGCATTGCAACTACTCGACCCAACAGACTAGTGTACATTTCAAAGGAACTATGACATGCATCTATGGTTGCAAACAACTCCTATACGTAAATGCACAATCATGAGCAGGAAGGCATGTGCAAGTTTGGAAAGATGGGTTCATGCTCCGGGGCTTGCCTTCAAGCAGAGGGGAGGTGAACTGGTACTCAGCTGGGGCTGCTTCGGCTTCTAGGATTGGCAGCTCAGCTACAGCTCCGTCTTCGGGCGCCGGGTGTAGCTCGTGGACGCCATCAGTGAGATGTAACTCTACACGAATGCAATGCAGGAGTTAGTGTTTAGACGGTTATTTCAACAACACTTGCAAGTTTAAGCTCAGACACTCGTAGCAAAGCTACAGAAAAGGTGGGGGAAGTTCACTTTAGTTGGTGGAGAACAGGATAAAAGGGTCGGATGGGGGTAAACTTGGGATCTGACCCTTAACTTAAGGAATGACTGTGCCGGGGTCCTCAGACTTAACATAGAGACGTCCCCGAGAATTTGCACAGATACCCTCGGGTCAAGGAAAAGGATATAGTCGAGCCCTGGGGTGAGGTGGATAAGGGTCGGAGAAACAGACAGGGTCGGGCGAGATGGAAAAAGGGGTCGGACGAACCGAAATGGGGTCGGCAGCTTCCTTCAGGTCTACTGGTGAAGGCTTGGGGTCGGGAAGGAACAGACTTGGGCAGAAGGTCTTAAGCACTAAGGCTTGGGTGGCGGCGAGGTTGGAGGGTGCTCCGGCGGCGGCGGAGCTTCTTGTGGGCAACAAGGAAGCTCTAGCACAGCACGGAGGAGCAGATGGCTGGGTGGATTGGGGAGAAGCGGACTTGAGCAGAGAGGGAAACTTCTCAAGAGTTTTAGTGGGATTGCTCAAGTGCGCTCAGAGTAGGGGCGGTGAAACAACAATGGCGAAGGAACTCCGGTGGGACTCTGGCATTCCCTTTTATAGCGGCGCGGAAGAGAGAAATTTCAAGCAACACGAAGACCGGGAAGAAAAGGATGGAGTGCGCTGCCATGGTGGCGATTGAGCGGCGATGGGCGGCGGAACAGGACCTTAGAGATAGAGTCTTCAGACATTGGGCACTGGAGACAAGGCGGCGCAGGCGCGGTTTTGCCGGGGTTTAGATTTGGCGGAGGCGAGCGTAGCCTGGTCGCATCGAGCGGTGGATTTGACTGATGTGACAGGAAGAAAGGTGCTACAAGTGAGGTTGCAACAGGCGAAGTGACAGGACGAGCGGCGGCGCGGGCGAGCGCAAAACAGCGGCATTGCCGGAGCACGTCACTGGTGGGGCGAGAAAAGGAGCTGTCGCGGTCGGAGACGGTGTTGGCGAGGGAGGTATCGTCGTGGAGTGAGCTCATGGGTGGCACGACTGTGGAGAGGCGGGAAAACTGGAAGGCATTGGGTCTTGCAGCCAGGGATCCGACGAGATGATGGGCGCGAGTCGCGAGGCGGTCTGACGCAGCAGCGGCAAAACTCTGTCACGGCGGCGACGGGGCACCTTGGCGCGGCCGGCGAGGGCGCGAGCGACACGAGGCGAGGCAGAAAGGATTGCAAAGGGACTTCCGCTGCGATTGGGGAGGAGGGCGCGTGGATCCATCCTGTCGCGGCCGGCGACTGGGTCAAGCGGTGGGCGTCAGAGAGATCAAGCCACGCAGCGGGAAAGCTCTGAAGCGGGCGCATGCTACTCGGGCGCGTCTGTGTCGGGAGATCCGAAAAAGATTTCAGGTCCACCAGTCAGTCTCGGTTGTTCCACAGCTCCAAGATTGAAAGGAACACTGCCTCTGGACTTAGAAAGAACCGACGGTTTTGGTTGGGTTCTCAGGGGTCGGGACTAAGAACCGGTTTTGGAGCGCTTAAGCTCAGGGGAGCTGAGACAGCGGGATTTGTGACTCGGATTAAGATTAACTCGGCTGATTTAACCAAGGTCGTTACAATTATGGTCCACACCGCTACTAAAACTCTAGCAGGCTGCTGGTTATTTATGTGTCTTTGTAAAGGCTTCGTAGTGTACCCCCAGCCACTTACCAAAGGAAGTCTTTAAGGGCTTTGCAAACCCAGGTGACACGGGGAACATGAGCTGTGGGTAAAGTGTACAACCTATGCAGAGTGTAAACTTGTATATCAGCCATGCTTACGGTTATGAGCGGCTTGGACCCTCACATGATAATTGATCTTAAAGATGAAAATAATTCGTGGTTCCTTTGTTTTTGGGTAATGTTGGTTCTTTATGTGTAATTGGGTTGGTATAAACTTACACCTAGTAAATAGGTGCTTGCTAATAAAATGTGACCAACTAAAAATGCTAACCGCTGAAAGCCTATCAACCTCTCCTTGTGTCGGTGTTTTATACCCAGCAACCTATCGAGGGGATACTCGAGGTAGTAGATTAGTTTGTGGGGGAATTGCCGGACCTGGAATTTGAAGGTAAAAGCGAGGACACAAGGTACAGATTTATACAGGTTCGGGCTGCTAGAGTAGCGTAATACCCTACGTCCTATTTGGTGTGTTTGTATATTGCGCCGTGCGCTTGGGTGTTGAGTAGCCTAGTTGTTGGCTGTTGATGAGGGTTCTAGGCTCTGTTCTCTCGATCTAGGTACCCTCGCCCTCCTTTATATACTCCAGGGGACGGGATAACTAGTCGGTTACAAGGAGGAGTCCCAGTAGGATTACATGGTATGAGTCCTAGTAGGATTACAGGGGAATCCTAGTAGGAGTCCATCTTCTTCCTTCCTTGCGGGTACTGAGGATCTATCCTTGACAAGCCCCCGAGCGTTTCATAGTCAAATGCAGTAGTCTTTGAGTACTTATAAGATCCTCACCGAGTAGTTTTGGTAGTCTTCGAGTACTTTATCTAGCTGAATCTTCAAAGTTTCTCAAAGCTGCCATGAGGCTATGGTGTGCTCAAAGCCTTTGATCATCTTGATTCTGTAATCTTCATATATGGAAGGCGGCGAAAGTCGCATTCCATATGGAGTAGCCCCTGAGCCTTAGGTTGAATCGTAAAATCAGGCTAAGGGTTAGTAAAATCTTGAATCTTCTTCTTTCAACTTGGAAAAAATCAATTGTTGGGTGTAGCTTATCAGTCCCCGAGCCTTGGATTGATTGAATAATCAACTCAAGGATCTTGAATCTTTACGCAAGTCATCATCTGAGTAGTTTCGTGACGTCCAGCCCCCGAGCTTATGCGCCAGGTGAGCTGGAGGAGCCACATCGAGTACTTATTGGTGCTTAGCCCCCGAGCTTGAAAGCTAGCTAAGCCATTGGAGATATTTCCAAGTAGTAATTGACACTTAGCCCTCGAGTTTGGGAACTAGCTATGCCTTTAGAGGTACACTTAGTGTCCTGGAGCGTCGTCGCCGAAGCTTGACATGAAGGAAAAGATGCATACATTATGTAGCATATTTTTAGAATATTGAAACTACTGAAATTTGTTCAGTGATCAATATAAATGTTTGTGTCATGCTCTTGTGTCGGCCATATCTCTCTTGAGTAGTTAGCCTATTACGTTTAGGCTCTCAGTCTCCGTTTAGCCGTAGCCACTGCGTGGCAAGATCTTTGTCTCTTGTACGCGTACGGGCACTGCCATTTGCAGAGCTGAGATCTTTATCTCATGTATGTGTGCTGGCACTTAGGCATGGCAGATGCTTCTAAGGCTTTCACGAATTAGGGCATGTTCTGCTCGAGAAGATTAGTGACCTTAAGAGAGGACAAAAATGAGTAGTCGTTGTTGCGACAAAAAGAGAGCACGATTGCTCGCAAGAGTTTGCTGCCATCTGGTGAGTAGAACGCGTGTTGTGCGCAAGAGTTTGCTACCCTTTGGCGAGCAGAGCGCGTGTTGTGCGCAAGAGTTTTCTGCCCTCCGACGACTAGAGCACGTGTTGTGCGCAAGAGTTTGCTGCCCTCCAGTGAGTAGAGCGCGTGTTGTGTGCATAAGATTTGTGCCTCCTTAGGGTGTACCTGTTGTGAGCCTCCAGTATTTAGTGCATCGAATTTGTGGCTATTGCCTCCAAAATTCAATGTACCAAACCCGTGACGGTGCCTCCACAACTAAGTGTACCAAACCCATGGCCGTAGCCTCCATAATTTGATATACCAAGCTTGTGGCTGTCAGTCAACATGCCCCAAGAAAAGTTGGCAAAGTGTAGCTCTGGAGGGTAATTACCGTCGTGAGACGTACACAAATAAGTACTTGGCGCATTGACCAATCATGCTGAAACATGCCAGAGAAAAAAATAATTATTAAAAAAGTGACTTAGCTTGATTTGTAGGCGATTTATGCCAAAGCCGTGGTGGTCGTCGATGAAGCCGTGATGATTTATTGATGAAGCTGACTAGTCAAAGTCGATTCCGACTAGTTGTCGGTCACGTGGAATCCGCCCTTGACTAGTTTTCTAGTCGAGATGAGTAGTCGAAGTAGTCCGTCCTCGACTAGTTTTCTAATCGAGACGAGTAGTCGAATTAGACCGTCCTCGACTAGTTTTCTAGTCCAGACGATTGGTCGAAGTAGTCAATGGTGTGAAGTCTGTCCCGACTAGTTTTCTAGTCGAGACGAGTAGTCGAAGTAGTCGTCGGCAAGTGATGCGGCTGATTGTTGGTGTTGCTGCTTCTCTCAGAGGTCTTCTCTGGTAAGTTTTTGGGTTGCACATAGCTATGATGAGCAATTTTCTTGGTAGCTTTTTTGGTGTGCACGTAGATGAATTCTACTTGTTTGATTTCTAGCCGTCGGAAATAGCTGGTTGCCTCATTCTGCCAGCTTTGATGCCTTTTTATCCCTTGGATAGTAGCAACACGGCATAGCAGAATTGTCATGATATTGAGCGGTGCATCAGGTCAACCTTTCATGCATGATTAGCTGGGAAACTCGATGAACTCGAGTATGATTCCTAGTAGGACTCAGGCCTGATGACGTCGCTTTAATCTTGATGTGGAAAACGGCAGCTGAATTTCTTCTTTCTGCTTCAGACTCGGCGATAGCGCAATCCCAGGCGCCTCGCTTGTGCTTCGGACTCAAATACCGAAATCTATTTCGGCTGAATTTTTGCTTGACACAATAGTAGGTGCATGTCGACGAGTAGTGATCCGCTGTGAATTGTGTGAAACAGAGGGGTAGCCCCCGAGAGTAATCAAGGTTGTCGCTGGCGCGTTGACTTGCCGATTGTAGGTGTTGCCGTGCGAACTGTAATGTTGATCGGTGCGATCCTTGGCGTTGCCTTGTCGGATTCAACTTGGACAGGGGCTTTCGGCTTTCTGTGGATGGAATTGCCCGTGATCCAATTGTTTTCCCAAGCTTCTCGACTCTGCTTCGAATTGGAACTCGACGACTTGCTTCTCGTCGAGTAAATTAATTTTGAAGATGAGGTCCTTCAAGTTCGCCCGATGATCTCGACGATTGCCCCTACCTGGCGCGCCAGATGTCAGAGTTTTATACCCGGCAACCTACCAGGGGGTACCCGAGGTAGTAGATTGGTTCGTGGGGGAATCACCGGACCTAGAATTTGAAGGTAAAAGCGAGGACACAAGACATGGATTTATACAGGTTCAGGCCGCTAGAGTAGCGTAATACCCTACGTCCTGTTTGGTATGTTTGTATACCAACTTTTTTTTATTTTAGCCCTTTTCGTGAAATATTTTCACAAATAGACCCCTGGCGGAACCAATTCCAAAAATGGACCCTTAGCTTGGCGCCAAGCTACAACGTCTTGGCGCCAGCCTCACCATCACCGCTGATCGGGTAGCTGACGTGGCGCCAAGGCTTGGCGCCAGGATCTATGGCGCCAAGGCTTGGCGCCAGTCAGGCTGGAGCCAAGCCTCCTACATAAGGCACCGCCCCTTCTTCTTGCCCGACACTTCCTCATCATCCTTCTTCACTCTCTCAAGTTTTTACTCTCCCTACTTCGCCCTATACTATGAATCGACATTTTAGCTTAGGAAACTTTCATTTGATCCGTGGATCTTGAAGAGCAAGGTATCCTCTCTCCCTCGTAGCTTTGTTTCACATTGATTCGCTATATATTAGTTGCATTTTTTAACTTAGGGTTTCATGCAAATGTAGGATGCCGAGGCGTGGAAAAGCTAGGAAACTAAGGTAACCCCAGCGCATGTTGTGGATCAAATGAAAAACCTTAATTGTAGGTTTATTGTTAAGTGCGTTTGGTTCTTACAACGAAATAAACTAAATTGTAGTTATGGCGCTAAGCTGACTGGAAATGCCTTCGATCCATTGCCTCTGCCTAGTGGTGTTCCAGTGCCTATGTGCTTTTGCGGCGATCCTTGCTAGGTAGCTAAGTCCGATGAACATGACACGTATAGGCAGAGGTATTGGATGTGTTCCAACTTTGCGTTTGAATCTACACTTCGTCAGCGCCGCATTAACAAGTTGGTAAGGAATTGTTGTTGTCTTATAATTATTGTCCATATTTCTTTTGTTTACTAACAGTTGCATTTGTTGTAGACCCCTCCACCGCTATGTGATTTTGAGCAGTGGATCGACACTGAGGTCAATCCTGAAGACAAGGAGTTTTTGTTGCGCTAGGATGCAGAGAGGAAGGAGATGACGGAGAAGAGGCTCAGAGAGGAGGCTGCGGAAAAGGAGCACAAGGAAGAGGAGGAAAGGAGGCGTGCTGCTGCGAACATGGAGGAGAGGGAGAAGAAGCTTGAGCGTGCACGCCGAGCGAAAGCAGCGATTGAGGAGGATCCCGATGCCTTGAGGAAGGGAAAGTGGCCTTGTTGCACTCAGTAGTCATAATTAGTTTCTAGTTATATGGTTTATTTATGAACAATATTTTCTACTATGAGACTTTTATTATGTTGTCATGTAATGATGCACTTTAAGTATGGACATGCAAGTGGTAGACGTCCTATGTTTATTTTGCGATGTAATGCACTTTGAAGTTGTACTCTAGTGAAATTTCCGCAGAAAATAATAAGGGTACTTGTTAGTGAAATTTCGGCAGAATTTCCCCTACT
Source organism: Setaria viridis (assembly GCF_005286985.2). Classification (NCBI taxonomy): domain Eukaryota; kingdom Viridiplantae; phylum Streptophyta; class Magnoliopsida; order Poales; family Poaceae; genus Setaria; species Setaria viridis. The sequence continues at coordinate 33,041,844 of NC_048264.2, read as the reverse complement.
TTTTGATGCAATCCATACAAAATTACAAGATGAATAGTGAACATAAACACAAACATACAAGCATACGACACATTTATAATAAAATCCACAATAGTTTAGAATGAAAGTCCATATACACAAATAGTCCATATAACACAAAGTCCATATACCACATAGTTCGCAATAAGTACCCTCAGTGCCTCCTAGTCTTACCCTAACCCTTGTGACCAAGGGCGTCGGTGCCTGGAGTGTAAGGAGAACGTGGGTGACGTAGTTTAGTGTCTACAACCTGTGTAGGCTGGGTCAAGGGAGCCTCGTGGAGCTGAGACGGGCCAAGCTCCTCGGGCCTCTGGTCATCGTCGTCGTCGTCATCGTCCTCATCCTCGGATGCAATTGCTTTTGACCCTAAGGGGCCTTGCCTAGATGTACCAACGCCTCCTTCGCGTGGGGATGGAACGTGCACGTCTCGTGTCGTGACAGTCCTGCAACCACAACGAGCAGCCGCACGGCGAAGCCGACTTGACAGTCGCTGTTGTGAAAAAACTAGTTAAATGAAAGAATGTAACATATTAATAAAGTATTTGAAAGAACAATTTGAGTCTTACGTTGAGAAAAGTTCGCGTCTCGGGATCCGTAACTCTAGGATGGAAATGCTCAATATCTCTAACTGAGCTTTGGAGCGTACGACCCTGCAACAAATTTTTAGAAGTCAGTAGTCACTTAAAGCAATAAATGATTAAATCATTAACTTACTTACACACTAAGTCACTAAATGACTAAATGATTAAGTCAGCAAGTCACTAAGTCCTTATCTAACTAACTAAATCACTAAGTAACTTAACATAGAACATAGAAAAGTGAAGCAATTGTCTTACCATCCTATCCAGGATTGGTCCTGTCTCCACCTGCCTTCCAGCACGAGTACTCTGGTCGTACACCGTGTCTTCATCGTCGGACGAGTGGATGTCGGCGTAGTCATCTTGCATCCATTGTACCCTAAGCCTGTGATGCGTCGCACCTTGTTACCAAGTCTGGTATTGCCTATACTCACTGTTTGTGTGCGGGTCGTCGTTCTCGTCCACGTTGTCGTGGAACTGCTCCCATTCCTCAATGTAAGCCTGGTGGAACGCGTGCCACTCAGAGACCTTCCGTTTCTTCTTACGATCCACGCTGCACGTCACATTAGATGTTACTGCTAGGCAAAATTTAGTTAATGGTAATGGAAAAAATTCAAATAGGAAAACACTTACTTGTGTAGCTCCACACTAGTCGAGGTCACAGGTGTTGGCCAAATCTGCCTGATCCCAAACTGACATGCTACTTGATCAGGCAGGCGGTACTCGACAGCATAGAAACATATGAGAGGCACTTCATCCTGTAAAGATCGTCGTCGGCCGCACACATGACGCTAACGGCAAAAGGAAGTGCATACTCTCCTTTGTAAGGCTGCCAATTTACCTGATACATGTCAAAACAAGATGTTAGTTGTTATACTAAAGGAGTACAAAGCATGTGAAAAAAATTTGAATTACACTATGAGCCATGAGCGCGTCTAGCTCGTTGATGTAATCCAGGTACGCGCGCTCCAACCTCGCATGGCCAACCTTAACCTGATCCCAAAGATATGCCCATGTCGGCTGCCGTCTCGGCGGCTCACCTGGGAACCACGGTCGACAACCCATAATCTTAGGATGACCAACTGGAAGACGGGCCCACATCCATAACTGCAATAGGTACACGCACCCTCCAACTGACATGGAGCCCGAGGTCTGACGGCACGCCTCGCACAGCTGCCGGTTCAGGAAACACAGCACAGCTGACCCCCAGCTGTACTGACCCGCCTGCTGCCAGTCAATGAGGCAATGGATCCACATCCAAGACGCAGTGTCACCTATAGCGTCTGGGAAAAGAACACAGGCAAACAGGTGCAGGATCCACGCCCTGCAGTAGTGCCCAACTGTCTCTGCATCTGCATCTTGGGGGCAGTGTCCGAAGTGTTCCCACAGCTAGGAGATTAGCACTCCAGATGTTCGAGTCCCTTGATCCTTAACCTCTCGCCCAAGGAAGGTTGCCACTCGTGCTCTCCAACCCTCTGAGACGCACGGCCCAGTCACCGCATTGCCGCGAATCGACAGACCCAGCATCTTCTGACAGTCCTGTAGGGTCACTGTCATCTCTTCGAACGGCAGGTGAAAGCTGTGAGTCTTGGGCCGCCACCTACATTTTGCAGAAATATTACTTGTCAACATGTAAGGACACAATAAATTGAACATGAACGAAGGCAATAGAAGCAAGATAGTACCTGTCAACCAACGCAGTTAGAGCTGCTGAGTTGAACTTGGGTAGCCCACGACGAACCTGAAAGGAGATGATATCTAGGCCTGCCATCTGTAGCAACGGAGTGTAGCGGTCGTCGTACTGCAGCGCCAAAAATCCATCATGGGCTCTAGAACGAAGGAGCGGAAGGACCTGCATGCAAACAAACAGAGTCAGACGTTTCTTGAGAAACAAGACGTGGACGCTTGCAAAAATTAGATCATCAACTGTAGATTATTACCTGCCCTCCCGCTATGAGACGACCTCGGTGGGTCTGGTCGTACGCCTGGTCTAGTTGGTGGAAGTGCGCCATCCTACAAAAAGTCAAAAACAAATAAAATTAGTAAATAATGAAACATAAAGTTAGAGATGTACAAGGAAAAGTTACTATTACAATGAAACATAACTATTTGAATAAATAAGACACATATGAAGTAACGAAAAGAGCTACTAGTCGCACCTCGCTAATCTGCCAATGGCAAGTGCGTGAATTATGACCCAATCTACCGCACTTGCTGCACTCATTCTATTCTGGGTCACTAAGAAATGGTGTTGCTCTACCACGCCTTGTTCTTCCAGATACCTGATCCATAGTCATGTTATGCCTCGTCCTCTTGTTCCACGCTTGTTCCAACAGTAAGCTGGATCCGCAACGTATTTTGGCCCATCATATGGAGGCCACTCTCTAGGATCCCGGAAAGGCACGAAGTAGGGGCTCCATGTGCGCACAAGCGTGTTTACACTGAACTCATGAGGTATCATGCTCTCGATATTAAAATTGCGATGCCTAGCTGCTGCCACCAAATGAGAACATACGAAGTGATACTACCTTGGCCTACCACAAGTGCACTTGAAATCTCGAAGGACTACCACATGTATCCTCGACTCTCGGATCTTGCCATCGGACGTTGTCCCGCCCCTATGCTTGACCTGATAAGTCCCTGTGGCGAGATCAAAACATTGCACCTCATGTGTGGCAGCCCTTTCATTTGCAATGCTGAGGTGTGTCTTTGGTTTTTCAGCCCATCTCTCCCCAGCACTCTGCAACGCTTTTGCTTTGGTGTGTCTTTCATTGAACCACGCAACAAGCCTGTAGAAGGTGAATTCAACAATTGCGTTCACAGGCATACCACGTATCCCCAATAGCAACTTATTGAATGACTCGGCCATGTTACTGCACTGAAACTCATACCTCCATCCACCGGCGTTGTGAGATCTAGTCCACTTATCCAAATCTCTCATCAAACCAGCGAGCCATTGTCTACCTTTTGCATTTATTGCGGTCCTGACCTGGTCCAATTTGCGCTGAAAGTAATAGTCCTAAAGATGACGAGCAGCAACTTGAAATAGATCAAAATTATCCTTCACACCATCCTTCCGAAGTAGGTTCTCTGCAAGGTGCCGAGTACACCAACGATGATGTAAAGGTGGATACCCCTCCATCTGCTCTTGCACAGCATGAAGTATGCCCTGGTGCCTATTAGATATGACGCCAACCTCCCTGCCAGGCCCAACCACATGTATCCGGACTAGTCTTAAAAACCATCCCCAACTGTCATTGTTCTCCCTCTCAACCAATGCAAATGCCAAAGGAACCAACATGTTGTTCGCGTCACAAGATATGGCTATAAGAAGTGTGCCCCTGTATTTGCCAATCAAAAACGTACCATCAATGGAGAAAACAGGACGACAGTGCCTAAAGGCTTCCACACACTGAGGGAAGCACCAGAACGCACGCCCGAATATCTGCCTCCCATCCTTCCAAGCATTTGGTTTTGGGATATACTCATAATGCATGCCTGGATTCATCGCTTTTATTGCATTGAAAAGCACTGGCAGCTGCTCGTACCCAGACTCCCAATCCCCATATATCATCTTCCACGCTCGCTGCTTAGCCCTCCAAGCTTTACCATAAGTTATCACATAACCTCCATAAATCTCCTCAACGGTTCTGATAATTGTTCTAACTTTCATGTTGGGTTGTTCTTTCAATATTCCCATCATCCGCTTGGCAATTAGGGTAGATGTTAACTGCGGATGTCTCACTTTAAGCTCATGGTCAGCACAATTGTGTGGACTAACAACTTTTGTGATCTTCCACTTCCCGGTGATATTTTGCTTCCTTGCACAAACCCTCCATGGGCACCGTTCCTTGTCACACACAACTGTGTAATGGCGCTCCGCATATGAATGCAAGACTTTGTAAGGTCTCTTCCGTATCACCGCAAACGCCTGCAACCACCTCTTCAATGCGGGAAGGTCCTTAAATACCCTTCCCTCCTCAATAACCATACTAGGACCAGCCTTAGGAGCTTCTAGGAGCTCATCATCATGTCCTTCTGCAAACGCCTGATCGGAAAGAGTAAGATCGCTAAACTCGTGAACTATCGGATCACGACGTCCAGGGAAGATACGCTTGAACATCTCAATATCACTCTCTGTCATCTCTCCAGCAGGGCGATCATCATCAGAATCAAGATCCACTCCCATTTCGTATGCATCTTCGTCATTCATAATTTCAACACTATTGGAGTCACGCAATCCATCTCCACATTGCACTTGCGCAGCAACTAGAGGCACATCCAGATTTTCTGGAATATCTCCTGCGACATTAACTACAAATATGAGTAAAGAACAAATTGATGGAACGAAGGGGGTTAGTTCCCAACAATAGAAACTGATAAGACACTTACTTGGATCATTCTGTGTGAAAAAGGACTCATTAGGAGAGTCTGCCACATCATCAACAATCCGACAAACATCTCCAACTACTTCATTGGGGGCAGATTCAGCATTGGGAATCGTAGGTGCAACCTCCACGTCCATAACAGATTCTGGGACAGGAGGATCGAAGTGTGCTCGTTGACCCATTGGTCGGGAAAACCGACGAGGATTTGGATCAACTCCTACCCGACGAACAACCACTTAAACACTTGGGGAATGACCATTCATAACCGTTCTCACATATTTTTCCCATTGGCCTGCACATCGAATTAGGACCATCTTCCTTTGAATGTTGAGAGGGGAACCTAGGTAAAGTATGCCCTCGACTGTGATTTCATCATCTCCATGACAATGTAGCTCCTCCCGAGCCCTTGCAAGCAACTCACTAAATGAGGGTTTCTCATCAAATATCACAACCTCGCACTGCATCACAACAAACTTAACACATCCATAGTCATCCCTTTCCACGGTGCCTCCATGATATATGCTCACTACGTTCTCCATCTAGTACATTAATATAACGACGCACAATTCATTTAGTCCATAATAAATGATGCATTCTAAGTACAAGGTCTCTAGTATAAAATGAGATAGTATCAATTGATTACTAACTACTAAATACAACTAACTAACTATGTCATACAACTAACTAACTGTGTCACCTAATATGTACCTATGTACCTAATATCATAATAACTAGTTTACTATGTAACTAACTATACATCTAACTACGTAAACAAAATTGCACATCCATCTAGTTAAATAGTGTCATGAGTATTATCTATTCCTTCTATCATTGCAATTCATACAAAAAAAAACTACCAAAATAAATTAGTTTTCATATCTAACATTTCTACCTAACTATTCTAATTTATCTATCTAACTATTTTATCTATTCTACCTACCTATCTAAATTCTACCTAACAATCTAAATTCTAGTTAACTATAACCCTTCTTAGAGTTTTACCTGAGTCACTCACACCGGACGCAAGAGCTGGGGCGGGCGCCGGGCGGAGGGCCACCAGCGGGGACGGTCGCGGGCGCCCGGGCGGGGGGCGGGTGGCCTTTGGCCGGGGCGGGTGTGGGAGCCCAGGCGGGGCGGCCGCGGGCGGGCGGCTTCCTGGTGGGGCG